>NC_056464.1:22812952-23175874 GCF_008729295.1 Plectropomus leopardus | reverse complement strand
TTTTTTTTTAAATTTTTGCCATACTATAGCCCTGCTTTTTGGGTTATTTTTTCAACATGCCACATTATGGTGTTTTTGGCCGTTTTTGCAACATTCTATGCTATGGTCTGTCTTGGCACATAATTTTATGTTGTTTAGGTGTTTTACGCTGNTTTTTTTTTAAATTTTTGCCATACTATAGCCCTGCTTTTTGGGTTATTTTTTCAACATGCCACATTATGGTGTTTTTGGCCGTTTTTGCAACATTCTATGCTATGGTCTGTCTTGGCACATAATTTTATGTTGTTTAGGTGTTTTACGCTGTTTCTAGGACATGTCATATTTTGACATTTTTCACCATATTATAGTATGGAAATTTTGGTCGTCTTTCCGTCACGCTATATTATGGTGTTTTTGCAAAATCCTATGCCTTGACGTGTCTTGGCAAGCTATTTAATGCTAAAACTGTGCTTGATGTTGAATTACAAAAAAAAAACAAACATGAGTGAAACTGAAAAGATATTAGATAACTGAAGATAAATAAACACTTCCACTTCTGATATTGTTGTGGCAGATTTTAATTCTCATCTGACACTTCAAAGCTGTTATAATAAACTGACAGAATACTGTAAACACAGCAAACATACAGAAAAGCTCAGTTCAAAAGGATAAAAATATAAGAAACAACACAAACAGCAATGCCAAGACTTTTTAAAAAAGTGTCCCCCACAATGCCTTTTGATGTCAAATCCATTATAAATTAACAACATGTAATCATACTACAATGTGAAAGAAGTACTTTCTGTTTTTGAAGCATGGTGGTGATCTATGATACTGTAAAAGCCCTATTGACCTATCGCGACTTTCCTCTCGCGATAACATTACAATAACCATGGCAATGGATGTCCAAAACATTGGCAGGTTTATTTCTGTTGCAGCCGATCAATAAAACCAATCTAATATCGCCCTAATTTCTTTGTCTCATATAAAAATTAAGAAGATCTCGGTCTTTTCCTCCATCCACACATACCAAGTCATGTTTTGTAGAATGTCATTAGACTTTGTTGTGCTTTTTCTTCCTCTTTGGGTTACACATCATGAGCTATAAAAGCCAATAAAGTGTTTCCATTGCAATTTTGTGAAATATGCCTTTTTCGAATCATCTGAAATACCACCTCATGCGAGTGCAATTATTTTTTTGCGATAAACATGAGTTTTTCCGAAACTGATGTGTTTCCATTAGGCCTACAGTCTTCTGTATTCGCAATTTAATTTCGCGCAATTTGAGGGTTAATGGAAATGCGCCTAGTGTTGCATTTACCACATTTGACCATTTTTAAAGTTATATATTTGAAAAAAAAAACAAAAAACAGGAAAATCTAAATTTCTGATGCTTCACTATGGAGGTGTAAGAGCAGGATTCTTGAGTGCATAGTGTATCTGCACGAAATGTGACTGGCGCACGGCATTCAAAGGCCTGGCTTTGCATTAGGTCAATTATGTAGATACTGCGTCAACCAAGATTCAAGTTACGAACACCACGACGGAGCAGAGGCTCATTATTTTCAGCATTAACGGTGAAAGGAAAATTTATATGAAAAGTTTGTAATGTTTTATATAGCAGCATAAAGAGTACTACTACTACTGTGTTGTTCTTACAGAGGACGGAAAAGTGACCATCTTGGCACAAATACGTTCACCTCGGTTTCAAAACCTGACAAAACTCAGGAATGCAACACAAATTATTCCAACATATCTAAAACAATTTCACTTGGTGCTTCATGATCAATAAACACATGAAGTTTAACTGCGGTTTCTGCTTTAGAAAAACAATAAAGACAAATGAACACATTGTCTGTTTGATATAGGTAACCATAACACATGTGACAAGCTGTCAAAAACTTGCATTTTTCTGGAGAATGTCACCACAGACTCCCAGTTTGTCATACCCAAATGAGAGGGTTTTTATCAGTGAGCCATAGGCTCAATTCCCACAGTGTAACCTCATCTGGGGATAGATACTGGAGTGACTTAACAGACACTTATTTCAACATATTGTTTTTTAGATTATTACTTAATGCTTCAGAGTTCTTAATTGACCTTGTAAACAGTTTGACAGGCGGACCACACATTGCAGCCTACCACACTCTACGAGTTTTTAACCACTCTTAATTATCCTCTCAGCCTTCCCAGACTTTGTTACTCTATATACTATGCTGCCTGACATCCTGCTTTGCTTCCATCATAATTACTGTGAGCCATTAGAGGTTGCCGCTTAACAATAAACATAAATACTGGTTGTATTTGCTGCTTGTACGGATGACCCATGTGGTCGTACTTTGGGCAATGACAGTCTTGATTAGGCGCTGCGGAAAACAAAACAAAATCTAGTTATCTTTGCAACAGTAATTCTAACAATAATACATCTTGGATATGCTAGGTGGGAAACGCTTGAAAAGTTATCTGTTTTTACTTTAAACATGACGCAACTAAAAAACACATTTTGGTTTGACTCAAATTGATACTATTTTAAACAACAACAACAACAACAACAAAAAAACACTTTGCGGTGTCTGGCACATCAAACTCACATTTCAGCAATACGATATTAGCAGCATCGTAGGTTCTGTGATTTTTCAAATGATGCTGTAAAGAAAACTCAAATGTTTTTTTGTAGTTTTTTTTCCTCAAAGTACTTAAGACAAACAACACGTAACACAAACGAGACCAATCAAATTCAAGTAAACACGGTCACCACTTTTCTTCAGCTTTTCTCAAACACGTTTAAAGTCAACAAAATAGCCTTTTCACTATTTCACTGTGAATTCACGTTAAATTTACTGTGAATTTGTTGTACGTTGACAGCATCTGTAGAAGTACGGATATGCTAATAGCACAATGTCTTTCAATCTTTTCTACAGTACCTGCTGTGAAACATCTGTACTGCTGTTAAAAACTATTAGAAATGCAGCGACTCTGTCCGTATCTACAGTACATACACGACATGACGAGCGTGTGACTCTCCATTCACATATCTACAATCTTCTACCTCAGTAATGTCTCCACATCATCTGTCTTCTCTAAAACTCCTCTTGAGTACAGCGCTCTTCTTGTTGACCCTGTGAGACGGGACATGGTGTGTCTTATAAAGGTAGTCTAACCTGCCTCGCCTCCTTCTCTTCTCCTTTTTCCCTCCTGCTGGGCTGAGTTACATCCGTCACCCAGACAGTCACAGAGCAGAGACTTTGACTATGTTGGTGCCTGCTGAGCTTGTTGTGGTCTGGATGCTTGGAGTTGGCGGGTGACCTGGGGGTAGGGGCGGCCTCCTGTGTGGGGGCCCACGGAGGCCATCGGCATCAGGTGTCAAAGCAGGGGGCGATGGCAGGCTGATGATTGCTGTGGTGATTCGGCCGCCCTTGCAGTTGATCCTGCTGCTTTCATCGGTTTTCAGGTTGAGGTTTGAACGACTAGAGGAGTAGAAAAATAGAGTGGGTAAGTGAGACAATATCGATTTTATAATGTTCATTCAATCAATCATAAGTCAGAGTTGTAAACACAGAATTATGTTACAACTTGAATTACTGTCTTGTAGTTGTATGAATCTGCAAAACTCATAGTATAACATACTGAAAAAGTCCTATTATTGCATGTCTAAAAAAGACATCTAAGTATAAAATGTGAAGAAAAGTCATTGTAAAGCATGTTGGAAAAAGTTCTATAAAAAAAGTCAGTGTAGGATGTTGAGGTATGGTAGTGTTAAAAAAAAAAGTCATAGTAATGGATCTAAAAAAAAGTTAGTATAATATATATAGAAAGTCATAGTATAGTATGTCAAAAAAGTATGTCCAGAATAAGTCATGGTATAATATATAAAAAAGGCATGGCTAAGCCTGTCAAAAAACAAGAAAAAAAGTCATCACAACCTCATATTATAGTATGCTGTCAAAAACGATGGCAAAATGTACCTGTATAGTATGTCGTCAAAAAGGTCACAAAAACGTCTTAGTATGGTATGTCATCAAAATTTCAGAGTATAGTATGTCATGAAAAATGTCACCAAAACGTCAGAATAGTATGGTATGTTGTCAGAAATGTCATCACGTCATATTATAGTATGATGTCTGAAAGGTCATCAGAATGTCATAGCATAGCATGGCGTCGAACGTGTGTCAAAAACGTCAAAGTATAGTATGTCATCAAAAATGTCACCAAAATGTCATATTACAGTATGGCGTCAAATATGTCACCACAACTTCACAGTATAGTATGTCGTCAAAATGGTCACAAAAACATCATAGTATATTACGTAGTCAAAAATGTCATCACGTCATGTCGTTAAAAAGGTCATCAGAGCGTCATCAAAATTTCATGGTATAATATGATGTCAAAAATGTGACTGAAACATCAGTGTAGTACATATATGTTGTTGAAAATATCACAAAGATGTCATTAAAACATCATAGTATAGTATGTTGTCAAAAAGGTCACCAAAACGTCATTTTATAGTATGTTGTCAAAAATTTCACAAAAGCATCACAAAAACAATATAGTATAGTTTGTGCCTCTCTCCCCCTCTCTCTTTTTCTTTCCTTTTTGACATCATTGTATTTCATTTGTTATTTACGATATCTATTGCACATCTGTCCATCCTGGAAGAGGGATCCCTCATCATCCTCTACTGCTCTTCCTGAGGTTTCCTTTCTTTTTTTTTCTCCTGTTACAGAGGTTCTTTTTTTCGGGAATTTTTCCTTGATGTGAGGGTCTAAGGGCAGAGGGATGTCGTACACTGTAAAGTCCTCTGAGGCAAACCATGTTTTGTGATAATGGGCTCTAAAAATAAAATTGACTTGACTTGACTTGACTATGCCGTCAAAAATGTCAGCAAAATGTCATAGTGTAATTGTCAAGTGCTAATTTGTAAACTATTTTACCCTCAGGTTAGTTGGCAAAGTGTAGCAAACACCATGGAAGTGCTGCTGTGTGTTTCTGTCCTTTTACCTGGCGGTGTGTGACGGTGGGTCACCACACTGTATGTGGATGGCACTGAGCTCCTGCAGGGGGCTTTGGCGTGTTGGATCGGGGTGGCTGGAGGGCAGGCTGGCATTGGGCAGAGGAGTGTTTCTCCTCACCCGGCGGCCACAGCAGGTACCCACAGAGCTGTCCAGGCTGGATATCGAGGGGCTGCGTGAGGGGTAGGTCTGTAGCGCCGTCTCTAAACAGTTCTGCTCGTACATCTGCTCGTCCACAAACTCATGAGCCTGGAGAGATGAAACAGGGTGGTGGTTTAGACAGGCAGGGAGGGACTGGCACAGTGAGTTAAACAGCATGTTAAGTGAATAAAAGACTAAATGATATATAATTTCTAATTTTAGAAATACACACACCAAAGCGTGACCATTCACAAACTCTGTGTATTTGCTGACTGGAGAGCAGAGATGGTGGTACTGCTTAATATAAACAAGTGGGTTTTAACACTAAAACCTTTTGTAAATAAAAATTCTACACGTCAGATTACACTGAGAAACAGAACATCCAAATCACTCACATCACTGTGTGCAGACTTGAGATATAACTTAAATAAAATGTCTATTGAAAAGTGTCAAATTGGAACTTTTTGACAAGAATCTGCATTCCAGCTGACACTTAGGCACAGATGAGACGGCGGGAGGGAAAACATTACTGTCAGCGCATTAGACATCTTAAACAGCAATACAACTCCCCGATGACTCCTTAAGATTTGCTCTAGAAGACTTCAGAGCTAAAGAATTCAGATTTTTTTGTGGGTTGTGTGTGCAGTTTCCCATACAATAACCTTTTCTTTTGTTGACATACTTTACTATGACTTTGTATAACATACAAAACTATAACTTTTCATGACATACTATGATTATTTGTGACACAATGACTTTTTAAAGGACATTTTTTACGACATTTTACACAAACAAAAACAATCAACCCTGATATAGCCTACATTACATTCTACAGAGTTTGACATTAATTGATTGTACCTACCCACAGTAGCGAGCCAGGGCGGATGCACTATTATCTTCATTCTTACGTCACAATACAATGTTGTGATATGCTGAGTATTGCAGTAAAATATATTGTGATTATTACCTTTTGTCAACTGCAAATAGTATCCCCAAAGGAAAACAAAGCAAAGATTCTTTTTTGTTAGTTTTTTTCCACTGGTAGAAAACATTATTATCATGATTTAATACTTAAATGGCAAATAACACATTTCTTTAACCTAATTGAGTAGGTGGCAGATTTTTAAAGCTTAAAGTGTTGGAGTCAAAGGTAAAGACGTGTTTCGAGTGTACTCACAGTGGTTTTCTCCAGACAGTGCAGTAGGTGGTGGTGTTGGCTCTCTAACAGAGAGGTGGACTTATTCAGCTTCTGCTCATCCTCTTCTGTATCCTTAGTAAGACACACAAAAACACACACACACACACACACACACACACACACACACACACACACACAAAATTGATGAATGTTGAAAAATTACATTGTTGGTATATCCTCGTCACTCATGAAAACTTCTCACTCTGTCCACAAAATGACTCTTTGATATGAACTTTGTCGTCAGTAATGAAATGTCAGATGTGACTCTGTTATTCTGCTTCGTGTCTCCCATTTTAAACTGGACTATTTTGGTTTGTGTTTGTTGATTTCTCTCATTTCCATTATGAGCAGGTAGCCAACAACTCCTGCTGTTTGCTTTCAAAAAACTTGCTAGCCAATTAGTTACATAGTGGACCAAATTTCTGCTGGATGTGAATTGATCCCTCAGCCTTGGCAAATGGTTTGTTTATAATTAATTGTCTCCATTGTGCATCTTTTGTGCTGTTAATACTGTAATTGCCTTTAGTTTGTTTCCTTGTGTAAGCATGCTGCAAAATAACTCCCCTTTTCAGTTTATTGAACTAATAAAAAACTGTGTTGTTGCCAGCTCTCTTACTTAATTATCTAAGTAGGTACCACTGAGCGTCATGCGAGGCTCCAGGCAGCTGAACAGTTATTGATGTATGAAGCTTCAGAAAGAGGAAAAACAGAGAGCTGAGGAAAACAGAAACAGAAAAACTTATGGAACCATTTTTTGGTATTTCTCCAAACGGGACTTGGTTTCAAAGCTCCGGCTCCAATATAGCTTAGTCTCAAAGTAATCACAATTGCCAAAAAACATGAAAACTGAAAACAAATTAATTCCCTCCCCACAGCGCACATTGTTACTCAGAGGATTTGGGTGGGTGGCGATCCAGCCCAAGGACTCTCATTCAGATTCCAGACACATGAACAATACTGTGATGTGGGCAAGAGAAAGCTACGCCTTCTGATGTCTCAATGTGTGGATCTGCCCTGTGGCACAGGCCCTATAATAAAGACTTATATAGACACTGAAATATGTCTCAAAGCTCAAGGTTATTTTCATGTCAAGAAAGAATCTGATTTGATAGTCCTTCTGAAATGTGACCCTGAACATGTTAACGTCACAGAGGTTTCTTGTCAGTTGTTTTGGACATTTCTCAAACAAGAATTGAAATCCTCAAAACTGCAGCCTTCAGATCATCTAGTCAGTTGTGCACATCATAACCAATTTCTCATTCTTTTGAACAAATTGCAAATGCTTTGGCACATCCATGCAAATGATACAATAGTCTATTTTTTCCTGTCCTATCAATGGTTTATGTCATGTTGATCAAAATGCATTATACTGATTTTCTATTGAATAGTTTTATCTCTCAAAACATCCAGGCTTTAGTCAATTGCTGAAGTCTTTACATGCAAAATTGTTAAAGTGGTTGTTATAATTTGTTAAGCACATTTTCGATACATTTCTATCAGACTTTTAGTCTCTAGCTGGAGGCATTATGTTTTTGGTTTTTCTGTCCCTCTGTCCCATTCACATGATCACACCTTGAGGAAATTCCTTCAAATCTGGTACAATTTACTTGGACGCAACATTGAACTGATTACAGTTTGGTGGTCATAGGTCAAAGGTCATTGTCAAAAGTCAGGAACAGAAGGGGAGACATTTGGTCAGATACTGATTTGGTAACACTAATCTTGGGTGCCCACCTTGAAACTGTGCTGTTGTATAGATCTTCTGTTCTCCCGGGGGCAAAAATGTTTGAGAAGCAACTTGGTTTTCAGAGGAATAGATGTAAACCGCAAGAGAAACTTGACAGGTGCACGGAGGCATATAACTGTAGGGCGGTAATTCTGGCTTTGTAAATGTGTCTTGAATTTTACAAATGAGGGGTATTGTTTGAAGTGTTAGATCAACCAGATACCAGACAGTTCTGCCTAAAGGCTCATTTATGCTGAATGTTAAATGTGTTTACAGACATAGACGGAGCTTTCTGTCTGTACTGTCCATACATATTTGTGCTTAAGAATATGGACAAAATGGAGCAGTACCACTAATCATGGGGCAGTGTAGCACAGTCAAGTGAGACCAACTGTGGGACACAGCGAAGACATTTAAAAAACAGCAGAACTGAATAGATAGGTTATATAGTAATATGAATGCGATGTATTTAGTGGCTTCACAGACCACCGCTGTCTCCAACGCCTCCTCCAACGAGTGCTGCAGGGACTTTTCTTTGTAGGATGATGCAGAAGTTAGTGCCGTCTTAGATCCCTAATCAATAAGCCAATGGGATTTTTCCATTTGGATTCTGGACTATTGCAGAAAAGAAATTCGGTGACAAAGTTTATGATGCTTTTTGCGTTTTGGTTCTGCGAGCTAATCTTCACAAGTAAACACTGCTTTTCTGACTTTTGAGGTATAAATAAAATATCCAAAAGCAAAAAGCTGACATTAGGCTATAAATGAAGTACACTGCAGTCACATCACTTAAATTTAGCTTCCACGATGAGGCTTTAAAGCCGAGTTTGGCGTGATGATGTGCTGTACTCTTATTTAGCTACTGTCTTTTTTTAAGAAATGTAAAGACTTCAAAAAAAATTCCATTCAAAAATCCACTGACTATAATGCTAGTTCATTTTGTTAGTTTTAGGACCCATTCCTGCAGCACTTTATTGGCACGGAAACAGCGTGATTGCAAATCCCTCGATCTGACTGAGGCCTGAATCACTGGATCACAATCACTACGAAAAGTCAGTGACGTGGGCAGTAATTTAGCGTTAACCGTCGGGGCAAATCGGAACAAATCCTGTCACTCTAAAGTGAAAAGTGATAATTAAATTAAGAGCACCTAAAGGGATACAGCTGTAAGGCCTTCAGTGAAGGGTTATAATAAAACTTGACAGGATTATCAATAAATCACCCTCTACAATAATGAGCCTGTGATCTGGGTAACAAATAAATGGCTGTCAGAAAATTAAAAAGCCTTCAGGGGAAGCTGAAAAGGACCAGCAGACCAGAACTTCTAATCTAACTATAGGTTGTGAGAAAAGCAGTCATTTTGTCATATATCGCCACTCACTCCAAGCCCGGACCCACGCAGAGCTTCTGACTGACTGACAGCAGTGACACCACCGTAATTTGATGCGGCAGGACTCTGGCAGCCTCATCACACACACGCAGAGGGATGTTGGTCGCTCGGCACTCACAGATGGCATTTATATGATAATTCTAACCACTTCCAGACAGCCATGAGCTTTCACACTGGACTCGATTAGATCCAAATGCATTTTAGTAACCATCTGCAAGGAGGGGAGTGTGTCACTGAAAGCAAGACTGATGGACTATATGGAAAGAATAAAGCCAATTTGCTCATGCATTATCAAAAACATTTTTCTATGGTGGGTGAGGAGTTAACAAAAATAAGAATGGACGAGAAGAACATGGTGGAGGGTGCTTACTTTAAAAAGTAGAATTCGGGTTGATGTCTGCAAGTGGGACTAAAGAGAAGGACATGTAATTTACATGAATAGTTAGACGTGTTTGGAAATACAGTTATTGCTTTCTTGCTGTTAGATGAGTAGATTAATACCTCATGTCTGTATGTAAAGTTCAGTGTGGAGAAAGAGCCAAAAGGAGAATAGCTTTGCAAATCAGAAATCTAGCTTAAATTTTTTACCTCTGAAATCTATAAATTTACACATTTTTCCAATTTTTTTAATCCACACACAAACAGAAATAACAGAAATGACAAAATTTGGTTCTATGCTCAGTAGGGCTGCACCATGAATGTCAGAGGCTTGAATCATCAGTCAGGGAGACCCTCGGTTGGCTGAGATTGCTTGAAGTCGAGCCGTTGTTTTTTTTTTTTTCCGTGCATTGTACTTCTGGGGACGTTTTGGTCCCTAGATTTGCGTCAGAGTGAGTGCTCTTGACTTTCACGCTACTTTTTGCAGATGCAGACAGGCAGGCAGCGGCACAGAGGGAGAGAGAGACCAAACTGTAAGGTGAAGAAGCTGTGAATTTACAACCCATAGAAAGCTAATACGATAGTCTTTGGTTTTTGTTTGAGTTTTAGTGTCAGCAAAAAATGACCTGAGTGCCACTGTGACACTGAACCTCCAACTGAGCCCGTTCAGACTTTAAAATGTTGGATGGAAAACAAAACGCACCGTAGAATATTTGTATTGAACAGCCAAATAAGATTCGACTGGCATAATTCTGAGTCAAATACAGCCCGAATGCTGACTTAAGTACACACTCTTTACATAAGTGACCCCACATTTGTTTAAAGTCAGAGATAGCTGTAATGCAGCCAGAGTGCTCCTATTGCAAAATGGTCTCTAGTTACATTTACCCAGAAATCAAAGTAATAACATATAATGTGTTGCTTAGTGAGCTGGTAAAAGGTGCTGGTAGACGCCTGAATGTCCACATGTTTGAACTCCATGCTAGCTGTGTCCCTCTGTTTCCTGTCTGTATGTTACAGCTTTGGTTCTATACTTACACACAGACATGAGAGCGGTAATGATCTCATCTAATTCTCAGCAAGAAAGCAAATAAGCATGCCTCTAAAAATGTTTAACTATTTCTTCAAAGCAACCACAATACATGCACAGTGCCTACTTAGCAACAGACAGCAGACACACAAAGTCAACGACGGGGAAGAAAGAGGGCCTTTAGCAGCTAAAGAGTCGGATATATTTCTCTGGTCGGTAGGAACCAAAAACAGAGATAAAATGATAGTGAATACTATATAGTGAATAAGTTGTCACAAACATGACATGAAATAAATGGCAATGTTGCTCTGTGTCTGCTGGATATACAAGTCTTTGCTGACCCTCAGTCGCCACAAAAATCTGTTATTTCAGGTTTAAGGTATTGTGTGACAAAAGATTAGAACATAACAACACTGCAGTTGTCTGTTATCAAAGAAAGGAGGAAAAACAGAAACATTTTGTACTGTTTGTAGTAACAGGAGTCTGGGTGAGTGGGGAATGTAAATGTCCTCCGCTGCCTCATTGTTCACTGCTGCAGTTTTGAAGTTTGCTGCAGCCTCTTTTTTTTAATGCACCAACCATCTAATTATCACCAAGAGCGACACAACAAGCAAAGCAAAGTGAAAACAACCTCTGTTGTCTGACTTTGCCGGTTTTACAGACGTGGATTAAATCGAGTCGAGGACTAAAAGACAACTAAGAAAAGTACTTTGTGTGATTACACTGATAACGCCAGCATGGGGGATTATTGGCATAACTCCTCTGCTATCACTCCTGCCCTGTATGACAACCAGAACGTAATGACTCCAACTTCTGCTGCTCTTTTATAGCCTCTAAATGACTTCCAAATTGTCCTTTGCTTAATTATAGCAGTAATGTTTGTCATTTTGTGTCTGTGTGTGTGTGTGTGTGTGTGTGGTGTGTTTATACTGCAGATGTAAGGTTGCTGCTTCTAAGCTATTGAGTTGCAGTGAACTGAAATAATTAGTAGATGGGTGTTTGACAAGGAACAATATGATTAATCTCCCATATGGACTCATAATCTGCTGACATTTCATGTCATTCTTAATGAACACATTTGAAATGACTTCCCAGTAATCATCGTGCCCACTTTGCTGTTGGTGGATCTGAGTGTTCAGAGGGTCAGAGGTCGTTCTCACCGTCAGCTCCAGCAGCTCGTTCAGCAGTCCGTTGTGTTTGCTCTGGAGGAAGGCGTTGGCGCTGCCTGACTTGGATATTCTTATCCTGGCCAGTCTGGCTTTCTGGGCGTGGGAAGAAGAAGAAGAGGTCACGTCATCAGACAGGGTGGGCGGGAGGTCACAGAAGATGACTAATGCAGTATTTAATGGTGAGAATCTGCCAACTCATCACCCAAGCTCTGTAGTAATTTTCACAGATACTACTGTACTGATTTTACCCCGCAAATTTCTGATTTTTGTCATGAAGACTGTCTTTATGTATGAGAGCCAAACTTTAAAGGTACACAACATGGCCAAAAGTATTTAGACACAGAGGGCTCTCTGCAGAAGTCCACACCAAACTGGGAAATAAGTTTTTGTCGACCTAGTTTGTGGAGGTTTAAGAAAACATCAATACACGTGAGAATCATGGTTTTATGTTTTGTGATACTGTACTGATTCTCAATAACACTATTGATTTTTAATTAACAGAATGGCAGTCAATTTTTGAAATTGCAATTAATCGCATTTTTAATTACCTGTTTTCAGTTCCAATATTTTGCAGTTTTGAGGTCCATGTTGACAAGGTGAAGCATTTCTTACCAGATTTTCTTGTTTAGGAATCAAATGACTGCAAATAACTGCATGGGACTAGCATAAAGTGAGCATGTGTGTAAAGAGGAGACTCATGGGTAACCACAGAAACCCACTTTCATTCAGATATCCACAGGTCAGAGGTCAAGAAACACCTGTGAAATGGCCATGCCAGTTTACCATCTGAAAAATTTAGCGTAAGTTTGAAACGTCCATCCTGGGAACTAGCACGACATGGTTGGCATCATGGGATTCCTTAGGTCATCTAGTTTCATATAATACCAGCATCATCACACTAGCTTTTAAACTCAACCTGGCACAGCCGCTTTAAGACAGGAATTGTGGTTTACAGGACAAGATTAGAGGCAATAATTTTACTCATATGTTACTAAACAGCTGAGCTCAAGTGACAAACAGCTCCAGACCAAAAGGTAAACAAGACCATGAGGACTACTGCTGAAACAGCTCATACATTGACCAGTAAGTCAATTATAGGAAAATTCAGTGGCAAATGTTATTATTATTGATTTTTTATTACTTTTTTTTTTTTAAGCTAAAGCGAGCCTAGTTTCACGACCAGGGCTTAAAAAAAACAATGGTTGGTCAGATACGAACGCACAATACACAATACACCCTTCCAAACAACTCCAATGTCATGATTAGTGTGGAGGGGTGGTGGATGGGTCTGACAGGCTTCCTGTGTGGAGCTACAAGTCATCGTTGAGTTATTTTGTCACATCAGTCAATAGTCACGAGTTGTTTGTAGTATAACTTAACTCACGTCATCAACCATGATCTTTTTCTTAACCCTAACCAAGTTTTTATGTGTTGCTGAAACCAAACTGCAGACCCCTTCTGAATCAAGATACACAAAAAAAGGCCATCAAAATATAGCAAATAGGGATTAGATCACTTTGAAGAAGCATAAATTATAATATGCTAACATTCTCTGTCTCCAACTTTTCCAATGTGAAGATCTCGCTTTTTTTCTTGCATCTCTTGGTCACACGAACAAGAGATGTCACCCATGGACTTATAACCTTATGATCAATTTTTTTCACTGTTTTCTGGTATTTTATTCACAAAACAACCAAGAGAGGGACTAATTGTCTAAGACATAAAAGCTATACATTAGAAAATAAGCGTCAAGAAAGATTAATTGATTGTATAAAATAATGGTTCACTGAGGCACGAATGAGGCGAGAGGTGTCCACATACTTTTGGCCTGACACAGAATAGAACCAATCAAAAGTAGATTTTCCTTCAAAGACTCAATGAAACAAAAGTAGATGAATCTCACATAGAAATTAGTTATTTAACATTGTTTTTATTTTCCATTTTGTTTTTATTTACCTTTTCAATCAGTCTGATATCATTTTCTGATACAAACATGATTTATTTTGCCTTGTCTTGTTCCATTGATACTGTTATTTTAAATCGCTGTTTATTTTCATTAAATTTTATGTTGACTTCAGATCTAAAGCAGGATTTTTCATGTGAGTACACAATCTAAAGCATTTCGGTTTGATCCTTACAAAATACAGTAATAAAGATTCAATTAAGCCAGTGAACCATGAAAAAAAATTAATCAAAAAATAAAAATGCTAAAACAAGGAAATATATAACTGCAAAATGAAGCAAAGCCAGCCTGCTGATGTCATCTGTCAGAAAGTGAGACACAACTAATGGAGGGTTTATTGCATTAGCTTATTCTGCCCATAAGAGGCTGAGGAGTTTACAACAATGCACCTGTCTGCTGCATATAAAATCTTCAAAGCCAGTTCGCCTCCGATGAGGAGTAGCAAAAAGATAAAAGTGATAACTCCTCCAACAGACAGATGTGATAAGTTAGCAGAGTGAGGGAGACGGGCAGGAAATGAGAGAAATCCTGTTGGGGATTTCTTGAAATGAAGAGGATATTAGGACTACTCTATGCGATATACCTCTGCCTTAAGTGCTCCTGGACACGTAAGGTGACTGTTTTCTTTAACCTTGTCCTGCTGCTCTCTCTCTCCCCGATAAATGCATTTCAGAAACAGGAGACAGGCAGAGCAATATCTGCTTCCCAGACACGAATCAAAAGTAATGGAATTAGTTTGGTTGCTTCAGAAATTGTCCGTCAGACTGTAGATACCTGTGAAGGTTTGAGGAATGCTGCAGACTGAGATGCAATAATAACGATTGTGTATGGACGTGCACAGTGTGTGAAATGGAGAGGAGGGGGGGGGGGGGGGGGGGGGATGAAGAGACAACCGTCAGCTGCTTCTTTCTGCGTAGCTTCAGCTAAAGTGTGAATGGTTTTGAAAGGGAAAATGCTGTCGAGTGCTGCCTGCTTCTCTTATTGATCAAAAGCTCCACTTGACACAAGGAAGAAAAAAATATGAAAGAATAACTAACTCTGATCCTACTGATGTGATGATGCGTATTTCGCCTTCTCTGATGGTCCATTGAGCCCAAATGGTTGTCTAAGGAATCTCTACTCTGAGCTGATGAAATTCTGACTTGTTTGGAGTCCAAAAGCTGCGAGCAAGTCAAGTTTAGTGAAGTCTTGAGACACGAGTTTAAAGTCACAAGTCTAAAATCCACTTTCGACAAATATTATAATAGACGAAACTATTTCAGAACATTGGAGGGAAAAGTTGCAGCTGTGTGAACCAGGGTTCCCACACATTTTCATCAACAAAATTCAAACACTTTTCCATGACTTTTCAAGGACAAATAATACAATTTCCATTTCAGAAAAGCATTTGCAGCACTCAGCAGCCCAGTTACCATAATTTTACACACACACACACACACACACACACACACACACACACACACACACACACACACACACACACACACACACACACACACACACACACACAGGAGAGTCCTGGCATCCTGGTATTAGTCAAGGAAAATGAGAACCATGCGCGAGTTGTCCATAAAATGTGCCATACTTGATATTACTGGTCTTTCGATGCAACTATTGCAAATTGCAATGTTGATGCTAAAACGATATATCGTGCAGCCCTAAAATGATACAAATTAGAGCTACATAATGTAAAAAGTCAACTTACAGAAAATACATTTGCCAGTATGTTACATTACATTTATTTAATCAGACGCAAAAAAATTACGATACCAAAACTTTAAATAATTTTCACGAATTTCAGTGAATTGAATGAATATTTTACCTGTGTTCTTGCTTTACTTTTAACAAGCAGAATCTGTACATTTCCTGTGAGAACGCACATTTATTTAGAAAAGGCACAGTGTATGTAATGAGCATAAAATCACACACTGTCCCTGAATGTCCAAAGCTGACACTGGAAGGCATACTAAAGGTGTCTTGATTGATGCTGAGGGCCACTGACCAAGCATTAGTATTTGAGTTGGGAGTATATGTTGGTTTCAACAACAACAACAAAAAAGTTAAATAATAATATTACTTTTAAAAAAAATCTGTATTTTTTTAAGTAACAAGCCCAACACTGGTGTGTTGGTGAGTATTCAGGATGGTGTCAGCGGGATTGACTAAAATAAATGCAGCACCCATGTCGATAGTAATGCAGGAACATGTCATCAAGGGCAAATGGGTGTCTCATTGATGTGTTTTTAAGTTTCTGGACAACAATTGGGGGTGATGAGGAAGTAGTTTTTTGGCTGGAAAATAGCTGGAGGTAAATTACTCTAAAATTACAGTCTGAGACAGACTTAATGGGCCTCCTCAACAGTCTGTCCAAAGCCAGGTGATGCTGATTTTACTTTGTCTTTTTTTTTTTTTTTTTTAAATGGTTGACCGAGCAAATCAAGCCTATATGCTGCAGCATTACCACCTACAGTCCGACAGTCAGACAGCCAGACTGAAGCAGTCGAGGGAAAAAGCCATAAAATGTTCACCTCTAAGACAAGTGAGCCTTGAAACTACTGCGTAAAGGGACCTTTTCCTTTACCCCAATCAGCCTCTCATACTTTCTTTCTCTACTTTCTCTTACTGTCTCCTTTGAGTTCTCTTTCTCTCTTTTTCTTCATGTCAGACCTCCTCTCCTTCTTTTTGGTCCCCTTCTCCAGTTTGGCCCTAACATCTCCAGTCTTTTTTTCATTTCCTCGACAACTTGCCATCTCTCTGTGTGGCTCCACTTGACCCTGCTGTCCCATTACCGGTGTGACCTCAGTCCATTTACTGCCTCCACACTCACCGACACTCTGATGGCAACTACGCTGCATCGCTTTGATGTGCAATAATAAAAAATCCTGTCGTTTTTCTTCATGGGAAGTTTTCTTTTCAACTTATTGGGTAATCCATTGCATTAGGGGTTGTCTCTCTTGCTAGTTTTGCTATCTGTGGGTGACTGATTTAAGAAGAGGAGACACTGCACTCTACACTGAGACCCACACACACTCTCTACAGTACTTAGTAGGAAACTATCATTAAATCCAATTTAGATTCTCTACTTTCTATTTTCTGACTGTGAAGCTACTATGGGTACATGAGAGGACCTTTTTGTAAAGTCAAATCCCCAGTTGACTACATAATTGTAATGGGAGCCTGGAGCAGCCTGTTGTTAGAGAAGAATGAAGACGAATGAGACCTGAAGAGGAAGGGAAAGCCAGGAGAGAAAGAGTAATAGAAGGAGGGAGAATGGAAGAAATCTTTTCTACTTTCCTGCTCTTTCCATCCTCAGACTTGCACTATAGGGGAAAACAAGGGGCACATATGGGGGTAATGGAGTATTTTTCTGTGCATCAGTGAATAAAAATAGCGCACAGGTGCACGGTAAATGTGTTGACTTGCTAACCTTTTACAGTTATAGCTATTTACCAGATAAACACAAGGTAAGAGCAGTAAATTACACAGATAAATCCAACAAAGCGTGCTGAGCTCCAGGTTTCTCACAAAATGTACTTTCCTGGGTCGGCAAAGCATTCTCACTGTGAAGATGCGCCCCTCGGTAATACACTACTTGTGTTGTAAAGTTGCTCAATTGGAGTCATATCATGCAGAAACACGGTGCATGATGGTGCAAATGTTTGGTTGATTTTGGTAGACTTTTCATTAATTCCATTTTTTGCCTATTACTTTTTCTCACATGTAGCTTGTAATATATACAAAGGTGACAAAGTACACAACTCTTTTACTTTAATCAAAGTATAGATACTCCTGATCAAATTTTACCCCATTACAAGTGAAAGTTGCTGAGTCAAATATTACTTAAGTTAAATTACTGGAATACTTGCTTTTAAAAATACTCAAGTATTCAAAGTACTTTTATATTGCAACTGATTGTTGTACATTGTTAATGTACATTTACAGAAACTAATGACTCTAAAATGATCCACTGAATGCAAAGCCTGCCTATGCTGCAAAGCCTGCGGAAATGCCTATATTCTTGCAGGCTGTGATGTGCAGTAAACAGAGAAAAACATTTAAAACTATACGAATCATTCTTCATCTCAAAAACTTCTAACATGTATGTCCATGGATGACCTGGTGGGGAATCTTCATCCTCATCTGCTGTTGTTGCTATTACTAACACCACATAACCAAATACAGCCACCTGCTTATGACCTCTCTTCTGAGTAGTGCATGTGCAAGGTAGGAGTACAGGAACACCACTTCGACAACACAAACCACACACAAAACTGCATTCACAGTTTATGAACTTCTGGATTTTAGAAAAGAAAAGAAAGTACAGATACTCAAAAACTGTTCTTAAGCACAATCTATCTATCTATCTATCTATCTATCTATCTATCTATCTATCTATCTATCTATCTATCTATCTATCTATCTATCTATCTATCTATCTATCTATCTGTCTATCCATCCATCCATCTATCCATCCATCCATCCATCCATCCATCCATCCATCCATCCACATAGATTGAATAAGTTAGAAAAGTTAATTCTAAGCACTGACCCTGATAACAAGTCAGGTAAAGAAATATTTTAGTAGTAGTTTAGATTTGGTGCAGCAACAAGTCTGGGACAGATCATTTGGATAGCAACATGAATGACATGCTCTTTCTTTAATTAACTACAAACTGTGTGAATGCTCAGAAACAATGCAACACAATGTTCATACTGGAGTAATAATTCAATTCTCAACTTTGGAAACAGCAGGTGAGAAAACAATCTCACACTTAATTCAGTAACCGTTGAGTAGCTAACAGTTACTTTTTTTCATTGTTCTGATGATCTCTTTCAGAACTTCTCAAACATATTGGTTTAAAATCTGTTGCTCTTCCCACTGTTTCTAAGGTTGACAGTGAACTTTCAGCACTAAAAACAGATTTATATAAATATTTCATACTAACAACATGTGAAAGGAGTCGCTTGCAGTGATGAAGCCACATCACCAGACTTCTCGCCTGAGCTTTATAGTGTCTTTAAGCTTATTGTTTTGATTTTACAGCTTGCAACTTAACTGTTTTGGTAACCCTCAATGCTCTATGAGTGTTGTTTTTGGCATGAAGAGAACTTTTTTTGTTGTTGTTGAAAACAGATGCCGAAAAACCCACTCTGCCTGCCCAGTACCAAACTGCAGACTAACAAAGTTTACCTATCATCAGTCTGACCCACTCGCTGCCCAATCTGTTTGTTTTACTGACTCACAGAACAATACTAGGGAATGATACAGTATATGAGTTTGCAAAACACATCAGGCCAGCATTGGTCTTAAAAATGTTGACAGTGATGAGTCAGTGTTTTCCATTTGTGGTCCCACATGACTGCAGCAAAAATGCTGAAATAAATGTAATTGTTTTTTTTATTTTCATTTAACAGCACGGTAATGCTTCATAAATTAATTTCTCATTTATAGTGGGTTATGTATCCCCGAGTTTCTCCTCACTAATTTAATGAGGCAAATGAACCAGAGGAGACACTTACTCAAAAAGAACTTCATTAGAGTGAGGTCTGCTTAACCGTTTTACTGGACCATCATGGTCAAAAAGGTATTTTACAACAAGTGTTAAAAATTATGAAAATTAAAAATGTCCTTATGGGAGAATCCTATGAATCCATATAAAACTAGAGACGTGCACTCAGTGGAGTGCAGATCTCTACCACAACCACTGAGGAAAAGTAAGTGAATTAACAAAATCCACAAGTCTTCAACATCAGGCAGGCAGACACTCTGCTATGAAACAATCCCAGTGTGTTATGACTCCGTGTGGGAATCAAAACAAGCCACGATAGCCAGAACGAGGTGCAGCTGTTTCTCGTGGAATTGTGCCTCCTGGCTCGTTTAGGGCCGTAACACACCACGCTGACATCCGAGAACTAGCAGCGATTAAAGCCCTCTGCTGTGTTGCCTTAAGTCGTCGTGTTTCGGCCAAAAAGTTGCAGAGAAACACACAAAACCAACCGGCACATGCATTCTGTGCCTTCTTGAGAGGAGATTCCCTCCATACCAGCAAACAGCGGTGGTCTACAATTATCAATCAAAACGGGAAACCAGAGGACCACCAGTTAGCACAATAACAACACAACCCAATACCAAAAGAACAAAGCTTATTTACTGTGCGCCAGGGAACAACAACACTGCCCATCAGGAAACAATTCTGCTAAACAGCTCAACGGCAGAAGAAAAGCAATCTTACCTCACATAACAAGTTTGTTTTGACCTCAGTCCCTCTTGACTTTAGGTGTTTATTTTCTCCCTTCCCTCTCTCCATTCATGCGCTGAGCTGAATGGCCAATCAAGAGTGATTTTATTCAACATGCTGAATCGGCCGAAAAACGCTGATGAGGGCCAACAGTGCGGGACACACTGCGGCGATGAGGGCTGAATGCACTCACCGTTGGCCAAACGGCAACGGCTGACTGTCGGCTTGGCGTAAGCCTTGACAGTTAAGATGGTTGCTAAGATAACAAAAACAAGGACTAATATGTTAAGTATGGAATTCATCTGAAGATGCTCTGATTCAAAATGAGACCAAACTTTTATATGGTTGTCAGTTTTTGAACCGAAAGGCCAAAATGCGGCCTGCGACAGAGGGTAGGGTTGATTTTGGATGAGATGATTTTCATAAAAAAATTACAGCCCCTACCAGCAGGTTAAGAGACGTGAGGAGTCAGCAGTCAGCGATGATATAAAACAGTCCATAAAACAGATTCTTCAACATTTGCGAATCACTACAACCACAAAGAGGTCCCTGAACATACAGTTTTAATGTGCACACAAAATATTAGACTGATTAGTCCAGTAGTTTCTTTCGATTAGCTGTGAACACACACACTCACACACACTCACACATGATTCCCTATGCCTGGCTAGATAACAAAAGCTTGTTGCACACAGTAAAGGGTACTCAAGGATAAACAGAAACAGAATTAGAATGAATATGCAACAATGCAATTTTTGGTGCTGTGAATCAATTTCATTCAAGACTAACAAGTAATATTATTTTCCTCTTAACTTTCTTATACTACCAAAACACATAACATAAAACCTAAATATCTGTAAACTTTATCTTTACTTTTTAAATTGTATATACATTTGTACAGAAATCTTATTTGCAATAAGAGGTAAACGTTTCTAACTTGATTTTTTTGTGTGATTTCTTAAAAAAAAAAGAAAAAAAATTAAAACCAGGTTTCATGCTTCAATTGCAAAATGTTATTTGATTGCAGTAATGATCTAGTGATTTTTGGTGCATTATCGATCACTCTTCATCCATCACATGCAGCTGTGTGGCCTAAAGTATTAAAAATGACCCTCCTTAATATGCTTTTTTTTTTTAAGGTAAACCTATTTTTGATTTATTTTCTCCCCTCTAAAATAGAGCAGCAGTTAAATACATGCATGACTTTCCCCCTCTACTTCATTGCTTACTGGTCAAATGGAGCCAAACTGGAGCACCTGAAGCTACAAAGGAGTTTACTTCATTGTGTTTGAACTGGGAAAAAAATCCCATTGTACTTCTGCTGATTCAAGGTAATATATTAATGAGAAAACCAGCCTCATAGGATTCTTATATCACTATGGATTCAAATCAGACTTTTCCCTCCTCAATTAGCTATCAGCAGCTGCTCTCTACCTTAATAGCGCTCTTATCTCGCCCCGTAGAAAAGGTCAAGCCCACTGGGTGAGTGTGGTAAGTGGATAGCTAACATTTAGTGCCTGGATTTTAGGTGTGTGTGTGTGTGTGTGTGTGTGTGTGTGTGAGTGAGAGAGAGAGAGAGAGAGAGAGAGAGAGAAAGGGAGTGTGTGTGCATGTGTGGAAGGACATTGAATAATGTGGGTCTGAAGGGCAACACATTTCCCTTTGTGTGTGTATGTGTGTGTGCGTGTGTAGGTGTGTAAAATTGTGTTGAAAAATGTGGGATGATGTAAGCTGAAGGACGGCTATTTGAAATGCAGACGTAAAATTCATAATTGGGGTCAATCCTCTTCACCATCACCTTTTTTTTTCAAGTTTGTAAAATGTGTCATCTGTCTTTTTCATAAAAAAGAACATTATCAGTCACCAAGATCTTTCAACCCTCTGTTATTATTTTAATGATCTGAATATAAATATATATTAAAAAAAAGACCTTCAAGAGGTTTTTCAGGAATAATCATTAGTATCCACCCACCCACCTGCCTAATGTTTTTACTCACTTCAACCTCCATTCACTCTCATCATCGTAATAATAACTAATAATCCCGTGGTACTTTCACCTTATGCAAATCAACAGCGTGCACTCCTAATGATTGGGTGATATGTATATACACACTCGCTCCAACACAAACATATTTACTTAACCAACATGTAACCCTCAAATCTTCTGGTTGGAGCAGATGGGGTGAAATAACCACACTGACATTTACCTTCTGAGCACGCCGTTTGTCTGCTCTCTGGTTCTGGTGGTAGATACGACTGAAGTTGGAGACAATAACTGGCACGGGCAGAGCGATCACCAGCACGCCACTTAGGGAGCAGATGGAGCCGAAGATCTTTCCGGCGATCGTCTTTGGCACCATGTCTCCGTACCTAGAGATGAAACGGATGAGGAGATGTTAGATAACATGCTGAAAAAGATACACAGCGTTGACTCAAAATACAACTGGTATCTTCGGATCCACCAGTTTTTATCCACATTTTCAATTTGTGCACGAGAAATCCTGAGTGGAAATGCAAGGCGAAAAAACTGCCAAAAAAGTTGAAAGAAAGTTGGATGAGGCAGAAAAGCTGGCCCTTCAAAAAAGAGAGGATAGAGTTTTTGAAAACACCTTGACATTGTGTGGCCTGCTTCTGCAACTGCAGACAAAGCATTCATTTCACGCTGCCTACTATTCATCAGAAAGGTCCAAAGAATAACAACAGCGTCTGTAACAGTGAGTGCCCCAATTTCAGGTCCAGACTGGAATTCTTGTTGCATGTAACTGTAGCGGCTGTTAAAAAAAACCACAGAGTCCTCATGGATCAGGAGAGACAAATTAATTGCCTTAATGTATCAAAGCTACTGGTGCTCAATTCATTATGTTATCTTGTCAACTCTTATATGTGAGAACATGATGACAAGAACCTTTAAAAGGAAGTTAAAAGAAAAGCAGATTTTATATTGCTAAAATTTTAGGAATTCACTTAAACATACTATTACACTATTAAAATGGAAACATAATTACTGGCTCTACATGGACGTACACAGCAGGTCTCAGAGGTAGTAGTCTGATCTGGCTGTGTTTGAACACACTCCCTATATTTGAGCACTATATTTGTCATTTTATTTTAATCTGTTTTGACAACAATCCAACTGCACATTGGATAGCTTTTGATAAATGAGAAAATCACCATTATGAGACTCTGACTGCAGCTGTCAGCGAGGACACAAAATAATTGATAACAATTTACTGTTCACTGTAGAATTAGACCTGCAATAAGTGCAGGGCTGTTTCTGGGGGCAGCGGAGACGAGCTGTAAACACACCAGTGTCACCTTTTGTTACTTGAAAAAATGTAACTATAAAGTCTCTATTATATAGAGATTATATATTATATTATATATATAGTGAATAAGTAAACATGGGATTGACTACAGACAGTGTTAGTCTTTGTTCCCTATTTTAACTCCTGTTTTCCTCAGTCTTGTAATCAGGCAAATCTGCTCTTTTTTTCTCCCTCTGGCAGATATTCTGGAGCAACCAGACCGAAGAAAGTGTTGGAAAAAGAATGATTTTTACGTGAAACTGTTTAATTAAGTGTTTTTACAGGTTTTAAATCACAACTTGGTTTGCTTTTGAGAGGAAAGAACGTCTGCATATAATTTGCCTCCCAGTACAAACCTCCTGAATGTCTGAATGTTAAGTTATCAGAGAAAAAAGGTGAGCACACATTATCAGGTGCTGAGCTAACGGCCTGTCTCCAACATGCCAAAAAAGACCTTGGAGAAACGCTTATTTGTAGCTGATATATCCAGTTTTTTAAACACCCTCCTGAACAATGAAGACTGAAGGAATTCTAAACAGAAGAAGCTTCAGCTGGGTACAATCTGCAACCCTCACTACTAAATCCCCCTAAATCTTACACAGTGTTCCTTTAAATTTACAAGTTGGTTTTATTTATTTTGTTTTATTTGTTGTGGCAGATGCATCTAGTTCCCCTCCCAATAAAACAGATTTCCACACACCCTAACCCTGGGCACGCCAATCACAACCATTTATCTAACATGGGTTATGTTTCAGACCATGACTGGCATTTTACAGAGCCTTCCCGATTTATGAAAACATGTGTGATGACATAACGCATCCTCAAGCCAGAGAAACTGCAGCAAGCATAATCCAGGCTAAGTAAAACGAAGCTCTGTTTACGTAACCAAGATGACTGAAGCTGACATGGAACTTTATGTTGAAGTTTTATTTTCCAAAGTCCAGGGTTTCCACACATTTTTTGACCAATACATTTTCGTAGATAACCGAAGTTTCTATCAACTGGCACAAAGTGCAGTATTAGATTTTAATTGTAACATATTTTGTGTAATGTTAAAATATCTTTTAAAAACACTATTTCAAAGTAATACATATACCAAACTTTCTGTTAAGTCCAAAACATTTTAAGGCCTGGAAACATATTTTCTAGTTTCATAACTTCTGGAATTTCATGACTGTGGGAACCCTGAAATTCTAATGGTAAAAACAGCAACAGTCGTTCACAGACATATCGATGCTTACTACCTGTTACTTACAGATTCTCCATAAATATGCAGATTTGCTTTGATTTGTAGTCGGTCTATATAATTGCATCTTGCTGCCTTTTGATCTAAGGCCCACTGATGGCCCCCAAAACAAAAATGAAATGACAGGTTCAAGACTAACTTGCATGTTTAATGTGATCTGGTGATGTCAGGCTAGTTGTATTTCGCTTCTTTCGGGCTTCAGATAATTTGACTACGCAGGTGACTGGCTGCTTTAACAGGCGACAGAGGTAGAGAGATAGGGACACTATCAATGCAGCTCAGACTGGGCATAACAAAGCTGTGCCAGTGGGATCCAGGGCCAAGATGAAGCCAAGGTTGACTCACTGGCCAAAGCTGTGGGCCATGGTGGCATGTAGTGGAACAAATTGATTTTAAAATACAGGCTTCTAGGACAAGCTTGTAAGCGGAAGGGAACAGACACTGAGATCACCTCCGAAAGAGGCAGCTGACATCAAGTTTAAGTAGTGTGATGTGAAGCAATGGGGAAAAGAGTTTGCGGGTGCATGATAGGTGCCATTTTAAGGGTAAAAACAGCAAAATTAGAAAACGAGGAGGACACCAAGGGGGAGGAAAGATGAGTGCATATGCTGCATAAGGGACTGTTCATGTAAGTCCTCGAGACTCCGATTTTCTCAAGGGCCACTTTAAAAAACGAATTGAGTACGGGGATTTGATTTTGATCCTCAAAGTTTCACTAAAACATTTGCACTTGTCAAAAGGGCCTTTTTTAGCTTCCTCCTTGGCCTCTTTGGCTCCCCTGACTTTCCTCTCCACTGCGTTCTCGACACAACGAGACTCTTGACAGGTAAGCCCCATGCACTGTTGACCACTGTGCCTCCTGAGGGCCGCTTTCTGCCCAGACGTGGGTGGGTGCTGGCTTTCTACTTTCTCTCTGTTTTTTTTTTTTTTTTGTCCGTCTCAAAGCTCCCACTCTCCATGCTGAAAAGCACTATAATCACTAGACTTACCTCCTGCTTACTACCCACAAACTGAAGAGCTGGGGGATTATCACAAACCCAGCCTTCTGCTCTGCCTGAACAAATACGTGCGAGAGGGAAGGACGTGATGTTGCTTAAATCCTCTTTGAAAATGAGTTTTTCTCTTTTTTTTTCTTGCAAAGAAGAGAGGGGCACAGCTGATGCAAACCACCATTAATGACACAAATGAGTTCAACTGACATAAATTGACAGGACTTCTTTTTCTTATTTCTTACAAAGGATGACAAGCATACAACAGTTATTAACAAGATTAATGACTCCCTCTTTTGACTGTCCTGTTAAAATAAAGACAAAAAGCCCAAAATATATATATATTTTAAAATTAAAAAACAAAACAAAACAATGACCACTGAAGGAATCCTCACCATGAGAAAATTCAGCTGGTTGCAATCTGCAATCCTCACCACTAGATGCCATCAAATCTCCCTAAATCTTGTACACTGTTCGGTTAAATGTACATGGAAACTTATAGTAATGATCAATCTCAGTTATTAATTATGTGGGCAGTAATGGAAAAATACACCCTTGTTTCTCTTCATACTACAAACTCAAAGTAATTTTTCTCCTGGGTAAAACTTCTCCCATTGTTAGAAAACTCATAGCAGGCAGGCTGATGTGAACTGTAAGAGCAGAAAGCAGAGAGTCAGATATATGACGGATTATTAACAAGCAATGGAGATTTGACCACAGGGCTTGTTGTTATTGTTGCTGAGTCCTGCTCCTGGCTGCCAGACAATCAGACAAATGATTTCACAGTTTGCTCGGCTCACTGTCTGTCAGCCGATGAGAGATGACATTCTCCTGGCTGTGTCTCTGACTGCTTTGTTGTAATAATGTTTGACGCTTCATACCCAGTGCGATGTGTCAAACATCATTACGCCTGTGATATGGTGAGATATTACAAACGTTGCTCTTTGCAGTGATTTAGTGCACAACAGGATGTCATATTTAAAGGGCATGGATGGCAAAACACTTAAATGATGAACAGTTAGCTGTGATTGCTTTTATGTAAACAAAAAAAGGTCGACCTCCCCTTTTTTCTGGAGCTGTCTCTTCAGTCACAGCGTTGATCACCTGCGGTGACTTTCTCTCATTAAAAAATTTAAATGCCCCATGCAATCAAAAGGTCCACAAATAGACCAAACTGTCTTTTTTTTCTTACAGCACTTTAAAATGGTTATTATACTACATCCTTTGTTTCCACATAATTGCTGATGATCATTGTAAAGGCTGCTGCCTGAAAGTTTGCACCATGCCACACAGATGCAAGGCCAATCAACAAGACACTTCATCAGCCAATCAAATACGTGCAAGCCCACATTCCTGGTAGATTACTTTATAACTTGAGTGCAGCAGATCATTACATATTCTTATCTGCAGATGCTCCAGTTCAAAATGAGAACAGGCTTTTCTATGGATATCAAGTTTTTGAGCCATGATAAAGGCCAAAATGTGGCCTGCTCCAGAAAAGACAGGCTTGTTGTTTTTTGCAGAGCCAATTTCCGGAAAATTGCTGCCCCTCACGGCTAGTTAAGAGGAGTCAGCAGTCAGTGACGGTATAATGCAGTTAATCAAACAGGTTTTTCAACAGTCACTACAACCACAGGGGCCCTTGTGTATGCAGTTATACATGTGCACAGAAAATATTAGACTGATCTAAAAGTTTGCCTGATTAGCTGCAAATAGATGGATAAACACACACATACATGCATGCACTACAAGAAGTTACATGGATATGAACCCATTATATTTTATTGAATGATTAGACTCATCTTTTTAGCTACTGTGGTAATTTTCAAAAAGAACATAAAAATAATCCAAACGCAATACACAGCAGGATGAAACTGAAATCTTAAAATGATGGTGCATGACTGCCTTCAAAGCAGTGGGGCAGATCAACAATGCAATAAATCCTTGAAATCATGTCACAATTTGTTGTAAGTGTCTAAGGATAAAAAATGGTCCAGCTGTGTCCTCCACTGAGTTGTTCAAAAAACAGCTCAAGGTCTACCTCTTTACTTTAGCTTTTGAATGTACTCAACTTATTGAAGTCCAATGGTTTATTACTAGTTTTTGCATCACTCATTAATGTTATCTTGGTCTATTGTTGACTTTTTTTATGATGCCCAGGTTTTTAAAGCACTTTGGTCAGCTAACGTTGTTTCAAATGTGTTACAGAAATAAATAAAAATAATAGTCCATGTGATTTGTATGTTGGATCATCCCCAAAAGAAACTGGTTGATAAATGGCTTAATAAACAGAAACTAAAGGCGGAAAGCGTCCATATGGACTCTCTGCTACCAAAAATACACACGACTCATATTTTTACATGGATTTCTTCAACTCCCCAATGTATTTTTTTTTTTTTTTTTTGGACTGATCTCATGCCCTTTCCGACTATTCTGTATGTAGTGAATGTAATTGTTTCCCCGGGCCTCTTAAAACACCAGTATGTGTTTTATTTATTCATTGAATTCTATTGTTTTTGGTGCATTTCTGCTAATCCCATGGCTCTATTATGCATAAACAGAAATATAAATTTGCATAAAACAGCAGTGAACAGCTGCAGTATGAATGTCAAGAAGAAGAAACTACCGCAAATTCAAATATTTGCAATTAATTAGAGAGTCAATGAGTTACTGACAGTTGGAGAAATGTAAATATTTGTGTATAAATAATGCAAAACACCGCAGGTCAGGAAGGTGCTTGTTTCCCACATAAGCAAATATGGTGAATATTTGGTTTGAACAGCTGTTAACCTTCTCAAATCAATATAATGATACATGCTACCATGAGAACAGGCCAGTAAAGAGTAAATTAAGTAAACAATGCATTATTCAGGAAAAGCCTGAAAGAGTAGTTAAACGATGCAACAAGGTATGAAACACAGCAGCGGGGCTATTTCCCCGGTAAATGGTCTTCTACGGGGATTCATTACTTTGCTTTTTCCATCTGCCACAGCTTGAAACAGAGGCCTAAGCGGGTAGAAAAATCAATTGTGAGGGAATTTATTCAGTCATATGTTTTATCCTTTCCAATCCCTTGCTTGTTTTGCTCTTCATTAAAAGAAACTCTGCTGTTGCTCACCACAACACGTGGCACGAACAGCGTGTCCTGATAGATCTGCGCCGGGCATCAAATAAAACAGAATTGGATTGGACGTGCTGCATCAAAAAGGCACTATGAAACTAAAGCAATCAATCTGGTTGAATGATTTCTGATTACAGGAGGTAGAATTGAAAGCGGCAGAGTCAAACCAAGTCAAACATTGTTACAGCTGTGATGGAGAACATTAAAAACTGTTATCACAAGTACAGCTAAAGGACAAAAGTAGCTTTTTTAATCATAGGGCCTGTGCTATTCTCACTCTGACAGGTGATAAGAACTTACACTGTAATTTGTCAGTTTTACTTATATCTTGGAGATTGATCACCTGTGTGACCTGAAAATGCTCCGAAAACACATAATTGACCAGAGCTGCTGGAAGTGTAAGTCATCAATCAACACACACACACACGCACGCGCACACACACACACACACACACACACACACACACAAAAAAACCCTGTACGTCTACTCTTGTGAGGACCCTCACTGACATGGTTTACCTGGACATGAATAATCTGTTTATGAGGGTTATCCCAGTTGTGGTCATATTTAGATTATGGTGTTTACATGAGCACGGAAAAATCTGGTTATTCGTCTTCCCCAAACATACACAAAGTAAACATACATAAAGTAACCTGGTTAGTGGTTACTGCAGTCTATTTGCACAGGTACCTGTGATTTTTACACAAACTAGAAACACTGCCAAGGTGTTGCATTCCTCCATGCACCAGTCAAGTTGCACCTACAACTAACATCCATGTCTGTGTAAACACAGATGCTTCACACACATCTTCCCCCGTCAGCACAGAAGATTTATAGAAGCACAGTTTGAAGGTGGACAGCCAAGATTAGTGTCACCACTTCAGTCTAATTAATTATCTCCCCTTCTGTTCCTGACTTTCAGTAATGGCCAGAGTGATCTGCAGAGCATTATGATGTCACAGTTGACATTTGACCTTCAATGATGTTTGTGCCAAATTTGAGGAACCTCCCTTAAGACCATCTCTGGATATTGCATTTACGAGAAAGAGATAGAGGTCAGTGACCTTGACCATTAAACACTAAATTCATATTAGCTCATTGATGAGTCTAGGTGAATGTTTGCATAAAATTTGATAAAATTCCCTCAAGGTGGGTCACTGTGACCATGACCTATATCACCTAAAATCTAATAATATCAGCCTTGAGTCCAAGTGAACATTTGTGCCAAATTTGAAAAAGATCCCTCAAGGTTTTCTTGATGTATTGCGTTATCATAACATTAGCAGATTTTTTCTATTTAACTATTCTCTCATTTTCGTGACACTGTGTGCAGACTCTGAATGCTGCATTTAAGTGGAAACCTGTGTAGAGTTTTCTTTTGGCCCCACCCGCAAAATTGATCAAGAAACAATGAGGGAATCGATATAGAGTTGGACCGATAAGCAGGCTCTATAATGGCATTGGTATCAATAAAATCATTGAAACAATTTCCCTCCTTAAACACTAGAACGTACATTTACTATCACTTCACAACTTATCGGCTGTCTGCTCTCTCTCTCTCCAAACTACACACACTACATACTGAGTCAATGTTATCGCTGAAACATGCTATAGTTGTATTAATGCTCTCCACTCTGGAGCCAGCCTGTTACTGTCACCACCACATGTAGGACAGGTGAACAGTGGCTGTAGACGCCTCTTGCATTATCCAAACACAAATCTCAGTTTCTTCATCTTCTGAGAGGCAAGACACTTTCACTACTGCCATTGTTTGTATAAGAGTACTCCAGCTAGTGTATTAGGATTTCTCATGAACAGGATATGGTGTTCACATGCTCAAAGGGTTAGTTAGGTTATTTATGTCCATGTAAATGCACTCCCTGACAAAATGCACTCCTTTGCCCTTTACCTTAACCTTAACATTCATAACTTAATGCCTAACTCCAACCTCAACCTGATTCTAAACTGAACCTTAAAACTAAGTCTGAACCCTCAAAGAGGCTTCTGAAGGTCTGCCCAAAGCGAGGGCCAGCAAAATGTCCTCACTTTACAAGATGTCTTCACTCTCAAGGTCTAAATGTCATTTTTCAAAAAGATAGTACAAGCTCACAACCACAGACACGCACCAAAAAAGAAAATTAACACAACAATGTCTCAAGAGCTGCAGGATTCTGTCTGATCAGTTCTTTGCGGCAGTTCTTAATATGAGCTCCAATTCAAAATGCCAAGAAAAGGCTCAAAATAGCTCCATTGAGTTAAAACATCTACATACAATGCAATGTCTCACGAAATGTTTTAAAGCGATGATTAAATATCTTCCTGAATCTGCAGTCATAGGTGTAGCCACAAGGATTGATTTCAGGTTAAAACCCTCTCTGAAGTATTTCGTGTCATAATCTTGTGCATAGATTTACTGCAGCACAACACATTAGACAGTCACACCAAATTAGTGTTATTTTGTGCAGTCCTATAGTGACATTTTAGCATTACTTAACTTTGTGTAAACATGTTTTAATTCACCCTTTCAGCTGGTACTTGAAATGCACGATTACTAATCAGAATCATTGCTGTAAAAGCCGGGATAAGTGGGGTCAGCTAATAGCTCTAAAATGTTAATTGTGGCTGCATCCCGAAAATACAAACGAGATGTGACTCTTTTGGCCTTACAAAATACACAAAAACAGCTGGATAACATACAACAGTTTACACATGGAGCGGTGAAGAAAGCAGCACAGCAGGTGCTGTGACTGAAGATGGAGGGTCACTGCTGGCTGCTACAGCTGACGTGGGTCCCGCAGCTCAATTTAATGGACTATTGGAACCATTCTTTAAAATGCAAGAAAGCTGAGCATTTTGAAAAGAGGTTTGACAAGAAATGACAAGTTAAAGCAAACAGCAAAAGACTGAGGAGTGTAAGCTTCCAAAGTTTTAAATCCAATTATGAACCATGACTTCTTTTATCAATGAAGTATACGGGACATGGATTTAGCGCAAAATTGCTTCAGGATGCCCACAACAGAGCGCGTCTATTATAATCAACTGCAGCTGCTACACTGACCATGGAAGCCGTGCTTGCCTGCACGGGCATCGTACAGCTCTTTTCAATTTTTTTGAGGCCGGTTTATTTTTCTTTCTTTGCAAGCTGCTCCACGACCTTCCAACAAGCAAAAACTACACAGAACTGAAAACAAGCACAATCTGTTTAAAAATGATCAAAATTAATAACTCATTATATCAGAGACAATGCGAAGCAGTTGAGCAAACTTGCGGGTGTTTTAGCATTTATAATAATATTTATTATAGTAAATCAATCAAACTAATGTATCCTGTTGTTAAAATGATCCAGATTATTAATTCATTACCATTTAATATAGTCTTTATGCTTTCAAACCTGCATAAATACTGCATTTAGCAATTCACACAGAGTGGAGCTGGCAGCCACCATGCATGTCACCATGCAGTGACAGAGTCTGCGTAGCAGGTAAAAAACACCACTGCCTCACCTATGTGACATGTTGCGTCCGTGTCCCATGCATTTTGGCTTTTAGACCCCCTCTAAAAAATTTTTGAGTCTGTCGCTGTCTGTTGTAAAAGGTAAAACTTTTAAGTAGGAAAGTTCCTGCTTACTTTGGTCCAACTTTTAGTTCATTACTCTTCAACGTCATAATATTTTCTGAATAGTCAAATGCTTCTAGTGTTCATCTGGTGCCATTGATTGGAGGCTGACACACAAAATGATGGATTTATTGCTTTAAGACATCAAGGATTTGATCAACTAATGCATTTTTTTCAGCTGCATTTTGCTGAATGAAGAGAGTTCTCATGAAAGGAGTACAAAAAAAGACATTTGGACTAACATATATTTGCTATGATGACGTTAAATTGATGTGAAAAAGCTAATTTCATTGGTGATTTAATCATCAAAGTAACAAACATCACAGACAAGGAAACAAAGAGGTGAATTATTTGCACATGTAACATTTAAGTATTGAAAATAGCCATTAGCACAACAATAGATGATCCCTTTATGTTTTTAAAGGATTAACTATAACACATTCATATAAATCTCTGGAATATGTGTTAAGCTGCCGGCCCTGATTGCTTTTTCTCACAGACACACATTCGCTGTGTGACAGTGCAGGTTAAACAGGAGATCTCTTTGCATGTTTACATAATCTGCTTTAAATCTGATTGTCTCTGATAGTATGCTGTTAGAATCAGTGTTGGATAATCCCATTATAGATACAAGTGCAGAATTTGGAGAATGTCAATCCACTTTATCAGTCGCTCAAACAATCACCCAAACAAATAAGCATGAGGGGACACTTGAGACCATTGTAAATATGCATGCATGTTAAATTATCAATAACATTCAAATTTGTAGTCATATTAATTGCATCTTATTTAGTTTAGCTTTTACTCCTCTTCTTAACTCTTTTTCTCTTCTTTTTCTTAACTCAGTTGGCAAAGAGAGTTGGGTTTACAAAGATTTCAGTTTATGACAAAATGGGTCTCATTTTTGTAGTTTGTGTAATAATTTTTACCAAATATAATATTAAGGTCTGATGAAGGGCTGTATTGCTCGAAACACCACAACTACTTTGGTGCATTAAATGAGTGAGAACTGGAGCGCTGCAGTGTGTAGGCTATTTTTACCTTTTGACTATTTACTCACTTTTGGTTCAGCATCTGCTCCGAGTTTAGATTGGATGTAGGTGCATACTTTGCTTCAATTAATAAAAAATATCCCATGACATCACAGGTTACATGTGCATTGGAAATCCAAATTTGAGTATGACCAGTAGTGACACAAAAACACCCAGACTTATATTTGCTACATTAAATGCTAAGATGTATTCAGAACTTAATATTTTTTATTCAAACTTCTTTTTTTTGGGGGGTGTAAATTCAATGACTATTTAGTGCAAAGTGACATATCTATAGTTGTACAAAATGTAAAGGCCTGTGGCAAATGCACATAATTGTAACAACCAAAATAAACATTTACAAATTATAGCCATACAATTGGATCAACACAGTGTCCTAGCAACGCTGTGAGCAAAAAAGTCCTATGACCTTAAGTTCTCGCCTTCATCCTTGATTTAAGCTGACATCTGTTTATATCATGATGTTTCTCTCAGAGAGGTAGAGATAAATGCCAAAAAAATAAAGTAAAATAAAATAAAATTCTTGTACCACTCCACAAAATCTGTAAACAAAAAGTTAAGAATGTTCCTTCAAGTTACCATCCCAACAAAGTCAGGTCTCACAGGCCCGACAAATCAAACCCATTTCTCCCAGAGCACGACAAATTGTCCATCCTTAGGTGCAAAGAGAAATTAACATTTCCCATCATGTAAATCAGCATTGTCACATCTATTCAGTTATTTATTGTAGGACTGTGACACTCTAAATTTTGTGTTCTGTTGAAAGGTGTTGCCTGATTTTAAATTTGAGTGAGCATCACTTTATAAACTTCCTTGCTGGTAAAGCAGCGTTCACAGGTCAAACACCTCCCTGCAGGATCGCTGTGATCTTGTTTGTTGCTCTCTTTCACACTTCGACACATTTATGACCCTTTCTTTCCCTCTCATCAGCACAAAGCCAACAAAGAAACCAATCTGCTCTTAACCCCAAGAAAGTGCAATGGCTGACCCGACCATCTTTCCAGGGAGACTGCGGGTACACAACCTGCTGTATTGATATTTACACACAATCTTACCTTTCTGTTTTCTACTGACGGGAGGCAGAAGAGAGGGGAGAAAAACAACGGAAACAAGGGGGAGGAAAGAACGAGGGGGTGGGTTTTGGATTGCCAGAAGGGAAAAGAAACAACACAATGTCTGTTATTACACACAGAAGCACGTGAGGGATGTGGTATATTAGTTCATGTGACCTGCTGGCACTGGAAAGAAAGCACCATCCATCATGACCTATGTGAGCTCCTGTTTAAATTACAGGCTATCTAAACAGGGAGAGTTTACATGTAGAAACTAACCTGCAACAGAGGGCAGGTCAGAACTTGACCTTAACAACAGCGAGTTTATATAAATGCATGAATAAAGCTGGTTCAACTGAGGTTAATTGTTGGCCAAAGGATGATGTATGAGAGACCAACAGCTGCACAATAGCAGGAAATAAAAACAGTGAATGAAGGCTATTTTTCCTCACCTCTATTTACCCAGGGAAGGTTTTCGCAAGCATGCATTGTCCTTTTCAACTCCCTGCTTAATATTCAGCCACCCATGCTCCCCAGTTCAGGCACCTCTGGGTGATTAATTTTGTTCCATTAGGTGTTTTTTACTGGTCTGAAGATTTAAAATAAATTGTTCGTCTTTAACATAATCTGATTTGCCTCCAACCTGTATGTTTTCTGTATAAAAAAGATGGACGACATGACAGCTCCACCAGAAGTGACGCAAAACTGCATCCTCTCCATGTTAGCAGATGAGACACAGGCCAAACTAAAAAAAAACAAATCAAGAACAGGTCAAAAAATCTTCTTTTCTGTCTAAAGACAGTTGCTGTCAATATAGGTAATTCTTTTCACCCTGATGTTTGTTCAATTGGTCATTATTGTTAAGTTTGAATTCAGCAAGTTATGTGATGCCATAAAAGAGGGCTTGTGTCATGATCACTGGTATTGAAAAATAAATCCACAAAAAATTAAACATAGGCACTAAAAATGAGTATTTCTTATGTATTTATTTGCATTCTGGTGTGTTTTTATTCATGATGTCATTTGAAAAAATGTAGGTTGAATGTAAATCATGCTGTCCTTTCCCATCCCCTCAAAACCCCTCCTAACTGACAAAAAACTGCCATCATATAAAAAAAGTGACATGAAGAAAAAAAATAGAAGATTGTCCATGGCAAAACACATCAGACTCTAAAACATATTAAAAATAAAATAAAATTGTATTTTTAATGGTGATTTTTTTTCAGTTCAAATGTTTCCTTTTTCAATATCAATATCAATATCAATATATGTATATGTATATTTTAAAGTGGTAGGAAGTAGGAATGTATATCACTGGTTTCATTATGCTACAATATCATATTGATACTTTGGACAACGATATGATATTTGCCAATATTACAAAGTGCACCCCCGATAACATTTCAATTTGATTTGATTAAGAGGCCTGCGATCAATATGAGCCGATATTACAGGATTACAGGAGAAGCTGCCACCCTTTTCTTTGCTTTTGGCCAGAAAAGATAAAAACAACATATACATAATTGGAAATAATTAAAACTGGTTCATTCTGTTTGAAAATGCTTTCCGGGAAAAGTTTTTTCATTTTAATTCAAACTATGATCTTTTTCCTAAAACTTCAGGGCTGTCTGACTTGAAGACAAACTACTCCCAACATCTTCAAAACATGGATTAACAAGATCTTTTCACTAAAGTATTAAACTCAATAATAACTGTCAAGGACCATAGACAAAACAACTGCCTTTTGTAGGTCACATTTCCCCACATATTCAACATGCTAATAATTTTAGCATAAGCCTATGGCATTTTACAATGCAGAAATTAGCTTAGCAGCTAGCGGACTTTTTCTCTGCTCCTAACTTACTATTATTAATGCTTTGTCGTACTCACCACTGGTTTAAGTCCCCGTATCTCCCGATAGAACAGCACGTGAGGAGTTTCACAACAATTATTTAAAAATAAGATTTAATTCTAATTATTGAGGATGCTGAATCCATTTCTGATATCTTCAAAATGTATGTTTTAAACCAGGGGTTAGGGGTTTGGGGGTTAGTCTGCATATTCAAACTGCAGTTGGCTGCACTGCAACCTGATCTTGATTAATTTTTATTCAATTTAGACATTTTAGAGAACACAATGAATTGCCTGCATTAGACGGGTAGCTTACTGTGTATTATGTTTTTGAAATAATTGAAATCACTTCAAATCAGTATATTAATTAATTAATTGTAATTTCGTTTTTTAAACTTTGTTTAAAAAATGACCAATAAATCTACCTTCTACCATCTAAACTGTACTATATTAATAACCACATTAAAAGAACAATGCAAAAAGTTCCTGAAATATTTCAGTTTTCTTCTTCCTTTGTCTCTGTGTCTCTTCTGTGCTCCTTTTATATAATTCATGCAAAATGTACAAAAGGGTAGTACAAAGTTTGAACAAGCCAGGGGTCTGATTTTCTCCCTCTGTAGAAGTAGCTACTGTAGTTTGACCATGTATGCGTAGATTGGACCCCTACTGGTGGATGACAGAATAGCTGCTATATTACTGTTAAGAGTCGCAGTTTTAAACACAAGGTTGAAATTGTAAAATGCTGCAGTTGTGCCAAAATTCCTTGTTTAGAAAAAACATAATGGTTTGGCTCTAGTAATTTTTTTACGTGATGTATCTAAGGTGACATACATGGCAAACAATATTCTACTTCTCCTGACTTTCTCCTTTGCTTCATTCCTGTCACTACTATGGTAGGTTGCTACCTAACAACAAATGTATACATGGCTTGCAACTGCTGCTCAAACAAAGGTCCTATGTGATGATATTTTGCAGGAGGAGGGGTTTACAGTTACAGGTGTGTCAGTGACACTGATTTGAATTGACAAAGTCTTTCAGACATTTCACAAAAACAGGGGGCCTAATGCAAGAGGCAGTCATACAGGAATAAGAAATCATATGCTGTATATAATTGTCTTTTAAGGTCCTGTTATGAATTGTTGAATGATAAAAAAAAACAACCAGTTTCACAAACAAATGTATTCTTAAGTGGCATGTAGGAGAGATTTAACTGTACTTGTCACATTCACCAATTTAGAATTTTCTCTTAGGTACAAACAACATTCAAAAATTGTTCAGGCGAACAAGTCCCTACTGTATGAGTCATGTCCAAATAAGTCTGCCAGGGGGAACCACTTGCATTACTTGAGAATCATGTTGTCTTAATTTGAATTCATTTGGGGTTAAAATGTTTCTGAAAACCAGTGTACTCAGAGATTCAACAATGTCTGTCAATGTCAAAGGATCTTAATGGCAGAGGTATTTTAAGCACGGCGACAATTCAGAAGTAGCCAACATGCCAACGGCTGCCTCAGGGTCTTTATACAAGTCTTTCCTGCACCAAAAGTGTAACATCATGCAATATAATCTCTCATCCATGCAACTTCTTCCATTTCGGTTGTGGGTGTTTTGCTTTAGCAAGACATTTTTGGCATCTTACTTCATATTAAACTATTTTGTCTTTATTTCTGTCACCACGTAGCTCTGTTGTGACAGTGTTGACAGCTGTAGTAATAGTTTCATCTTTTTTGCAACCCCCCAATGCTAGTTCTAACACTGCTATATTTGATATGATTATATCTCATTGTTAACAGCAACAGGACTTTTTGCTCTGCAGTATGATTTTTTTTTCATATTTGGGTTCCTTTTTTATGAATGAATTTTGCCTACATGTGATAAAAACAGATACATGATAAGCACAGAAAGCCTCACAAACTAATTTCAGGGGTGCTGACGTGCAAATGATCAAATGTCATGTAAGAGTAACTGCTTCTGAACAGGCAGCATTCAATGTGGCTGGAAAAAGTACTTTTATGTGAGTATATAATATACTCCACTTTGAGTCCTGCATTCAAAATCTTACATCAGTAAAATGATTAGTATTATTAGCTAATGTAAATATATTGTAGTATTAACAGTAAAAGTACCAATTTTACAGAAAAATGCCCTGTGAGTTTAATTTATTGATTCGTAATAACCAGTTGGTCACAAAATAAATGTTGGGGGTTGTGAGATGATTCACGGGAAGAAAATAAGAAAAAGGTCTGCTTCTTACATTTTCTGTATTTGTTTATGAACTTCTTTTGTGAAATATTCCAGACGCTTTGACTGAGGAAATGGCAATGTAAGGGGGGGGGGGGGGGTTATGAACCTAGCCACCTACTTTTGTTGCCTAAATCTAACCATGAGGTTTTATAGCCTAACCGAGACCATTTCATGACATAATGCTTGTTTTTAAAACTGTGACCCTTAGGACAGTAATATATGTCCTTTTGGGATGGTTATACATGTCATGGAAGATGGGTGGAATCTATTTTTTCTGTTTAGGTATGAGAGAGCATTGGATACATTGATTATTTTATAATTCAGTCTTTGGTCCTCAGACAGTCATTTGAAGAAGTTTAGAAGCCTGGGAAGTACAGAGGGGAGATGTCTCTTTGGTGAACTGCTAGCATCTCATGGATATCTTAAATGAGACAACGACCCCAACCAGACACCGCATTTTTTAAGAGGGCACAAGCTGAAAGGCTGGACACTGGTTTTAATCTTTGACTGTGCTGTGTATTATAATCTTATCATGTTTTTATTTAAAATCTCAATCTACAAAGAAAGTAGTAAATATATATCTATCAAAAAATACAGTGGAGTAAAACGCAAATTATAGTCTATAGTCAGGGTTTGCTGAATCAGACACTTGTACGATAAAACATCACAGAAAAAGAACTCTAGGATAAAAATACAAAATAACTTTGTGTTTGAGAGAAAATATCTGCTAATCGAATGAGCAGTCTGACAACTTTATATCAGTACAATGCTGCTTGTATTTCCATTCCCCCTCCACCCCTGTGGATTATTACTCTGAATCACTGCTCTCTGTTCTTTGCTTCTGTTTGTCCACACAGCCCGAGCTTCTTCACTGAGTTTCTCTCTATGCTGTCAGACAGGTTTCATTGACAATTTCAGCTACACAATCATCAGAAGTAATGAAGCGTTGTGTCCTGAGGATGTGACAGGAAATTCATATTTGTCTTTTGTGTTTCACTCATCTGCAGGGATGTAGCAGCATTTGCAGCTCACAGAAGTGCTGGGGCAGCAGAACATTCAGGAACAATTGTGTATCCGTGCTGAGCCAGGCAACAGAATTGCTATCGACTTTTTTTTTATTGTGATAAAAAGACCGCAATGAAACATTAAGCCTGCTAAAGCTTGTATTTCAATGGATGAGGACAATAAGAGATTATTGCCAGAGTCAATTATAAACATTGCCATAAAACACAGCATCGTCCAATAAGCTTTGTTCTAAATCACATTCTTCCTCATGGTGAACAGAGGATTTACAGTGTTGCACTATATGACTGCAGTGAATGGCAGACAGACTTATTCAGGCTGAATGATTAACATTTCCATGTGCTTGGTTTCAGAGTGATGAAATACTGAGTAAAAACTGACCAAGTGCTTGCAAAGACTGTAAGTGTTTTAATCAGGAACTGATGTATTTGAGAGAAAATCCTTTTTCACCATTGTTAGCGGACTCCTTTGTATCTCATTCAATTCAAACACACACTGCAGTTCCCACCTCTTAAGAAACACCCAGCCTACTTGGGCTCAATAGCTGGGGAACTCGATAGCCTATATTAGGCATGTTTATTTATGAAATGCTGAGTATTGCTACAGTAAAGCCTATAATTTGGATCGAGTGTAAAAAACTGTTCTTTTTTTATGATCTAACAAATATTTTTCTCCAATAAATACATCATAACAACCGCAAAGCTAGAATTACCACCTTACAGAGAGACTGACTGTTGACAATGATTCAAATATGGATGTTGCTACAAAAGAAGTTACATATTCTAAAACGCTGATGCTTCACACATCCACAACCAGCACAGAAGATCTATACAATTAGCACAGTTTCTAAGTGGGCCCCCAAGATTAGGGTGTCTGACCAAATGTCTCCCCTTCTGTTTCTGAGTTTTGGCGCTGGAAAAAGCATTTTTACAAAAACATTATGATTTCACAGTGAAGCTGACCTTTGACCTTTTTTGTGTCAAACATCATCACTTTTATACATCTTTGTGAAATGTTGTCATCTCTACTGTATTTATTGTTTAGTTATGGTGAAAAACATGATTTATGAGGTCACAGTGAAATTGGCCTTTGACCATCAAAATCTTTTCAGGTCATCGTTGAGCCCTAGTGGCCGTTTGTGCCAAATCTGAAAAAGTTCCCTCAAGGTGTTTTTGAGATATTGTATTCATGTGAATGAGACAGATGCAAGGTCAAAATGACCTTTGACCCATGACCACCAAATCAGTTCCAATCAGTTCATCCCTGAGTTTCAATGGATGTTTGTGCCAAACTTGAAAAAATTCCCTCAAAGCATTGTTGAGATATTCCATTTCACAAGAATGGGACACGTACGTACTGACGAATGGATGTACGGATGTTCGGACGTACAGACTGACAAACAGAAAACAAAATGCCTCCTGCCACAGCTATTGCCAGCATGGAGGCATGAAAAAAAAAATTAAGAATGAGTTCCAGTTTCAGATGATCAATCTTGTATACGGTGCATGCACTCAGAAGTTTTTTATTCCACTTGAATGTCCTTAAATGTCCCATCAGTCTGGAAGTTTTTGCACTGCTAGTTTATTGTGAACTCTACTTTCTAATTGATGTTCACTGTGAACTTCTCAACACGAGAATATGTGACATCTGGTGAGTCTAATGTTGGACAAGAGGAGTCATGATTTCAGCCAACGATTTAACCCGACACCAATTAGTTTCTCATCTCTGCTTGAGTTCTGCTTCTCTTCCTCCTGGTCTTAATCTTCGTCACCAGGGGTGTATCCAGTGGAAGGAGCAGTAGCTCTTGATCAATGGCTCTCAAATTTCCTCGACCATGATGTGATGGAATGCAACACAATTAGTGGTGAATCTGGGGAACTTGCCTCCTGTGTCGTATTGGGGGCAAGGAAATGAAAATGTGGCAATTAATACGCAGGAAGTGCTGTCCCGTCATTCCCTCCCTAATGGGCCAATCTGTTAATTCTATGATTGGGCTCCATCACCGGAGCAATAACAAACTCTGCACTGACTGTGCAGGAACCAGATTAAATTGACATAATATCAAAGGACAGCTGGATATGAAATGCCAACCCACTGTCCTAGGAATTGCTTTGATATGCAAGTATTTTGCATTAGCAATTGCATTTTGAGGGAAAATTAAAAGCCACCCAGAATGACTCATAGCTCAATCAACTCCATTTCTGTTTATGTGCTTACATGGAGCATTTGTCATATAAAGGGCCATCCAAAACCAGCTCATATGGAGTGGAAATGGACAATAACACCTCACGAAAGTGTTTCTCCAGCATCGCTGACTTGTTCTCTACTGCCCCTAATCAGAAGCACAGGGACTGGATAATTGAGAAAACGTTAGAGAAATTTTAAGTTCTGCCTCACAAATAATATTTGGGTCATGCAGAAAGCCAAAACAGTTTCTACACTTTCTTCACACTGCCTTTTCATGGTGGCTTTACAATCATGCTAGAGGCCCCGAAACCCTGCAGAGGCAAAGTTACACTACAACAATCTGGACTGATATATCGATTCAGTGATCAATGATACAGTGTTATCAATACAAAGTAAAAACAGCAATACATGAAGGTGCTTTATCATCAGCCTTAATATGCTTATATTTTGAAATTCCCTTGGCACATGTGTTACCATTAACATCTTACTACACCTCCTTCCATTTAAACAGTGCTAGCACCAGGCAGACAATGGCAAGCAACCAAGAAAAAGGCAAAAAGACAATGAGGATATTTCATGATATCGTCTTGTATCAATTGGAGGTCCCTGAATTGGATCAAATTAAATAAACGCATCATGGCAGACTTTGTGATTTCAGCATGTATTGCATCATTGTCCAAAGAATCGAAATAATATTGTATCATGATAAAACTTACTGCCAAGCACAACTGATAGCAGAGGCTGAGCCAAACAAACCAAAATAAAAACCAAAATAAAGGAAGTGTGTTTCATTTAAGTTATTACAATTTATCCAAAGGGGGACATTAATGTCTACACAAATTTCACAAAGAAAAACATTTTTGTGTGTGTGTGTTCATATGATAATTTTGTGTCCCCCTCTTTGAATTTGGAGCTTTTTGCAGGTCTGTGAAGGCAGCGCCAGCAAACTTTTGACTTTTTCTTTTTTTCAACAGCAGCCGTTTGTCAAGTTTAAAGAGCTTAAACTTTTTGATAATAAAGACTTTCATTTTAAACAGTTTGTGGTTGGATCAATCAGAGGTGATGAGATTAGATCGATGGACAAGAGGAGCAGCTGCTGCAGAGACCAGTGAAAGCAACTTCCTTCTGCTGCTTTTACTTTAGTTGGCCGTAGTGGTGAACCATTTGCACAGTTTCCATGCAAACACAGCCTGTTTAAACTAAAGTAGGTTGGATAAATGATAGCCAACACTAAACCTATATGAATTAATGAATGGTTGAGTTTCATTTTACTGAGCTTGGCGCCCTGCTGCTCTGTCGCTGCCCAGAGTACGTTCTGTCCTGAACAAGAGTGAGAGAGAAAGATGCAGCTCCAAAACTAGAAAATCTATATGTTTTGGCAGATGACGATGCTGTGGCAGTGTGCCACAAATAAACAAATATGTGGGAAACCCTGGACAAAGTGCAATGGAAACAGATTCAGTAAATAATTTATGACGTCATAGGCCACTGCAAGCTCTCTTCCTCATCTCTGGATGGCTTTTAACATGCTTATGCACACCTGGCTGTTACCAGAATTCTTCCCAAAAGCACATGGCGGTAATATGTTGTTCAAAATTCCGATTTCTGTTGTCCAGAGTGCTCTTCATTATCAAATATGCAGTTTTTTAAAGGTTTGACAAAGGCCCTTTTAATTATGTCTCATTTTGCCCACTTCTGCAGCAGCACCTGCCCAGAGAATTAGTGACACATACTGCTTATCTCGTGAACCAAGTGAACAGAATAGAAAAGAAGTGAATAGAAAAGCTCATACATTTATGATTTTCTGAAAATGTGGTTCAGATTTGTGTTACATTTGGATGGAAACCAAGGTATGGTAATCTATCCAATTATTACTGAGAGGACAACTGAGGCGTCTCTTACTGTCCATTGTGATGTTTCCTTGTTATGGTGAAAAACAGCAAGTGCATCCCACTTTATCTCTTAAGTTTGCTTTGCACACACACCTTGGACTGTTTGGAGGGAAGCTGCTCCTGTTGTTGTCCATGATTAACTCCAGGAGAACAGCTGTGGATTCAGTGCCTTGTTGGCGGTGGGTTATTCATGCACTTCCCTTTTTTTCTGAGCCAATTTAAAGATTTAAACCAACAACCTTTCAGTTCTCTCTCAAACAAGCTGCAACTTTCCTCCTCGAAAGAACATCCTGTTACTGTCTTTGGGTCTCAAGGTAAAACTCAGTTATTGTGTTTCTACAGTTTCAGTTTCCACTTATCAAGCTTCTCTTACAAATGCTATCCTTGTTCCACTGTAGCTGCATCAATACAAGAAAAGTACAACACAGATGATCTCATAGGGTAGAGAAGCATTGGCAGGAAGAAGCAAAAAAATAGATGATGCCAGTCAGAGAGTAGGGACCTGTTATCCACCACAGATGGTCAACCAGACGCAGCTGATCACTAGTGAGTAAGAAGTGGTTTACTGGAGTATAGCCACCCTTCTGGACACGACTCTCCAAACAGCTGCTCATATACATTTCCATCTTCAAAATACATGATGCTGAACATAACCAAGGACGTCAAGGGACCTTTTCAACAAACCAAAACAGAGGATTTAAAAATAAAAGCTATTACATTGTTTGTCTATTGTGATTGTAGAGTGACAGGCAATAAGGAAGGGAGCACAAGAATCACTGTGAGATATGAACAAGACTGTTTGCTGATTAAACCCCACAACGCTGCAAAAGGAAAATGTGTCAAACTGCCAAGATTTAATGATAGAAAGACACTTTACAGAAGATGAGACATCTGGTTTTGCAAAAGGTTTTGTTTGTTGCAGAGGTGTAAATTAATGTTACTATGACTGAAAGCGACATGAGGCAGCATTTGCTCAATGCTTTGGTTTTGCAAAATATGCTTAACCCTTTGAATCCTGGATCTATATCACTTTTCTTTTGCTGCATTCAGACACTTTTCACAAGTATGTAAACCTCTGAACCCTAAGTGAATCGCAAGAAATAAGTAGATTAAGAGGACTATTTAAAAAAAAGGAGGAAATGTCAAGCAAACTATATTCATTATTAAAATAATTCTATATTTAAACTTACTTCACAGAATTATTATAATTTTTAACTGTTTTTGAGGTTATTTCTTGCTTTGTATTTTTTTATTTGTTTGTTTCTTAGCGTCTTGCCATGTTCACAAAAATAAATAACGCCAATTCACCCACGTTTCAAAGGGTTAATAAATAACAGGACAAACACTTTACTTCTCCCCTTATTTGACCTCCAGCTGGCGGACAAGAGCAGAGCACCACTTCTGTTTGCACTAACATTTCTACTATCCAACCACACACTTCCACTAACCACCTCCCAACATGTCTACCTGCCCTTACGGTATATCCCTCCTCAACTCCGATCAGCTGTCTCTCCATCCGGCTCCATTAGAGAGCGTGAGGTGAGATGAGAACAGAAATGAAAAAGCTTTCTTTGGGATCTTTTTAAAAAGCCTCCTAAGTAGGTTACAGGAGAAAGTAGGCTGCCAGAGAGGCTCGGGAGACCCAAGGAGCTACTGTTGTATCACTCAAGAGGAGTGGCATCCCACTTCAGGAGTCCACATGAAGAGACGGATACAAATGTGGTATTTGTGATGCAGCAGGTACAGCATAATTGGCCTCAAATGTGTCCTCGAGCACAGGGATCGCTCGCAGTGGGGTGATGATGGCCAAAGCTAAGCCTTAGATGACACACCTATAGCCTGTACACGTGTGGAAAAATAAATGAAACACCATCAATGCTAGCTTGTTGTGGCTTTTTTTCATTTCAAGTGGAATATCTCACATATAACGGTCACTTGCTCAAGATTTAAGAGGAAATCATTCTTACTTAAGGGCAATTTCTGGGTAGCACCCTTCAACATAAACTATTTTAACCACTAACTCTGTCAGCCTTTACAGCTTAAAGTCACTTTAATATTCCATCAAATGGGAGAAGGTGATGCTTCTGAATTTCTTGCGTCCTCCTTTTTTAGCGTTTCTTAAAAACAAATATATCTGAGACACCTTTAAATTTCCAACATTTCACTCGTGCTGTGGCTAATTTGACCAATTAAATTTCCTCATCGTATAAGAGGAAGTAATCCTCACTAATTAAATTATAATTAAGCATGAAATTTGTAATAGATAATTGTATTTCTGTGTGGGGCAGCAGATGCATGCTGTTATGTGGCAGGATTGCATGAAAAATGTAATTTTACTTATCAGTAACCCGTAGCTTTAATCACAGACTTCTCATTATTTGATTAGCATCCACCCTGGATGAGAGGAAAAGGATTTTTGAGACACTACTATTATGAAAAATGAATGTGTCCTGTATCACTACAATCTTATTAGAATGCAGCTTCATATTTAGACAGAACAGAAAACCAGGTACAGGGGTAAGACATGTAACAAAGAGACTACCAAAAAGACATCATTCTAATGTTCAAAGGCCTCTCGTGCCAGTAGTGATTTTAATAGGAGAAAAAGGAAGACAGTCAGGTGACATAATACAGTGAGAAAGTCCATGTAGAGAGGGTAACTGGGTGGATGAATGTGGCGTGTGGGTCAAAAAAAAGTACATTCATCATATCACTTATGTAAGTTAATGACTACATTACTATGTTATGTATGTCAATAACATAACATAGTTAAAAAGTATATATCACATTTTCTTGTTGTTTGTTTTTCTCACATTCCTGTTATGTAAAGTCCTTTATGCTGTACACAAGCCCCTTAAGGCATATTTGGGATACTGGGCTGGATAAATAATTGACTTAACTTGTTGTTTCCCTTACCATAGGGCTGGGCAATATGGCTTTAAAATAATATTGTTATATCTTCGGGCTATATTGCAATACACAATATATGTCTTAGTATTTTGAAATCTCCTCTAAACTTATGTGAACTACTAAAATACAAAGTTATTAAACAAACTACAGTTAATAAAGTACTCTGAATAATGTTTTACAAAATACTGGTATAATGAAGTTGAATAAAGTACTGTTAAAATTAATTATGTTGAATATATTGAATATATCACCCACCCCTACCCTACCAAAGTACTTATTGCAAACCAAACATTTCCGTTTCTCTAAATCTGACCAAGCTGTTGTAATGCATAAACCTCATTTAACCAAACCTTGCCAAACTTTGATTTGCAAGGATTTTAAAAGGTGCAGACAAATGATGTTGTCCTAACCATACAGCTGAGGTATTAACACTCATTCAACAACAGTATATACAGTAACTTCAGTTTGCGTTGAGTATTGGCATTGAACAAGGTTATACTTCTGACACAGATGAAACTTAAAATCAGCTGACATGAAGAAGAGCTAAAAATTTCAAGTGAAACCAGGAGATGTTAAAATGTCTCCAGGTTTGTTGAAAATTGTTGACATCAATGTAACATTATTTAGAGGAAATGTCACAGGGTTGTTGTTGTGTACATGTTAAAATTGGTAATGACAAAGGCAACATCTAAAGGCTTTGTGCAGCGTATATGGATGTGCCATTGCCATGGTAACCCACTCACTTCCTCAAACAATCCCGATGAAAGTACCAGAAGCTATGACTCACACAAATAGCTATAAATTCATTTTCATCTATTTCTGTGCTCATCCATGACTAAAACTACACGTCTTGTCAGAAGCGGCGCAGCGGGAAAGGTTAACTGTGTGATCAGTCTGTGTCATCACTGCTCTGTCTCTCTACTATCTGTCTCTATACCACGTTACAAATGTGGGGCGAGGTATGACAAATCATCTTTGGTTGAGAGACAGCTGTTAAGAGTGTGCAGTGACAAAGTATAAATTAAACCCTAGTAAATGTGTCATTAGACAGAGTACTAGAAAAAGTTAATACTTAAAGAGAAACACTTACAAGGCCATTAATCCAGAGAAGAAAAAAGTGCTGACAGCCCAGACTTATCAACAGGATTGTTTAGGACGCCTCTATTTCACTTTACTAGGAACCCAAACAAAATTCAGCAAAACAGAGAAGAAGTCCTTTAATAAGATATCTAATTAAAGTCAGGAGTAAAAGATAGGATCTAATTAAATGATAACGGTACGAGTTGTTTAGTTGTTTTTTTCATGAGGGACCAAACTAATGAGAACAGAACTACAAGTCGACACAGAAACAAGAACATCATGCAGTAACAGCACAAACGATGGTGGCTTTAAGGGAAAAAATAAATAAACAGAATGATTCCTTCTCTACTGCTACTTCTTATTTATACACTGTTCCACTGGAATTTAATGAAACCAAGAGGCAACAAACTAGCTTAAAAGATTTTTTTACAAAAAGAACAGCCGGCCTTTGGGTCCACTAATGCAGCGAGAAAAGGGGAAGTATCGTTTTTTTTCAGGCTTGAATGCAACATATCACTAAATACCCCTGTAGACCCTTATCGTCTACAAGGGTCAAACACACAAAGAAATGTTGCTGGAAATTTCATCATTAAGTCAATCTCGTGCACACTTTGCAAGATATGCAGTATTTCATTTAACATTAGAAAACCAATTAATTTCAAATGCCACAGAAAAGATACTGTCAAATAATTTTCCATAGATTGATTACTGTGCATGGATGTAGTATCAAAAACAAGTGGCTCAAATTTATCCAGATATCGGTATCTTTTAATGCTTAATGAGATATTTGAACACAATTTTTTCCAATGAGTATGGAACAAATTCTTTTTTTCATCACTGTGGATTAATAAAGACGTGTACCCACCCACAGGCATCCATTCAGCTCATTCACAACAGCAATGACTCTCTCTCTTTCTTCTGATGTTCCTAATTAAGGCATCTTTGTTTTCCCTTGTTGGTTCAGTAAATCGTGCCCCTGGGCTGATTGGATTTATACAAAGATGAAAAAAATCCCAACAACAAAAGACCTCCTCCACTACTTGTAAAGTTCTTTTGAACACGGAGACAAAAGTGGTAGCAGATTCAGCACCAGAAAACAAAATAAAGATACTGCCTCTCTGACACACTGAAAATGACACTCATTTTACCTCTGTGGTGTGTTATAAAGGAGATTTTTCTTCTTTTCTTGCAAGGTAGTCTATGAGACACATAGTGTAAAAACAGCCTTCATTTACTGACTCTCAGTTTAGAAAACCAAATAAAGAAATGTATCCATGTGTCAGTTTCGCAACCTGTATTTTTTTTTTTACGTTATATTTAATATCTTTAGTCTGCATAAACAATATTGTGTCGTCAGTGGCTCTGCACATTAAAATCTAAAGCATTTGTTTGGACATTCAGGGACGGCATGTCAATTTATGCATGCTACATACATTGTGTCTTGTAAAAATCAACTTCTGTTTTCACAGGAAATGTACAGGCACTGCTATTTAACCATTTCAAAATTGAGCAAATTGTCCTGATTGCTTTCAAAAACATAGGAAAGCAGCATTCTTAGAATTTATTTTGTTTAGAAAGAAAATTACTAGAAAATTAGCTAAAAATTAAGAAAAGAAAAAAATAATGTTAAAAAAGGACAAAAAACCCCCAAAACAAAACAAAAAACCCACAAACAAATGACCTGAAAAAAGTGCTTAAAAATTACATACATTCTGTAACATAATTTCATAAATGTAATTATGAAAATTCTCTCTTTTTTTTTTTTTTCCCTAGCTTTTTATTGCATACATCTTTTTAATTACAATATCTCACAATTTGTGGTACATTTTCTTACCAAGTTGCTCAATGGCTTTTCCCGCATGCTTTTGGAAGAAATTACACCAATTTATTGAGGCTTCAAAGGTTTAAATACATGTGAAAGACGTCTGAAAGCAGCACAAGAAAAGCGACGTCAATACATGTTTTAAAGGGTTACATGCAAATGGTCTTTTTCAAAATAAACTTAGAAAACCACTAATAAAAAACCAACAACCAACTAAGTGCATTCCTTAGATTTAGATAAAAGTAGCACCTGATAAATTTTCAGGAAAAAAAAAAAAAAAGCCAAAATATGTTGTTATCAAAATAACTCAACTGACTTGGTTTCACATGAGACACAAACAGTCAGTCTCCCAGGTGAAAATTTGGAGTATGTTTGACCGATCCACCTTCCCCTGCCACCACCCTATATGGATGTCCTTGCTCTTTATACCACCCTGTTTGCTCTGTGTGTCAGAATTTGCCACCTTGTGCACCTCATAGCGCTGCTAAAGGGTGCCTCAGTGCGCTGGTATATTAATGATGAGGACCACTACGTGAGCATTTTATTTGATGATTTGGGGGTAAGACCTGGCTGTCACCAAGGGCATAATTCCCACTGGGGAATGGAGGGGACATGTAAATTTCTCAAAATCTATTTCTGTCTGCCTCAGTAAAACCTCTCTGAACATTGTTCTCTGACTGTCCATCTTAACTGGGATTACAGATTTACTTCATACTCTGCTGTTGAGAAAAACTATTATAAATGCTCCAATCATGCTGGACATGTTTTTTAATCAAATTATCTTGTTTCACTGAAATTACTTTACTGCCTAAAGGGTTTATTCTATTGTTTTATTTTGTTGTAAGTGATGTATTTCCACTTTTCCTGATGCAATAATATCTACCTCCGGGTATCAATTAACTCCCACCTTATCTTAAAAACACATGCTCAACAGTAATTAACACGACTAAGTCTAAAGTTAAACTTGAGGCTCCATGGATTAAAAATGTTGTAGTGCTTCATTCCTGCATTAAAGTTTGGGGCCTCCAAAGGGGAAAATGACAGGTCAAGTTTGAAAACCACGAGTCAGTTCGCAAATGTAAACTCTTATATAGAACAATTCACATAAATTTTCTGGGCATCATGTAACTGATTCTTTCGTTTGTACGGAAGATGAAAGAGAATGAGATGCAGTAGATGCCTGGGTTCTCCTGCCTCACACAGGATTTTGTCTCTTTGAACTGGTGTTTGCTGTGAAGCCAAGGGGTGTCAGCCCTTTAGCTTAAAGGTGCTCGGATGGGAGTGGCCAACTTCCCTATCAAGCCTTGAGTATGACGGTGAACGTGATGATCTGGCTGAAGTCTGTCAATGGTGAATGTTGCAAACAGGCATAAAAATAGGTAGCCTACTAGCCAGGGCTTTCTCAAATTGAGAGGTGCACAAACACTCAGTTGCCAAATTATTATACAGCAAAAACAAACACAGTCTGGTAAAACAACCCATGTTGATTTAAAGAGATATCTGTTGATTCACTGCTATGGTCAATTTGGAGGCTTTAGTTTGTGGTCCTTTTTAATTTAAATTACGTTATACTGTGATTCTGATATTTTGTCCACCCCACTAACACATGTTATTGTACCGGCAGCTCCATTATTTTATATCATTCTGTAGCTTTCTATTAGAGATCTATTCGAAAAATATTTTGCCAACTGACCTCAGGAAGGTTTCTGAAAGATGTCTTTGTTACATATAAACCCCCATACTGCTGTGGCTAGAACGGTAGTTTTGTTCCGAAAGTCACACAATAACAAACAAACTATGGTTGAGTTGGCAATAGACCTGCAACTCCTGTGTGCTGTATGGTAAAATTAATGTTTTTGTCAACAGAGTCTAGTGGCTTTAAAGAGAGCATAGATGATGTCTTCAGTTACCTTTTGGAAAGGGCTGCCTGACAGCAAAGTAAAGCTGTCACATAATCTAAATACCATGTACACTGAAACTGATGCTGATTATTTAGGTGGTCCTTTTTTTAGGAGGCTAAAATGTATTTTTTGGCTACTCCTGTCCACAGTCTCCAGACTCCATTGACAGAAACAGAACAGGACAGCATGTAATGCATAAGTTATTTAACCGTGTTATTGAATATTTTGACAATATTGTAATATTGATTTCCATCATAATGCCAAACCCTATCCTTTGTATCTGATGTCTGATGCACTTTTTTAACTAAACTACATATATGTGTGAAATGTCCACCGCTCTATATTCTAGTCTGAATCATGCTATTCTTGTTCAATAGTAGGAAAACACATTGTAAGTTTGTACATAGACAAGATCTTAAAAATCAATGCAGATATAGGTTAATTGTCTGATGAGGGAAATTTGATCTGATAACTTGCAAATAAAAAGTGTCAACAGGCAGTCATAAAGGCAGAGAAAACAAATTTGATTTTCCAGCAGTTGGAGGCTATTCTCTAAATATATCAGATTAGGCCATCTGATATTCATTAACTGTTAATTAACACTAAGAAACCAAAAAGAGTCATTTTTATGATCGCACTTTATATTTTACAGATACTCAGCTGAACCTGCGCTGTCAGATGAGGTCAGCGGGCAGTGATAGCAGCAGACATTTCAAATCAGTAACAAAAGCATTAGCCAGCTAAATGTGAGGCAGAACAACTGCACCCTAGACAAGGATTTTGTTATGATGTCAGTTTTAAGTGTACGCATAGGTAATTCCAAGACTATTACCATCTGTTTGTGCTTGTCTCTCCGTGTACTAGGCCTTTAAACAAACAATATTCGCTCTGCCGTTTCCCTGGGCAAACATCTGCTCTGCTGCGATAGGTTTTAAATATTAGCCAGCAAAGCTTCCCCAAGCTACCTGAAAGTGGCAGAATAAATTATATTTGACATTTTCCATGAGGGTGATAATGCAGGGATTCTGCGCCAGCAGAAAACATTGTTTATTTTCTTGTGTTATTTGCATACTGCTTGATTCCCTATTTTGTTCAACTATATACAGTACGTGATGTGTGCGTCTTACAACTCAATCGGGAATGAGTGAACACAAAATATATTACAGTCTTGTGGGTTTCCTGTGGGCGTCCCTGTGATTTTCCCTTGACTTTGTCTCTCACCTTGTGTTTCATTTCCCTCTTTTCATCTCCCAATCACTCTCTCCCTGTGAGTCCCTCCAGCTGTGAGCAGAAGTGTGAGCAATATGTAATGGCATGGAAATTTGAGCTCCCCAACTGGGGAAGATGTAAATTTGATCCTGTACATGTGGTGAATAAAGACACCTTCCGCTCGGCTGATAGACTTTACATTGTTATGACATCACAGATTTTTAAATTGCATTTCTTGGCTCAATGGACGTTTTACAAATTAAATTTATAATAGAAAGAGTCATAATTGACCTTGTTTGCAGTTCAGAGTTTCCTGTCAACAGTTTTACAGATGTCTCTTTGACAATGGTGGTCTATGGGGAAAATGCCTTTGGGCCACAGGGGATTTTGTCACTTCAATACTAATGGGAAAAATTGGTTGTAAGGCTGAGCAGCATCCCTGGGGGCTGATGCTAACATGGTAAACATTACACTATGTACTTAAGTATGTTAAAACTGCAGGGGGGATGCAATACAGTACATCTAGCTATTGATGAATCATTTCTAAAGGGAATTTTAATAAACATCAAATCATGAATCTTAACAAACAAAATGGACCCAGATCACCCTCTGCCTTTCCTGATCAGTATGATCGATATAAGTCCTCATTTGATCTTTCTTTACAAACTTCATTTAAAAAAAGTACAACAACAAATAACTGAATACCTCATTTCACTGGACATTAACAACTGATGCTCCACAATGGATCAAACCACATCACCACGTGTCTTCTGTTAGCAATTAACCAATCCACAGTTTCTCCTCAATTTCCCAGTTGTGAAAAAAATTGACTATGACATACCTAAATATATTTACTTATAGACCTACTTAGTATGGAAAACAAACAGCATCACAGCGCATACTCAGGAGAAGCCTCTACACATGATAAATGAGGTCTATCATACAGCACACTGTTATAGCTCTTAAATAAATTAGACCTACAGTATCAGCCAGTGCAGTAACTTTAAAACCCTGTGGAAAATATACAGTGTGTGTGCACCTGTGCAAATGTGAGTCATGCTTGCACAGCCTCATACTGATTATATCCAATAATGTCATAATTTAGAGGTCACACATCCTGATTTGTTTTGCAGGCTGCTGTTGAGGTCTGGGCACCTGGAGGAATGCAGGCAAGGAGAGGCAGATACAAACAGGTTGAAGGGTAAAATCAGAGACCAGCCTGATGCTTTCAGTTGGGTAGTTTTGAATTTAGATATAGTGGGAAAAATAAGTATTCAACACGTCAATATTTTTATCAGAAAACATTTCCAGTGCAGCTATGCAGGGGGCACTGGGGTGACGACGCAAAAATATGCGTTCATCAACCACCCAAACTAGACCTGATAAACTAACTGCCAACTTTATGCATTATAGTAGCACAATTGTCAGGACTGCAATAATGATATAGAAAAGGATTGAGCGCACAGTGCTATCCAAGGTATGAGTGTGTATATTTTAGAGCGAGAGGGGGGAGGAGAAGGAAGGTGGACTATTGCTCAAAATAATTTGTTAGCCGAAGCATTTATATCTTGGTCGAAACGCTGCTTTGTTGCTTTTAGATTTCCCCCTTGGCACCTGTGATATTTATGTGATGTTAACAATGAGTAACAAATTTAAAAAAAAAAAAAATAAAAAAAAAGAAAAGAAAAGAAAAAAGTGAGTGGATGTGAGCAGACATTTTGATTAGTGATGGTTCCGAATCTTCAAGATGGCACATACAAACTTGACTGCACCAAAAAACACCACTTCACCACGGCATGCTGGTACCTGAATTTCTCCTGGACTTAGACCTTTGAATCTGCCCACTCTACCAAGTTCAAACTGACTGATTCCTTTGACTAAGCATTGATTTCTCGGTTAAAATAAAAATTGACTAATAAGTGCTATGGGGGGACTTGATAAGTGAATCAGCGTCATTGGCAGGACTAACGCTGTTGTCAAGCTGTGCAACTGAACCAATGAGGAGTAATTACAACAATGGCAACTGGTATATGTAAGAGTGACACAGCTATGGAGGCTGTGCTAAATCTGCAATCTCAATATTGCTGGTAGTTTTTTTTTTTTTTTGCTCTGCTCTACTCTTAGTGGAGAATCAAATCCTCCACAGAGATTGGTTAGAGTGGATTCAATGTCAGATTGAAAATGGAAGCAGAGTGTCAGGAGTTGATAATTCAGGCAAACCTGAACTCATAGATGAATCAGAATTGTTACTTTTCAAGCATGCAATGAATATCCAGTGTTGGTATAGACGGGATATAGATATATATAGATGTGGATCATGATGGTAAATAACATTACATTACAGGCCACTCAATACTCTCAGGCCACTCTTTTTTTTTTTGTACTGACTAGCAATGGCAAGATAATGATGGTCCCAGGTCGAGATTAGAGAGTGAAAACTCTACAGGCTCTGAAGTGTGCACCAAGTCATTCAAATATGGATAATATGAACTTTGAAACAGCCTACAGGCTAGCTTTATAGTTCCAAGGTACTTGTGAGGAAGGAGAAATTTAAAAAAAAAAAACTTTTAGTTGGCACCCTGCAAGGCTCCTGTTTTGAAGTGACAGGGAACAAGGTGTCCATTATTGTCTCTTGAGATTAGTCCTAACTCGCTAACAAGTTGGGAACTAGGAGGCATTGCAGGTGGTTTTATGAAGAAGTGGGGAGAAAAGAAAAAGTGAGTAGACGTCTGGATTTGATCAGATCCGTTCCACAATAGCTGGAAGCATGAGGAGATGAGATGATAGAAATGACAAGCCAGGAAAAAGATAAGTAGGACGCCATTTCAATGTATAACAGAAAAAGGGAAAAGGTTGCATGTGTTTATGCATGGCCCTGCCCAACTGCCAAGAATATAACAACAGGAAACAAAACTTACACATATTTCGGCACAACAGTCAGAAATATACTGTTATCGATTCTTCTGAAGCTCCAAACTCCCCCTCACGCCCAGTCTCTCTCCCATCATCCCATGCTTTCATCTCATACAGGCTGGGGTTGGTGAGAGAGAACAGAACAGCTCAGAACATTCAGAGCTCTCCACCCACTGTGGTCCTCAGCAGGGGAGTCCACAGGCCAACTTGCCCCCACAGTCCCACTCAGACTTTGAGGCTTCACCTCGTGACCTTTCAAACTGACGTCAACCTTTAGCAGCCCATAGAAACATATCAGAAGGCCAGCTCCCTGTTTTGCTGCACTTTCACTAAAGCCTCTATCACTAAAACTTTTTTAAGTAAACTCACTGAAAGCGGGGGGTCAGACCTGGTCAGAATGTACTTTACATTTTGACCACAATGCCAAGTTGAACAAAGTTGTTGGTGAAGATTCTTAGTCATCTACGTCAGGCTAGTTCTTTGTGCTATGCTGTAGGCGACTGGACATGCTTGAGTTTCTTGAGGACGTTTCACCTCTCATCTGAGCAGTTTCTTCAGTTCCGAACTGAATGGCAAAATGTCTTCAAGAAACTCAAGCAAGTCCAGTTGACTATGATTTATCACCTAAGATTTAACAAAGCTAAGAGTCTACAGGTACAACCATACTAGCAGCTCTGTTTGACTGTCCTTAGGAACAGCGGTGATTTGAGCCAAATGTTGATGTCAGCATGCTAACATGCTCACAATGGCAGGTTAACAGGCGGACAATTAGCCATGTGTGTAAAAGTCAGCACCCTTTGAGGCCATGTGTTTTTGCCAGAAAATGGTGGGTTGCTCCCTGTGGGTTGTCTAACTTTAGCCCATCTTGACTCCCCGCTGGATCCGAAAACTTTTGGTTGCTGCCATCTCAAGGCCGCTCTCTTAAGTCAGTTCAACATCTGCCGGTTAGCATGAGTCAAAACCGAAAACCTCATGTTGGTGCTAAAGCAAAATTCAGGGATTCACTAAAGTCAGCAAGGCCTGGGTACCATGAATGTCTGTATAAAATTTCATGACAATCTATCCAATAATTGTTGATATATTTTAGTCTGGACCAAAGTGGTGGACTGTCATCATCATAGTTTAAAGTTGCAAGCATGTCAGTAACCCAACTGTTCGAAACTTGTCAGTTTTGCTGTTAAATAAATGCTCTCACAAGCGGATAATTGTTTTTCCACATATACAAACACACAGACACCCTTTCAGCCAGTGGTAATGACATAGTACAAAGGGCTTAGCATCGTTGTAACACAGGCAATGACATCCAATGAAAGCATTTGAACTTTAAGCTTGTTCTCTTGTGCCGCACTGAGAGGGAAGTGGCTAACACCGAAATCAAATAACTCAGTCAACCTTTGCCACCACTCTCGGGTACTGAGTGCAATTCACCTAGAACAAGGCCCTGTAATTTACAAATCACCTTTGTTTTGCTGTCTGGGGGTGTCTTTGGTGTCCAGCTGTCAGTGAGTGAAAGAGACGTTTGTTTACCACAATCAAACATAGCAAGCAGAAGCTCTGCAGATTCCACAAATTGCATCCAGCCACTTAACTGCACCTCTCTCTCCGTTGGGCAGGTGAAAGACTCAACATGGCACACTGAGATCAAGGCTCTAGTGGATGCACAGGATGGTAAATTAATAACTTTTTTGTTGTTGTATACACAGGGAAACAGAAATTAGTCTCAGGACACACTGTGCAGAGGAGGCAGAAGTCATAGGGGAAATAATCTTTCCTTTTTTTTTCACCTGCATATCGCTTCTCAGAATTCAATTCATTCTTTCTTTTAATACTAGACATGCCCCTGTGGAATATGGTGGTCAAAATGATTAACTCTCCTAAACTTGTCTTTGTCCAATGTCTCTATTTTCGAGTGTGCATTCTGTATGTGTACAAAAGATCCACATGCTGCTACATTTTACATACAACAAATATATACAGCTCTATTATAAAAATAATGGAAAACGAGTACAAAAGATAAAACCCTGTTTATGTATTTTAGCAATAAACTATAGGGACTGAGGTTCAAATCTCTGGGACTTTGCACCAAGCTCATCATCACAGTTGGTGATGCAGGCTTGCATTGAAGTGTATTGTGAAGCATGGTGCACGGTGTGTAGACAGCAGAACATGAACTGTACATCTCCATAAAAAGAAGTCTGTGTGCAGAATCTGTAGGCAACAGGACAAGATTTTGGTATCAGAAACACTCTGGTTTCTGTTTGTAGTCAGAGTAGTTTTGACCATCAACATTTAAGTGGCAGGTAAAAGCTCCATGTGGAGAGGCAAAGCGCATTGGACGAAATGCAATCTTGGAACCCTTTGGCTAGTATGCGACAACGATTTAGCTTTTGATAGAAAGTCAGATTCAGTTTCAGAATACCTTACTAAACCCCAGAAATTTGAGTATGGCATGGAGAATTTATCCACTCAGCCACAGGACGCCCCTGACAATTTTTAATTAGATATATTAATGTAAATAAAAAATAAGAAAATCTAAGAAATAAAAATATAAGAATGAGATATGTTGTATTAGAAAAGGAAATATATGAAATATGTACAAATATGTGCACAGTACTTAAGCTTGCTAAATATAAATGCAAGAGAAGGAAAGGCAAGAACCAAATAAAAGAGTATTATACAGTTGAAATAATACACAGTGCAATGCACAGTTGAATTAATATTACACAATAAAAAAGATCCCTTACAGTCAGACTTGCATTTTTGTACAGAAAGGCTTAGCCCAGTTTATGTGCACGTCTGGGTGCTTTACACTGGAGGAAGCCCTCGCGTTAAAGCTTTTAAAAAACAGTGACATAGTTAATAAACATATTAATGTTAGGAAAAATGTCCTTACTTGACATCCTGGCTAAGAATCAGGGGACTATTTATACTATATATCTATCACTCAGTAGTAACAAGAGTGACTGTATTCTCCAGTGTTTGTCAGTTCCTCACCAAGTTTTCTTCAGATATTTATTAGGACTATACTTTTGCAAGCAACTTCGGATCAGTTATTTTACAGTATTTATTCCCCGCTCAGAGACTTTCAACACAAAAGAGTCTGAATGATAGATACATGCCTTGATTTGTCATTTCCAATATGCTCATATCTACTGCATTACTACCCTGATATTTGTCCTTTTGCAATAAATAAATACACAATGCAGTTCACCATGATGGCTGGGGTCAAACAGAACATTGTGTTTTAATAGTCTTAAGAGAGCACCCTGCTGCTTGGTCACACGTGGCAAAAACACTGATTTAGAGTGTAGTCTGGCATATTCATTATTCAAACATTGAGCATAATGTCCACAAGCCCGCAGCGTACAGTATATTCTGCATCAGATTACACATCATATCTGAGACTGGAGAAGCCTTATGGGATCAGTTACATTTGTCTGAATTGTCTGAAACATGTGCAGCTGCTGAGATATAAACTGCAATAACACAGGATTATAGAAACTAATTCCTTTCAAAAGTTACATTTCGTTTGGTGTGGAATCACACAGAGTTTGTGAGAAGTCGAGGCACTCAGTCTGAGCAGTCACGGGCGACTGCACTTTGAAACTCCAAACACATTGAACTTGTTTGAACTCAAGTGTTTATGGAGGTCTCTGGAGGACCACTGAGCAGTGTGATCAGGCACTCATCTGGCTGCCTGCAGCCCAGGGGACCCAAGCCTTGTGTTAACACCATGATAGCGCATGTACACTCCACCACCACAGAGTTAAAATCACATTAACAGATGGCCTATTTGGCTGTAGCACTTTAATTAACACCAATGAGGCTTTCGGAGTCCATTGAGTTTTATGTTCTATAATCACTCCATGAACTAAATTTCAGTATCTTTTGTTGTCATATGGAAGGTTGTTTTGCAGCTGCTTATGGCTGATTCCAAACACGGCCCCTGAGATTGTATTTCTCCCTTTGACCTGATGGAATTCAAGATGAGCTTTGATTGGCTGCAACTACACGGCCATGTTATAATTAAATTTAGGGCACATATGGTGTGCTGTTATTTTATTTCTTACTATTGGAAACAGGACAGAGGTACAATTGTATAACTACAAGTAAAGAATATAATGTAAAACATGTAACTGATATAATATTAGTGCAGTACTGTCTAATACATAAAACATGCTTCATTTTGTATCAAAATCTTTTTAATGACTGCAATTGTATTTACCTTAAAATAAGGGTTTCTGAGAAATTGCATGTTAAAGAATTTGTGCAGTTTCCCACAATGTGGACCGTGTTATCATGAACAAATTATTTAAATTAAGCCTTTTGCAAATTACTCAAATTAAACGTAAAATTGGTCAAACTACTCAGCTATTATTTCATCTGCAAATCCACAGGCCTTTGGTAAAGTCTTGTTAGATTATAAAAAGTGTATTTTAGTTTTTCAGTAACATTTGCATTTGTAAAGTAGATCATGTAGTTCATCTGCCAACAGATTTATCTCCGTTATCCAGGCAGTCAGTGATATTCAATTTTCTGTTTAAAGTACTAGATATTCAAAACTGCTGCAGACGTTCTTAAACGGAATATCAAGCAATCAAACTGATAACAAAATGTCCCTCAACATAAAGGCCCACTTCATGTGGTGATAGTTTTGAATTATATCTGATTCTCTTTCTGTGCAGAGGGAGAGAAAGTAATTTAAAGATAGACTATGCGGGATTTTCTTGAAAAACAATGAATAGATTCATTCAGAAGTAATCCCTCTCAATCATCCCTATGATCCTAGAAGTTTGTAGTGGTGTATTTTTTGCAGAGACTTTGCCGTCTGTATGTATTTTCTTATTATTTTGCTACTTTTAGGATATTCATGGGTGTGGGTGAGGTCGGGACTTCATCAAAAGGTGGGGACCAGAGGAAGCTTCAAAGACCATGGACACAGTCAAAAAATCCCCCACCAATATAGTCCAGTGAAACGCCAAATGGACAAGGCTCATTTCAAAAACAAGTGTGAACTTGGCGTTGGCTTTCACTTTCACCTTTGCTGGTGAGCATTGAAGGAGAGGATGAAAAGTGACATGGAGTTGGCCTGGCTTCAAAACAATTTCAATTGCTGTTTATTACCATAGATTCATGTGGTGTCGGCATAATTGGAAAAATGAAGTTCCGACTTGGAAAATTCACATGATTGCCTTAAGTCAGAACAACAACTGTATCGCGCGTTGGAAAAAATTTTGGTACATGAGTGCCAAGTTGAAGTCATATATGCAGAGATGTGGTGGACAAAAGTAAATGTTCAGTTCATGGTAATACACTTTTTTTCTGAAACATGTTATTAGGCTGTAACTGTTAGTTGCAGTCCACGTAGAGTGACCTTTATTAGTTCGAACAGTTATTATGAGCATTAGTCAGGTAAAGCAATATTTTAGTAGTTTAAGTGGATGTGGTGGTGCAACAAGAAGTTTGTAACAAAATCACTTTATTATATAAAGCTTCAAACTGTTGTCAATGTGTTATTTAAATGCTCTGAGCAATAAAATACGACAAATCTTCTCTGTAGTGTCAGTGTTGTTTCCACATTACGATTTAAAGCTCACAAACACACGAAAGCTGGAAGAACCTACTAACTAGGGAAATGGGAGCATTCAAGGAGCACATGAATGAAGCATTTTTTTCAGCAAAGCAATTGTTCTATTTGCCGTTATTGTTACGATTGGGACAATTAAGTTGTTGTGCTGTAAAAAAAAAAACTTAATTCATTCATTCATTAAAACAAATCATTTTGGAAGCCTGAATTGGTTCAAATTGCTGCAGCAGTGATTTTACAGTCATTACTTTTTAGCCCTGATTGCACTTTATTCCTTGTATTATTTCATTAGGTTTTAAAACCCAAATGCTTGGGTAATTTATCTGTTTTTTTTTTTTTTAAATTTGTGAAATAAACTTAAATGGGTGTTAAGTTTGTATATATGCAGACCTTGATGACTTCGGAAAATTGTGAACCCTGAGGTTATAACAACTGCTATACACTTTGTACTCAAAACAACTAATTATATCCTAACCTAAACCTTCAATTAACAGACGTACATCCACTCGAAAATTAAAGAAACTATGGTGCAGTAGCAAACACATGCAAGCACACGCACGCACGCACACGCACACACGCACACACACACACACACAGACACACACACACACACAGAGCTCTCATCAGCTTTGAATGCAACACAACACAACTGCCCGAAGGTCACAGAATTAATTTCTTCTGTTGGCATTAACAACCTCTGGTGCTCTTTAGGATCTCAGCCTTCGTGGCATCTTAAAAATGGTGATTGTTTCTAATTTGTGTTTGTGTTGTGTGGTTGTAACTTTAGTTTCAGGGATCTGTCTATCTATCTATCTATCTATCTATCTATCTATCTATCTATCTATCTATGAATGCCTTTTTCACAGGCAGGCTGTAATGCAAAGAGAATATGAGAGCAAATGTGTTATTGATGAGTTTGTGATAGCTGTGCCTCCAGGATGCCACCTGTTTTGGTGTGGGTGGACATCCATCAGCGATGTTGACATTCATTATCATTAAAGTCCTCTCCCTCCTCTAGATCACTGTTTCAATGTAGTGACATTAGGCATTGTTAAGACTAACTCTTACTCAAAGTAGACTCACATTAGCATTTCATGACATATGGTACAAACTCAAGGCTCAAGGGAGTACTGGCTCTCTGCCTGATCCATGCACCACCTCATAAACTGTCTGGCATGGAAACAAATACAGCAACGATCACTTTGATCTACAGCTGTGACTACAGGAGTCCTGCGAGTTGAAGTAATTATCATCACTGCTGTTTGAAACTGGTCCTCCGTTGCCCCAGGAAAGGCGAAATGTCAGGTCTAATGTGTTTCTGAACATCAGCTGCTTAATCTCTCTGCCTGTTTGCTGTGGGAGTCCGTTGCACCTCTGGTTCATTGTGACAATACATTAAATTGGGTCTAATTGCAGATTTAGGAGTGGATGGAGTGGGAGACGAACAGAGAAACAGACCAAGAAGTGTGAAGAGTTGGACTTGGTGGGCTCAGCAAGTTCATTTGAAAGCCTGGAATATTCATTGTGCTCAAGTGGTCATCTTGTGGCTATAAAAGGGCTGAGCCATCATCATCAACCACTCAACCATAAAGCACTTTAACACCAGATACTGTAGGTCTACTGTATCAAATGAGACTCCACAGTGAAGGACATAAATCGCATGAAAGCTTAAAGTGTCACTCCGTTAATAAACAACGTGTGTGGCTCAACTGAAGTGGACTGAATGCTACAAATCTCAAACACCGAGTGCTCTGAAAATGTACTCTAAATAATTATAGTGGATGAACGAAAGAGTTGACATCTCTTCTTCATGCACTAAACAGTCAAATTGCGGTTGTCCCTATTACCAAAGGACTGCAACAAGTTTTGTGCAGGTAAAATGTTTTTGCCCACATACTTTACTCAAGTAGATGTGGAAGTAGTCCCACCTGTGCAAGTGACAGGCAAATCTCAAGTTACTGTGAGAATCAAGCAAGTTAAGTCAAGTTCCTGCTTTAAGTCAAACAAGTCATAAGTCAAGTCACATGAAATTCAAATTATTTATCTCTTCTCCTTTTCACATATAAATCAGTTAAACAGACAGTGGTCATGAAAAGTTAAGTTTTATTTTCAACATCAATAAAAACTGTCGCAGCCTGCTTATGGCTTAAAATTTTACTGATATTTGACGTTTTCAGGTAATAATAAGCCTCCTAAATGGACAACAATGGAGAGTGGGGCTCTGAAATTATAAGTGAAAACAGAAATATTATTGCTAACTCCCGAGGGTTTGACAAGACCAATGGCTTGGGGCCAGTAAGGGCAAGTTGGGCAACATGAGCAATATCAACATGCAATAAAATGCATCATGATTTGGCAAAATGAATTATGGGATTTGCTCTTGGCTCGTTAGCCTGTTACAGAGAGCATTATGTATTTAATATACAAAATATGAGTAACTGCAATCCATTACAGTTCAAATTAGTGTTATTCTGAAAATAGTTACTGTCTTTAAAAACAAATACTTTAAGGGATTACTTTGCTTTCTACTGAAATGTTCTAACTGGCTGCAACTACTGAGCTGAACTATTGTCGGAGGCCCTGTCTCTATTTATTCCTGTTGCTCGCTTTGACAGCTACACATGGCTGAATCATGAAGTTGAAATAAGGAGTTATCTGCACACCTCCTAATTTAACTGCAAAAAAAAACTAAATGTATGTAATTTCTAGTAAATATCACAATACAAAACATGTTTTCTGTTTAAAAAGTACAAACGTAGAAAGTTAGAAAGTACTGGCCTATCTTATGAGTGATTAGGACTCCAGTCAAGGGCACAGCTGTTAGTTGGCCTTTGTCGTTTGTTTACATGATAAATGCATATTTAACGGATTTAGTGTGGATAGAGAGCAACACTCGCTCTGAGAACATGGTGTAAATGTATATGAGGCACACATCTCCCATAATCAAATTATTTTTAAAAGTGTGTGCAGTGCACCACTGTGCCAGGACACTGTCAGGAACATGATTTTGGTTTGAAATATACAGATCCCAACACATGAGCTCAGCAAGATAATTTTGGGGTATTCCAAAATTAATCTAAAGTATTTAGAATACATTAACTAGTTTTGGTAATCTAATGAAATGTGTTATAAATTATATTCTAGATCAAGTATTCAGTAATCTATAATATTATACATTTTAAAAGTAACCCTCCCAAAACTGCATATAGCCCTCCTCTTGCATGATGAATACATGTTTTCAGTTCAAAAAGTTAAAGCGTCTATATAACCAATATTCCAGTTCAGTGGCAGAAAACCAATTATTTTACCCTCCAGATGAACTGCTGTTGGACTCATTTACATTTGTAGTCTTGGTAAAAACCCTGCTAAATTGAACAGTTTCATTGACAAAACTCTGCACCCCATGACACTAATTTGCGTCAGGCTTGCTACATATCCCCCAGAGTCTCATGGATGGCTATCAGCACAAGAAAACTGCACAAAGAGAAGCCTTTTATGCATCCTCCTGGTTTAATTAATGGTGGAAGGGTGTGCAGAGAAATGATGGCTCATTTTGCAGCTCACTCTTGGTGAGGTACTGTCACCATCACTGGCTTGATACATCGACAGGATAAAGCTGGACATCACAACAAGTAGCTGCCTCAATTGTTAGACCTGAAGTTGACCATATTCATGTGGCAAAATAGACATTACATGTTTGGATAAATCCCTTTCTGTCAGATTTACCAGATAATTGCCAATTTTCTGTTAAAAATGGAGTCCTAGAAGAGCATTTCTTATGGCAATGGTGATCCTGTATCTAAGCCAAAGCTCTCACAGCCACATGGTTTTCCAGGACGAGCACCAAACAAGACAGCCTGTCTATTGTGTTGAGGACAGTAGAGGAACACATTGCTGACAGCTCAAGGGAATGAAGCATTGTGCTGCCGCTTCGTCTGAAGAGACAATGACAAGAGAAAAGGCCACAGGAGACAATCTAGACTGTGTCGGTTCGTCTCCATGGTGACTCCTCACTTTGAGGAGCTGCCCTGGTTCTTCGGTTTGACTTGGTACTAACAAGATATTTTTTAACAAAGTGTTAACAGAGATATAACTTGAAGAGGTCGTAATTGGATGACCATGACTTTTGGGAATTTTCACATCTTGAACATTTGCACTTCAAGGCCCTGCACACCCAAACTACATCCCCCACAGCTAGTGGTTGGGATATGGTCAACCTCTTCTGTTATGGTATATGTAATATTATGTCACAGTATCAATAAATATCAGTAATTGTATTGTAAATTCAATGAAGAAATGTTTTAACATAACCACGTCATCGCATTCAATACTTCTGAATCAAAACAGTCAAATGAAAATTGTTTCAAAACTGAAGCTTTAAGGTTCCTGAGAACAATAATTTTGAGTGTTATGGGTTTCTGTATTTACAACTTCACTCTCCCAGGGTGTGTAAAGGTATCAAACAGTAAAATGTAATGTTTTGTAAGGCCCTTTCAAGATCATTTTAAACTAAATTTAAAACTTCATCTTATTCTTCAATCAAGCATTGCTAGTTCATAAAGGTAATTAGTATACACTATATGTGATTCCACTTTTCGTCGTTCAAAGTGTTTGTTACCTGCACACAATTAACTCTGAAGTCATACAACAATTTCGACCTGTGCTGTGGCGTTAGCTGGATTGAGTCTAATCTATTAGTTAACTAATTTACATCAACCATTACTCTTTCAGCCACAGCAATGATGTTCCACTGTCACTAGCATCAGATTCACAATAAACTGCAGTAAAATTTCAGTCACCAGATAATTCTGTACCTGATAAAGACACAACTTGGCCTCAAAACATTATTATTCTTAATGAAGTAAGTAAAAAAAATTAAAAAAAATAAAAAAAATAAATATAATAAATAAAAATTATAGACTAAAAGGCATAGAAGTGATTCATTACTATGTGACAGCATGTTTCTATTTTGATGCTTTAAGCACTGTATGCAGAAATAGGAACACAGATGCTCCCTTTGCTGTCAGTGCTGAAAATATACTAGTGGAAACTATTTTCAATCAAAGACATATACGGTAAAAAACTGACAATGATAACACACACAGCAGGCATATTCTTAGTTCAGTTGCATAGTGCTTCAGATTTGACCTCATCTCTAGAGAAGAAGCATGCAGGAGATGACTGTAAAAGAATGCAGTTATTGTATTCTTTGAATGCTGGATGTGATATTTTTGAGAGTTTTTGCCGTGACCGTGGCAGTTCCGACAAACACACCATCGGCTGCCATACAGTTTCTCACGGCAACTGAAAATGACAAAGACATTTTTAAAAAATGCTGAACTTTCATCGTGCTCTTTGCATGAATCAACTGCAGGGAATTCGCGACAGACTTTATCATAGGATTGTGGATAAAGACGCGTGGCACTGGGAGGAATACATTGTCAGAGCTTTAGCCATGAGCATTCTTTTAAAGCAGTGCACTTTTTCCAAGATGAAAGAAATGTCCTTGTGCAGCAGGTCATTTTCCCAAAGTACACCTTGAATGAAATGACCTTGGGAGGAAATAACACATTTAGTTACTTTGTTACTGTGGTCCTGGGAGAGTGATAGCCCAGTGAAAGAAATGGTTCAGTGGTATTATGTGAAGGCCAAAAAGAGCTTGCGGCAACATACAGGGACAGTTAATGTGCACGCTGACAGCTCTATGTTTATGTGGGTTTATATTCTATTCAATTGACCATTTCATCCCCTTAACAAACAAGAATATCATTCTGTCCAAAAGGTGAAAAAGTCTGTCCTCAAAGAAGTATCTCCCATCCCTAACATTAAGGAAGTGCTCGGTCTAGAAATAAAGAAATATGCTGGGTAATATTTAGCATTTTCACTACCGTTTTTTTAGTCATGCTAGCAGTCTAGCTCTTTGGTGATCTGTCAGACCTTCTCTTTCGTCTCTGGAGATAGAGATTGAGACATCACAACAACTATTGGTTACATGGTCCAATGACGACAAATCCTTTGCTGATTCACATTTTTTGTTTCCAGATATTTGTTGAGTGAGTTACTGAGAAATTTCTACAGTATGAAACGTAGCCTAATATCATTTAATATCATCCCACTTAACATCTTGTACCATTGTCAGGTCAAAATTTCAATTAATCCATAGAGATGTAATGGTTAAAAATTTTCATAACAACATTATTGTGACCAAAATTATCACAGGTATTGATATTATGATGATACTCTTAAAATGTGATGGAAAATAGTCAAAAAGTACGCACACTGAAATCATTTCAAATTTTGTATTAAACACAAATCTACCTTCTAAGCATATATTTTTACTGGCCAAAATAATACATTTCCTTTTTTGTTTCACATGTACATTTGTTTCAGTAAATTTAATTGAGGTAATAATGTATTATGTTGAATGCAAACTTAGAGAAGTATTAAATATATTGAACAGCTCATCAAGCAGGGGCTTCCTAAAAACACAACTGACTGCCTCAGCCTGTGAGTGCATGTTCATAGTATATGATAACCTGAATGCACATTTTGGAAAAATGCAGAAATCCAGAATTATTTTGGATTGATGAAAATGATAAGTTGGACTGAGCGGAAAAGTATGGGCTGTTTTTTTTCTAAGCTTGGAAAATTAGGCACAACTAGACTAAATATACGCACTACAAGTATGAAGGTATACAGAATATACACTTTATGTTTTTCTATAATTTATATATTTGGTCTGACACCTAACGTATATAGCCTACATGTAAATTTATAAGTCTGCATTGTGAAAACCTTTTGGGCTGGGCAGCTACTGATGCAAGATACCACACTGACATAAGATTACATAGTTGTTATACTGAAATTTAAGGTGTGTTGATGGATTCACATCGTCAACGTATGTATTGAGTAACATTACAAGTAAATGTTTCACCTTAGAAGTTGCCAGCAGTTGGCCAAATGAATTTAAAAAAAAAAAATCAGTCTACAGCTGCTGCTAGGACTGCCAAAATCCTTTCATGTTATACTTATAGTTAGCGAACGTATGTAAACAGTGCTTAAAAGAGCTTCAAAACCAGCTATAACTCAGCCCTGAGCAAGATTGACGGTTCTCTATAAACCAGTCAACTGACTGCAGTCTTTCTTACTCCACCTTTTAGCACCGGATCAGAGTGCTAGGTACCCCGACAGAGGGTTGACCAAAAATGAGGATGGTAAGCAACAGCTTCATTGGTACCATCTACAACTTTTCGTCATGCAAGCAGAAAAATTGCAAACTGAACTGAACTGAACTGAACTGCTTTGGGGAATTGGAGCTTATGTGAATCTTTATAGTTACAGTTTTGCTAGCTTATCCAAATAGTGGCAAGACGACCCAATGCAGGTTGGACAAGAACACACATCAGACACATTTTTTTTTTTTAGGGAGTTCCAACATCAACATTGCCATCTTGAACATGTTGCCATGTTAGCATTAGCATTTATCTCAAAGCACAGCTGTAGACTATTTGCCTTGTTGAACTCTCCACCTCAGTATGGAATGATACGCTCTTGTATTTGCTTTTCTTATCCCTGCATCTTTCCCTGGTATTTCTGCCAAATCTTTGTTCGGTTTTAAAGCAGGAATCAAGTTTTTATAAAGACACTGTTTGGGTAGCTACAAGCTTTTAAAGCTTTTCTGGCATGCTGGCACTTTTTGTCTTTGGACACACTGCAGTCAGCACACTGTTTGTCCAACGGTGAAAATTTCTAATAACCCTCAGCTTTTGGACCAGTGAGTAAGTCTGGCTCAGCGAGACAACTTCACGGTTGCATAATCCTACTTGTGCCAGGATAAAGCAAACAACAATATGTTGTGTTGAATTATTTGGTACATTTATCTACTAACTAGTGTATCACCTTATTTAAATTACAAGAGGGGTTTAAATGCAGCAACAAATGTGGAGAGTGGTCTCAAAGTTAATGTTTCTGAGAGGACACTGTATGCATAAGCTGGGACGCTTCGAAGAAAAGGCAAAAGTAGTGAGAAATGAATGGCGTTGCCACACGAAAACTTTCAGTCCTTAGAGTCCCAACAGTATTTGTCAGTAATAAGAGCTCTATTTCCCACAGCCGGAGAAATCACTTCAGAGATTATGGTGCTTCTGAAAATGCTGTGTTTATGTAACTGAATTTTGTCAGCCCAACAGAGTTGTCATTATAATGTCAGCTAAATATAGGTGAGTGAAGCTCTCATGTAACCTCAGAAAAAGGATGTCAAGGATTTCCACGATGAAGAAGCAAAGCCACTGAGGAGAACAGGATGAGGAGGAGAGAGATATTTCCAGAAACTAAATAAAAGGAAATCTTCACAGGTCACTGTCTCAACAGGTGGGGCCCTTTTAACGATGCCATGACCAGTGCACTATATTTAGCAGATTGTTTCAGTGACTGCATGACATAAATTGGCCTACCCATTTGTTAAAAAAAAAAAATCTGAATCTTGTCTGAGCAGTATTTATTGGTTTATTGGTACTGGACTTCAAAATTATCCAACCTCAAAGTCAAAAGGAGCATCTTAAACTCTCTGAAACTTTAGTTTTACCTTATTGCCCAAAGAAGGCCAGAATGACTGAGTCTTGTACGCCTTCCTTTAGATGTGTTCTGCCCCCTCTGTGTGTGTTATTTATCACAGACACACCAGCCTGGAAGCGCAGTTGGCGAGACATCTGAGGCGCACTCTGAGTGCTATCAGTGAAGTACACAGATGTCCTTTATGCATATGCATTTAAGAAAAGGTTGTGAAAATAACAGGAGAGCATATATATCATAAGTGCAGTTAATTACACATTCCACTAGATTTATAAATGTTCACAGAGTAAGCAAAGTTTAGTTTAGCATGAAAAAAAATCTCCACCTCTGAAAAACAAACAAGTTTGTAAAGCTATATTAAAGGACGCATGTTGTGAGAAAGAGGCATTTATGTAATCTGTATTTCAATAATAGTGGATAAATGATGATTGCACATTAAAAAAAAAGCTAAAGAAGAGAGCTTTACTGAAGTAGCTAACAAAACATACAATGTTCTTATAACGAAAAGGAAATATTAGATTGTATATTATTGTTGCATAGTTACACTGTTGAGAGTAGGAAGCAGTTTAACAAGTTAAGTTTAAAGTCACACTCGCAGCACTGTAAGGATGCAGTTTGAGCTAAATGCTAATGTCGGCATTGTTACATGCTCATAATGGCCAAGCTAACTTTTGCTTTTCAGCAATTAACACAAAGTACAGCTGAGTCAGTTGGCAATGTCATTCATTTTGTGGTATTTGGTTATGAACCAACATATTGGAAACATTTAAAATTTGTTACTGGTGGCAACAGAAGAAAGTTAAAGGGATCACCAAAATCATGATTCATTCTCTAGGTACCATGGATATCTGTATCAAATCGGGGTGCTATAAGCTCATTAAATAGCAGTTATCTGTGGTGATAAGCCTCATAGCTGTGGGTCAGTAGCAGCCTGTTAAACCTACAAATAGGTTCAGAAGACCATTATCGGCTCATTCAATGACTGTTTCCAGTTTGTTAGGTTTCACTTTCTTTAGGTTTAGGTGCCAAAATGATGTGGTTAGGTTTAGAAAAAGATCATGATTGGGCATAAATATTGGTGTTACATGAGATTCAAACCATAGTCTGCTGGGTGAATGCCCTTTGTCTGACGCCCACAGGTTGCTCTACGCTTGTAGAGTGTAGTGCAATAAATAACTGAACAGTATAAACAATATATTTTAACAGCATTCCTACAAAACAGTCCAGCGCCGAAAAAAGACAACCTATTTGTTATGTTTAATTTTGACAGGCCACCACAAATAAAAGAATATGTGGGAAACCATGACTTAACAATTATATATTTTGAATATAACTAGGCCCACAATTATTACCACGTTATTTACACTTACTTATGAGTCAGTGACTGGTGTATGTCTGCTCTTCCTTATCTTGTGTCCAGTGCCAAGAAACTCTTTCATGTCACAAGCCTGTTGAGCCACAGTCTGTGGTCTGACTATACTGAATAACATGACATAGAGTAACACATGGCATTAAAAACTGTGTCTACAGAAAGTCAGCAATTGCAAAAGCCAGTCAGTGTAATTATCACTAAGAACAGACAATGACCTTACCATAGGACAACAAACATGATTCAACTTTTTACACTCAAAACTTTATCTGATACTATTTCATATAACTGAGTGACATCTACCAGAGACCCTGATTATTACTTGTCAGTAAGCCTCAGTTCCATCATCTAACTCCTGTCTTAATTCATTAAAAGAAAAAATGGCTAAGATACAACTGGCAGAGGTGAATTCTCCTAAGGATGGAAACACAAGAAATCAATAGTGGCAGTCACTGTTAGATTTGAGATGACGCTTGCGTGGAAAACAAATCTATGCATTCTCCTGGATGGTTTCATGAGGAATTGACAAACAGTAATTCCCTTTTGCAGAACAAATGGAAGTAAAATGGGCTTGCACACACACAATGTCATGAGCAGCAGAGCACTCTGTGAGCTCTCTATATTTGACCCTTTGCCACTAAGAAATGCCATTAAATTAAGCCAAAAGTGCAGCTGACATTGGTGCCTTATTATAGGCCACTTAGAAAAATTCAGAAACCACAGTGGTGTCCAAACAAGCAAATCAAGAACACATAATAATATAATGAGACCAATAACAAGTTTAATGGCCCTGAAAGCAAAAGCCTGAGACAAATTTGAGAGTCAAACTGTCTCTACTCTAAATTTCAGTTCAATGCTAAACGTCTACATGCTGAGGAGGCAGAGGCGTACAGAATACAGTTACACAAGTTGTGGAAAAGGGCAGATAGGTGTGCTCACTGAAAAATATGACGGTTTACTGGTGTAAATTGTTATGTATGCCTACTGGCACACCATGACGTATATATATTACCATTTTGTGCTGGGACACTGATCTAAAAATACAAAAAAGTGGGTTAAAAAGTTAAATGTGTATATATAATATGTCACAGGGAATTACCGGGAAGCTATTTTTCATCTTATTGTGACCTCAATTCAAGCTAAGTCTAATTCTAATGCTGGATATTGAAGGTAAAAACTGTAACTCATGAAACTATGTTATGTAAGTGTTAAATAATTACATAGGGTGAAAAGGAAAGAGCCAGCGATGAGACCTTAAGTGACCCCACTGCCATCATGTCATAACGAGCTACAGAACTATTCAAGACAACAGAAAACAAAGTATTTGGGGGTAAGATAAAAAAGAAAAAAATGCTTTTTAATAATTCAACCCCTGAAGATAAACTGACCTGATATCATCATTAGCATCAAAACAGCTCAGGGAAACCAAAGAACATCATCACATATTTTAAAGCAGAAAGCACTGCCAAAAAAATCTCTCTACAGCTTTTAAACTGAATAGGAACTCATACAAAAAAGTAGCAAATAAGCAATTAATCCAAAGAATGTAATACAAAAACTTTGTGAATATGAGTCCATGAGAAATGGTGGCTGTCTAAAAAGACTGCAAGCAAACTGCTGCAAATTTGAATTTTTAGATGTTGAATGATGTTTTTAGATGAGATGTTTAAGCATGTTTGAGAGCACTTTAAGGTTCCCTGCACTTAATACATGCAAAACTTACTGAGCACTTGGCCAGAGTTTCAACTTTAAAGGAGCTGTATGCAACATTCATTGCATATCTATCATTGAGATTCTGGGGTGGGATTGTCTGTTCATGGTTCTTAACATGCAGGTGGCTGAGCTGGCAGCTAGCAGCTAATGATGCTAACTCTATAAAGAGCCCTAACCATGGCAGTGCTGGTGGAGCTGACAGTAAGTGTGTTTCCATCCACCTTTTTAAATGCACATTTTTAATTTTTGCATAAAAACCTCAATAGAAACACCAAAATTAGAACAAAATCTTGCAATATTAATAAAAGTTTCAACACTACGGGGAAGTGGAAAAGTTTGTGTGATGATGGAAAAAGTCATGGCCCGGTCATTGCATAGGCCACTATGCTTTTGAACTCTTCAAAGAGCACAAAACTGTAATATTAGCTGTTAAAAATTCTATTTCTATTGTCCGGTGCACTCTCCATTATTTGCTCTCCACTCTTGAGGTTTGACTGTTTTGTTGTTTTTTTAAATTCCAGCATCTCCCTATGTCCTCTTCTGCAGTGGCACCTTACTGGGGAATTAGCACCACCTGCTGCTTATCTCCATGAACTAACTCCTAATATTCGCCCAGTGGATGGAAAAATCATATAATTTTGCAATTGCTTTTTCTTGCTTTTTTAGAAAATGTGTTTGAAATTTGTGCTTCATATCTATGGAAACTAGGGCTGTCAAAGGATAATTTTTTTAAACCACGATTAATCTCAGAATTTCCATAGTTAATCACATTTTCAATTGAATTATTTTGCATTTTCTAAGCAGCTTTGAAGTCCATATTAACAAAGTAAAGCAAATCTTATCACCTTGTCTTGATTGCGAATTAAATGACAGCAAAAAACTGTATGGGACTGTCATAAAGTGGGCATGTCTGTAAAGGGGAGATTAAGTGGTACCTACAGAACCACTTTTCATTGAGATATCTTGAGGTCATGCTGTTTTTCAATCGCCAAAATTTAGCCTAACTTAATTACTTCCTGAGAAGCTATCATGACATGTTCAACTGGGTTCTTTAGGTCCTCTAGTTTCAAATGATTCTAGTATCATCACTCTAGCTTTACAGCTCAGCCCAGTGCAGCCTCGTAAAGACAGGAATGTAAGCCAGCGATTAACGTGATTAAAAGAAAATAACATGCTATGTACGAACCTCAATCGCATTGCAATTAACAGTGTTACACACTCACATGCACAAATATGCACGTTTGACCAGACTGTCTACCTCAACAGTGAACAGAGAGGCTTGGACTAAAACACACAAAGAGGTAGAGAGACTCTCCTCTCTGCTCAGGATGCCAGTGTTTCCCATAAATTTATTTATTTGAGTTGCTGTGTTTTGGAGCTGTATTTCTCTCCCTCTCTCTCTCTCTCATGACGAAGCGACACCTGCTTGCTAAAAGTCATATCACCAAAGTCCATCACTTTTTGTACTTCTTAAGATAAAACAGGCTGCGTTCCCATAGAAACCATGCACTTCCTGGTCCAGTGTTGGGTCTACCCAGAAAATGAAAGTTTGCTTTCACTCGCCTCTTCAACAGCTGCTCCTCTTATCCACTGATCTGATCTGATGAGCTCTGATCAATCCGACCACAAATTTATCAAAAGGAAGTCTGAAGTGTGATGATAGAACAGTTTGTTCCTTAATTCTCCATCTCTTGACTAAATTAAATATTAACTATTGGCTGTCATATCTCTGAGTTAAATCAATAAGAGACTATTTTTTTTTCATTGCTGTAGTATGGAATTCTGTCTCTCTTTATAAATAAGATGAAAGTATTGTTATGGCATCTGTCCAATGCTGAGTAAAGTTAAGCCAAAATAATAAAACAAAAAACAGAACTATTGATGATTTTTAAGTCATTATAAAAACTAAATATATCAGAGGTTATAGCTTTTAATAAGTAATCATTTATTATGCATCGTTTGAGACATTCTGTTGCATGTCCATCAGGATCCAGCTCTCTGCAGCCAAACAGAAGTCCATCAGTGTCAGTGAATTAATACACTGGACAGTCATGGCAAATGAATATTCTGTTGCTCACAGGAGAACCAATCTGCCAGCCCAAGCTGCTATTTATTATCAACGGCTCAGAAATGGAGGGAGCTCTTTTAAATCCAAAGTTGATATGCTCCTCACTTGGTCAATTTAGTCCTCCAGTTGCTTCGTCATTATCTCCTGTCGACTGCACAATTATATTTTAATGGCTTTGAAAGGGTTGTCATAATTTCTGCGGATGGACTTGTTTTGCTCAATTTACCTCCACATGCAAAATTATAGTGATAGAAAATATAAGGCCAGACTTATTGAAAAAGACACAAAAATGTTTCTTTGATGGGCAGTCTATAAAGTTTGAAAAGCTGGGTACTGGTGGGGGGAAAAAAAAAAAACAACCCAAAAAAACTTTAAGCAACAGAAGAGACAGACAAAACGCATTAGGAGAACATAGAAATGAACAGTTCTCATGGGACAGTATTTTTAGATTTCCACAAGTAAACCCAAATTCAACCCAGTGTGGGAATTCAGATGAGGAATGAAGGTGGCTCACAGTGCAGCATAAAACACATTTTCCTGCTGTAAAGATGTGCCATTTGGTTTCATCTGCAGTCCGCACTGGGGCAGGACTCTGACTGCCTGTGGGAGATTTAATATCCTTCTAGCTACTTTTTTTTCCAGCTTGACATTTAAACTATCTGAATGGATTTAATAAAGTTACAGGGCTGAATTCAATAGATCCAATTCAATACTTGTCAAGAGTTTGTTCATCAGAGGAATTTAAGCATATGGCACCGCTATCTATTATCTCCTGAGAACGCCTATTAATGTTTTCTACTATTTTGAGAGATCATTAGGGGCAAACTCAGGTCATCATTTGATGACATTAGACTGACTGACATTAGAGGCAGTAAAGGTAAAAGACACCTACAATTACATATACCATGACAGTAATGACAACCATGACTTTGCTCTACAGCCGTCAGAATGCTTCCTCAGAAGTGCTTGTCAGATGGTCGTACGGCTTTAGAGTTTCCCTCCTCACACACACCTTTGAACCACTGGAACCACTGAAAATAAGTGGTACACCAAAAACCCAAATCCATGAGGAACTTCAGGAATTTGCTTCTCCTCACATCACTGAACATTTTTCTGCATTGTAAGGCCATTCTGGAAGTTCTAAAAAAATCACAGATCCTGCACCTCCATGTCCTCTCATGCCTGCTTTACCTCTGCTGCTTTTAGTGGATATCTTCTGCTTCTGCAAATTATCTGCTCGCGCGCCTTCACCTCGCACACAAGCAGAACGGTTTCTTCAGCAGAACACTTCTCACATCTTTAATTCGCTAACTCCATCATTTAGATCGTAATCTGCCAATTCCTGGCACACCTGGCTTTTAAAGAGAATGGGAGCTGATGCACAGATTGGTTAATTCATGTCCCGCCTAAAACACACCCATGACTAATTCAGGCTAAATACAACCCCTCTGTGCCGTGCGCCGCACCTGGCACCCAGATTATCCCTATTTGAACGCATTTGCACCATGCGCTTCAGACCATTCGCTATAGATCGTCTGAATAGGGCCCTAAATGTTAACTCTAACGATATAATCCATTAGAGTTAACACTTTGAGTTCCACAACAATCCTTTTTTGTACGTATCTATACTAGGGCTATACCCAACTCAGAATTATGTCAATCAAATCACATTTGCCTGTTCAGTATGAATATTCAGTAATTCTCTGCTTCTCTGTTCTGCATAACAGTGGCATTCACTTAAAAACGTACACAAGCTAACTATGCTAACAATGAATCAGAAATGTGAGACAACATTTTTTGCCAACACTAAACATCAAACCAAAGCCAAAGACTGTGTTGTATTAAGTTACTGTGAGCTGCAAATTTACCACTCCTAAGCAGAAGAGAGAAGCAACTGGGTTTACCACAACAATGCTGGAGACAATGTGGGCAGATGAGTGCCAATCACTCGCATGTGTTCTGGTCCTGCTCAAACCTGCAACCATTTTGGGACGGAGTTACACTGACCCTGGAAGTGATTTTAAAGTATAAGGTGCCTAGAGACCCTCGAACCCTGTACCTGGGCCTGATGACAGAGGACATTATTCATAACAAGGACACATATCTTTTTAAAATTCTAATACTGGCCAGTAAAAAGGCCATCACAAGAAACTGGTTGAATGCTGACCCGCCTACCACAGGGCAGTGGCTGGACATCGTCAAGGAGCTATACTTTATGGAAAAACTGACCTTCTACTTAAGACTGGAAGCAAGGTCTCTGCATCAACGCTGGGAAAAATGGACCAGATTCATTGAAAACTCACAACCTCAGCTATCATGATGGAGTAAAGTATAGGGCATCATGCCCCCCCCCCTTTATTTGTTAGTTTATAATCTGTGTTAATGTTCCCTTCTCGTTACATACTTTACACTTATCACTCTCCGTAATTTGAAGCTGTTTATTTTCATTGTAAATCGAGGAAGTATGTGTCTTACCTATGTTGTTTTCTTCTGTGAAAAAAGACAAATAAAAAGTTTAAAAAAAAAAAAAGCAGAAGAGAGAAGATAATGTTGTCTCAGAGCCTTGCGGTGCAGAGCTTTTCCTTCTCCATGCCGCTGTGTGTATCCGTTGCAGTTTGTGCCAAAGAGTATTGTAAAAGTCAAGAGCCCTCACTCTGCAGCCAAAAAAAGCCAATTGCCACCAAGAAGTACACTTCAAAGTACACTGACTACCAACAAAATGAAAAATAACCTACTCGACAGGTACTGCAGTCGACTGAGGGGTCTCCGTCTGATGATTCAAATTTTCCAACTTTCAGAGAGCAGCCCTGATCTTTACCTGTTAGGCGATTCATTGTTATTCAAATAGGCTTGTTGTGCTTTTCTTTATAAAGACAAATAAACAGCTTTACATAGCATGTTGAGGAACAAAACAGAAAAAGCCTTCTCAAGTTTATGAGAGCCACATGGATACCCACAGAGTCCATTTTCATTCAGATATCTTGCTGTGAGAGTTTAAGGAACCACTTCAAAAATAGCCATGCCACTTGTTCCCTCAACAAAATCTAGCCTAACTCCCTTTCTTACAAGCTATGTTGAAATGGTATCAATGGATGCATTAGACTGTCTAGGTTCACGAGATACCCCTACCAAGCTCAAAACACGAGTGCAGCCTCTTAAAGACAATAATGTCTGCTTGCAATCATTTGTGCCGGTGGGGGGCCAGTCATTGTAAGGGGGAGCCATCCCCTTGGGGGCACCACTGTTTTCCAGCTTTCAGATTATAACTAGTTTCTGGCCATAAAAAACCTTGTATAAGACTGTGCTTGCCTATGGGGGAAGGTGGTGTTTAAACAGATTATACAAAGTTTACTCAAACTGCTTCAACTCATCTTACCATACCCAACTTCAAACTCTGCCTTCATCGTGATTGCAACCACACATCTGTAAAGTTTTGTGAGCCAGTGGCGTAAGGTGGGAGGACCAATGGCCCTTTTCTGCTTCTAGCACCCTCATTTGGACCACATCCATCTTTGAACAGCCATAATGGTACAAACTGTGAAAACAAACTTCATCTCAACTACACACCTGATAAGTTTCGTGACTGCATGTTGCATGGTTGTGATGTTATCTCAATGACAAAATGAGACACACAGATCTATAAACACCTGGCAAATACGTCAAAACGGCTTCTTTGGTAGTTCACCCTACACAAGGTGTCTCCAGCACCACATTTTGCCTGGTGCAAACAATACTAGCCCTCACTACTTTGTCACAGCTGGTAATCAATGTTGATAATATCCTTGACAGAGATTAATGGCTGTTCTAATCAACATGCACACAGTATGCGCAGAGGATAATGAAAAAGCAATGAATATTATGGATCTCTGAGTTCTAAGATAACATTGTGTGAGCCCTCTTCTTCTAAATAAACATGTGGTTGTGTGTATTACGGTGCATTGAGTGTCTGTGCCAAGTTGTTTCATCAATAGCTCTCACAAGAGGAGCCGTGATTACTCTTTTCCAGCTTGTCTATAAATTACCTGTTTTTTGACAAGACTGTCAGGCTAAAATGAAAACATATAAAGATAGGCTTCAAAAAAGTGCATCAACAGCATCATAATTCCATAAAGATTATGGCAAAAATTGATGCACAGGAACAATTTACATAAAACTCATAAAAGGACTTCCAGATGCTGAGCATCATGGTGCTTAAATACTGCAATATTGAACAATAATAGCTTAACGACATTATTTCTTTATTTAATACCAAAAACTTTCTGTGAAAATAGCAGCTACTCAACATTACAATGGCACAGTATATTATGAGTGCAGAAACACTGACTGAACATTACTCAAATGAAGAAACAAAAGAAAAAAAGTAAAACAAAAAAAGTAAAAGTTTTTCAAAGGGATATTTAAAAAATTCACAGAGATTCATGTAATCTTTGGAGGTTTGAGCGTATTTTATAATTTCAATTCTGAAGAATATTTATCATGAAAATTAGGCACAGAATGAAAAACCTAATATATTAAAAAACTCTAATATTAATCTCTAAACCAAATATGAACCCTAACCCACATGACTAAATGTTTCCAGCCCTTTATTCAAATAAAGAATAAAAGAAATACATTAATATTGTGTCTGATTGAAATTCGACACATTATATCCTTAGCAAGTCTTCATCTTCATGATGAACTGAAAAAAGGAATAAAAGCTCTTGGTCTAATGGTAGCTAAACAGAAACATTAATCTAGAGAGACAGCTTCTATCACTGCTTTTATGTTCAGTAACAATAACTGTGCTTCACCAGCACCTGAACTCAAAACTCAAAAGAAATCGTGAAGAAAGTAACGGTGCTCATGTGAGGATAACAAGCTTCAGAGAGGATTCTTATTCTGTGAATACACGGAGAGGTCATCGTAGCCCAGAGATGTCAACATAATTGGCAGTTCAGAGCTGTTGATTCATTTCAAGAGAGATGTGTCATGTTGACGTGGTCGAGAATGGGGCTGCAGGGCTGTTTGATGGGGGATAACTATTCTGAATGGAGCTTTTCATGAAGGTATTGAGTCTGTTTGAACGTTCATCAGTGAAACTCTAGTGGCTGTGTAATTTTGCTTCGCATTTTGTTATGGATGCACTGCATGAAAACACTTTGTCAGAAAATCACGGCACATACGCACATATTATCCCACAATAATGAACTGTTTGATGACTGAAGTACAGTTGAAGTACAAACTAGATTTGGAATATCTCTGCCGCTTTACCTTGCCTTCAGACTATCCTTTGATATGGGGAACTGAAGCCATTATCTCAAAGCCACCAGGCACCACTGACAAAAACTGTAATTTTACCTCTCAGAACACAGGAGCTGCTGCTCTACTGCAGCCTCCAGTAAAATATTCTACATTAAAGCACACACTTTAATTGCTATTGATTTTTTTAAGGTGGCTAAAATACGTTTTTCTGCAGCCCACATCCACAAAAGTACATTACTCAGCTTACATGCCGGTACATTTGGTTTTCAAAGATGCCAGCAGAGCAACACAGTAGAACTGCAGTAGAAAAGTCACATGTCTGATAACAATGTTACTCTACGTATCTTTAAATGTTACAGATATGACTGAAAATTACAACAGAAATAAAAAAAATGTGCCATTGTCACATATCTCTGCAACTAAAATAATCAGTAGCTAGTTGCCTCCCCAGAAGTGTTCGTGCGGCGTCATAATGATTCGGTCTATGCAGCACCATGCTTTAGAAACCACATTTATGATGTTTATAAGAAAAAACATAAAAAATGATGAACCCATGCTGCCAAAAAATGCTTTCCGCTGTAAGAAGATACTGTTAAGTGCCATTTACAGTAAATTAGATCCTCCATTAAAGACAAGATAGGATACTTTCAGGAAAAAAGAAAAAAGGAAAGAAAACGCAAATGAGTTGCCGATCAAGCAAAGAAAATAAATTTATAAATTAATAAAACTGAAAACCTTAGAAAATGTTTTTTTTTCCTGTGTTTTGGGTGCCTCAAACCTGGGTGCATTGTATTCATTTTTGGTACATGTCTGAAAGCAATGTAGTACAAAGAAGTGAAGGTTACCTGCAACTGAAGTGGAACATTTTTTTTATTTTTTTAATCGACATTTAAAAAAAAAAAAAAAAAAAAACTGCAATCACACACTTCTCATAAGAGTGAAGGCCAAATGGAACTACATAACTGTTGAAACTCTGTCTGTAATGTAGTCCTGTCTGATTACATTACTGCTACTCATATATTAGTCAGTCCACGGCCATGACTTAAATACTGCTGCTGAACCTCAAAGATCACAGCAACTGCAACTGCTACACTAATCCAACATTATCTTTGAATTTGTCATTAAAGAAGCTGTAATTCAATTGTTTCAGCAATCATCACATTTAACAGCAACACATCAAGAGACACATCTGTTTCATTCCTCACTACCTTCTCACTTCTCAGTGCTCTTCGTGTTGAAAAAGCAGAGTCATTGTTCACTCCAATTTGGCTCACAGACGGATTTTTTTTTATATAAAAAGCACAGCTGGAGGCATCAAAAATCAAATTCAGGTCAGGCAGTCATCTTACATACCTTTTATGGCAACTGTAAATGAGTGCAGCTTGTGTGTCAGACAGCTTATTTATGATGTTAATTGTTACATCAGCACAGAGCCTCGGACAGTTCAGCTTATAAAACTATGTGAAATGGTTCAACTTGTCATTTTAATAATTAGACTTATTACATAGTTTGTACAATGATGCTTTCTCCTTTTAGGTGCAGTCACATGCTGGTTTTGATGGATGAGATCTGTCACTTTTTAGTACTCAGGTTAGCCATTACACCAAAATATTAATCAATACAACTTCTGCAAAAAGTTAGTTACAGTCATATAAGCCAAGTAAGGTTATTATAACGCTACTGTAAGAGGTTCTTACCATGTGGGCAGACAAAAACAGATGTCATTTACTCCTTGTGACTCTGAGTCAAGGAATCATTGAGGAAAGCAGGTAAGATAAAATGAATATGCAATGCATGGATCATTACAAATACACTATATTTTTAACAAAGACTGTATAAAATCATGGACATAGCTACTGTGACAACACCCATTGGTTTGTGGACTCTCAAACTCAAGTTCAGCATTTCCGCCGCCGCCATCTTGGCTTTTTGGAGCCAGAGGTGACCATATTTGGATCAGATGGTCGAGCTGTGGAGGACTGAGGGGTGGCTCTGACTCACAACCAGAGTTAATTATGCATAACTCTGCATCTTAATTAATTGTAAATGGATGAGTTGTATAAAGTTTCACCTCCTGTATGGATGTCAGTTTTTTTTTTCCAAAACAGGTTGTGAACATGTTTATTTCTGCCATATGAGGGACTGCGGTTTTTGGCACTTCTACGTTTACTTCATTTTTTAGAAGTAACGGCTGCCACTTTGTTTTTAAAAATAGCAAGTAGTTACAGAGTGAGAAAAAATAAATCTTGTATGGAAATATAAAACTTTGCTGCATCAAGATGCACCTATAATAGATTCTTCATTGCATTGTAGCCATCTCAATCAAATTGTATCATCAAACGCCAGGAGATCCTCAACCCTCTTATTGCTACAAACTGCTGCTCAACTCAGTCAAACAAAGACAGTAACCTTTACCAGCCCCTGATGATGACACAATAAAAATGTCATGTCCCCACACCCCATGTGCCTTTACTACAACAAACAAATATTGATTGCTTTCTCCATCCAATCAGAAAGCTCGTTTTGGTTAATGGATCTCATCTTGTGCTTCATGAATGTTTCAATATAACACAGCCACATTGTCACTTTCAGTTCTGATATTGGAAGGAGGGAAAAAATACTTGATTCAAATAAATGTAAGAAAGCCTACACTTTACTTTTTTCATCTGAGGAACTCTGGCTGCATATAAATTGATATTTAAAGGTAAGGTGAAAAGGGGAGGCATGAGACTATATCCTGGAGCGGCATTTGAGTCCGTAATGGAAAACATAAACATGCTGGTATTATTTATAATGTCAGGTGGGCATTTGCACCCTTCAGGGTAGATGGGTGTAGACACACACTCACGCACAAAGGCAGTGAAACATGCCCTTACATGTAACTTGATATTAATATCAAAAGATTCTTTGTTTGTTTTGATTATTTTACTTAATTTCATTTTCACTGTAAGGTCAAATTAACCTTGTCTGTCCTCTCAGAAACTGTAACGGCTCCACTCTTCTGTGTCCTCCTTCACAGCACATTGAAGGTTATTAGTACAGTTTCTTTACCTTTCTCTGAGCTAAACCCTCTCCAGCTGTGTAGTGAGATAACGGCCATGTATCTAAAAATAAACTGCTCATTCAGGGTACAGAGCATGCCGTGTCATTCAAGGTTCTCCTTTGTGCCCCGATACAAACATACCGAGATACCATATTGGAAACTGTATAAGATAGCATCACGTCTTCTGTCTTCCTCACTGGCTTCCTTCCTTTTCTTTTTAATTTGACATTCACTCACTTCCTGTTCACCTTCCACCTACTACCCGCTATCTTTTCTTCATTCTCCTCTCTTACCATTTCCTCCCACTATCACATAAAGATATTTGTATATCATATATCATGTTCTTCTTCTATGCTTTTGCTCTACTTGACTTTCCCTTAACCTACATTTCACATCATCTCTTCTCACTTCGTCGACCTCAGTGCTCCTCATTCAATCACTCAAAAGCACCCACACACACCCGTCTGAGTCTCGGTGCCTCTGCTCCAAGGCCACTTTGCTAACAGCCTGCTACTACTGTCTCTAAGGGTGAGATCAAACATGAGACTAAAGGAAAATGTCATGGACGACTACAGATATCTGCAAAGCAGAAACCAAACAGCTTTCCCTTTATGGCACCAAACAAGACGACTTAAAAAGCAGAATGTTTAAAAGGTGCTAAATATGTTAATTTGTGGTTTCCTATAATACAATTTCCTGCTGTTTCTTGTCACAGAAAAGTTGGCATCCCCCGCCAAACGCACACCAGCAGCACCGTCGCTGTGTTTGATGTGGAAAGCAAGAAGAAAGATCAAAGTCGGTAACAGCCCTTGATTACTGCAGAAAGACTTCTGCAAGTAAGCTGACATGAAACAATTTCCAACCCAGTTGCAAAAAATGTGGAGTCTGCTCGTCTTCACACCATTAGCTTTGTTTATAAGACTGAATCACAGTTTAAGGACCACTAAGTCATTTGTTGGGGTAAAAAAAAGAAAATATACTTTATCAGGTTTATAAAAAGCATTTTTTGTAAAACAAAGGACATGTCCTGCTGTCTGAACACAGCCATGTTCCATCTATGTCAGGAAAACATTTGCACACAATGTACTGGTAAAAGCTGCCGGTGTTTACTGTCCAGTCTGTGTTCAGTGTTTTGTTATCTCAAGTCAAGTATGAAAAACAATCATTATACCTTACTGGCAAAAGGAGAGTCATAAACAATTAGAGCTAGAAAGAGAAGTAGAGATGAAAGAAAAGAGATGAAAGAAAAAAAAATTGGAGTCCAGTGACAGCAGAGAAAAAGAGTGAACAGTTCGGCCTTTTCAAGCTGGAAGCTCTGAAGATGGATAAAGGATTGTTCAGCGGTGCCGAAATTGCTTGTTTTCAGACGAATGTGCGCATAAAAGAATTCACTAAATGAATTAAAACTTCACAAGTTATTACGCTGATGGTGTGAAATATCAACTGTTTTAGAGGGCGAGGAAAAACCTTCAGAAAGATCCACCTGGAAATAAATTAGTGCTAAAGTTAATTTTCTATAAATACCACAGTGGTTTTAAAGGTGCACTGATTAATATTTATATCAACAACAAATTATATGACTGAAACTTTTTTAGTGTCTTCAGCTCATTATTTTGGTTTTACGGCCAACAACTTCACTGTTTTTGTTCAGACTTGCATATTCATCAGCAACTTTGTTTCCAGTTTCAGTGGGCAGCGTTTTTCAGCAAAAAAGACTGTGATAAATTCATTGCGCACAACCTGCCGAGCATCAGACATCAGACAGATAAAGTTAGCAACTAGTTTGTAAACAAATTGGAGCATTTAGCAGCTAAAGAGACACATATTTCCCTCACGATTTGGTAAAGACATAACAGAGCTCAAAGAAGAGTGAATATTGGACTTACAGTACATTACAGTGTCATTGAAAGGCAGAAGTCTTTGTACCAGATCTGAACTATGATAATCAAAGTTGACAACTGTCATAGAACTGGAAGAGATATTTTTTAAAAAAATTAAACATGGGAATGATGATTCACATTTGCAAATTAACAGCCTCTGGGAAGATTCATAGTGTTGTTCTCAGATGAACGAATAAAAAGTGATCAAAAAAGTGTGGAAAGTTGAGAAAGTGAATTTAAGAGAGAAATTAAAACCATTTTTTAAAAAAAAAAAAAAAAAAAAAAAGGAATAGAGCCACCATGACATCACCCAATTAATTAACTGTCGAGTCCGGAATTTTGGCTATTAGCGTCTTTTTTTTTTTTTTTTTTTTTTGGAGCCAGAATTGACCATATTTTTATGAGAGGTTGAAGCTGTAAAAGGAGCAAAGCATGGATCTGACTAATAGGCCAAATTTGCACTGTCTGCTCAAGGCGGGAATATCATGGCGTTTTGCTGCCTCGCCGTTCTGTATATGCGATCAGTACAAGAGGGGACAGAGAGCTCTCACCTCTGAGCTGGGAATGGAGGCAGTAACAGCGCCGTAATGACCTCTGTTTAAAACGCAAAGCCTTAAAGACGTGACCATGGGTGGCACAGGTGTGATGTTTTGATGATGTTTTTATGTGTGCAAACTTCCGCAGAAAATTTAAAAAACAGCTATTAGCTCAGCGGCTAATACAAAGAAGAAGAACAGCTGCTATAAATGTCCGCAAACTGTGAGAACAATGAGATCCAGGAGCTTGTTACACTCTGAACTGAGGACGACATCAGCTGTCATATATCAGAGAAGATAAATAATTGTTATTGACATATTATGCCTTTGTTATTGTTTAGAAAGTGCTGCCGACGCATATATTATATGTCACATTAGAGGCCAGCACTGTTGTGTTACATGTCATACCCGTCATGCCACTTATAATGGGATGCTACATTACAGTGTGGCTATAATCACACACTGGAGCAGAATGATGCGTTCTGTGTAAAAAGGCAGGGGCGGTAGAAAGACGGTACTTCGTTGTGACCCTATGGCATGATCTCATAAAAGCGCCTATAGACTGTAGCGTCAACTCAAAGACACTCAAAGTGTTCCTGCCCTAAATGTTGGTTTAAGCCTTAATAAAAATGGGTGAGTCAATAAAAAAAAAAAATTCCCCCATTCAGTTGTCTTGAATGGGAAAATTAGACCAAAACCATTTTTTTGTACCAAGCTGTATACAGGTTCAATTCTGCTGTAAAGTTGGGCATTTTAACATAGAGGTCTATGAGGATTTACTCGCTTCTGGAGCCAGCCTCAAGTTTTTGGCTTCATTTTTCAGCCTCAGAGGTTGCCACTTGGTTAAAATCCTGGCTCCTTATTTACCACTGCACAGCTGGCCAGTCACTAAGTGAAGTGGGTGTAAATGTCAGATTGTCGGCTTCGGAAAGTTAGAGATGTGGTCAGACACAAACTCCCCTAATCTGAAGTTAAGAAAGTGTGGAGTTTGGAATTTCACAGACTGGTTCACCATCTGACAAGTTGTGACTGGAATTGATTACATGTCTACATTTGAACTCTGGATATAGAAAATACTTAAAAGGATGTAATGGGATTAGAATGCTTCGTCGTATTGATTTTATTTTATGCGTGTGAACGGTATCTAACTGATCACTATAAATCAACACCTTTGATACACACCTAAAAATATATAGAAAAAGATTATGAGACCACTTATGTGGTTCTCCAAGAAACCTTTTTTTGTCGCTATCCGAGCTGATTCTGAAGCTTTCGCTGTGACTGCTGCTCTTGTGTTTAAATCATGGTTCATGAAGAAGCAGCTGATGATTTGACAGGGGATTTTTCTGCACGTTGTGCTGCCACTGACCCAAAAACTGTAACTGATTGCAGTATTGATGCCGGTTACTGTAAAGTAACAGCGCTGCAGTCTTATCAACTGGTTTCTCTCATCTACTACCTTCAAACTAGAAATAAGTGTGCATTTCTGTGTTTAGGGTAGTGTGTAACAAGGAGCACATAGTGTGTGACAGAGAGCACATGTACTGGGACAAAACTGTAGTCATTTTATCACACCAGTAAGAAAGACAGAGAGGGATAGCAAGAAAGACCAGAGGTCATTAAGCTTCCCTGACACCACTATCCTTCGCAAGTTTAATTCTTTTTAAATGAGTTTAGGTGTTAAATGAACCCATGTTGCAGCTAAATTAAATTCCACATCTATCATTAGAAAGGTTTCTATTAAAGAGCCTTGTGTTTGGAAATTGGCTCCAAGAGCATCGTGGCCTGATAAAGGCAGGAATATTTCTAATTTCCTACAAACTGCACTCCTTTTGACCCCAGGGGTTCAGCAAGGCAGCAAAATAGCCCATTAATCCTATCTGCAAACAGGCTGCCATAGAAAACCACCACAATATGCAACTTCTGATGATTTGTGTGAAGGAACATTCCCACTTAAAAACTATGCAGCTCGACATCCCAGTTCTGTTCTAGCACAGCACGAAGATCCTGAATTACTAACAAAACAATGTATGTCATTCCAGAATCAACTGACCATTAAAAAACTCCTCACTTCTGTTACCAATTATCTATTATTAACTGTAAACACAGCACATCCAGCACACAAACACTCTTAGAATCATTTACATATCATGCAAATCAAAAGACAAACACACAAAGCCAGAAACTGTATTGATATATTGTACCAACACCACCTTTTAATCCCAAAACTTAAAACATACTTTATATTTTACATGTATGCTTTGAAAACCTAAATACTCACATAGACTATTGATTAACTCCCAACATGGGATGCTTTGTTCTACCCCATGTTAATTAATCCCTTTACACAGAGCTGTGTGCAGAGCTAAGAACGCAGTTAAGAATACCTTTCATCAGAACCAGGCCTGAGATTATTGCTTCCTTTGTTGTCACCAAACTCACTGCTCCAGACTTTTAGTGTAGTTTCAGAGTGCCACGGAGATCAGTGGTCAAGTTAGGCAATTAACCTTGTTTACTAAAATATTAATGAGGAACACAAACTTCCTCAAAACAAAGACCCCGTCTTCTCTGTTGTTAAAAGATGCCAATTTTCCAAACGGTCAAAACAAACAACAGAAATGTTGACGCACGAGAAACGTCTGTGTGTATGTGTTCACTGTCTCTATGTCAATAAAGATTATGTGATGCATTTCAGCACATGCAAAATTGGTTTGTAAAATGACAAAAAGTGAAACCACAAGATGTTCCATGAAATTTTCTATAAAAGTTTGATGACTGATCTATTACTCAAGTCAAATGTGAAATGCAAAGTTTTACTTTTTTATTTCATATTGCTGTAAACTAAATGTCCTTATTTTTCATTTTCTCCCTTTTTGGATAACATGTCAGCTGAAAGGTTAATTTGGCTACTCTTTACTGCACTGTGCACCAACTGGATTTGGTGGGAGCTAACTAGCGGCACTGCTCATTCTGCGATTAAAACTGTTAACATCAGCCCGACCTGTGGTGATGCCACAGCGTTGCTGTGGAAACGTGCCTACCCTCTGTTCTCCCCTCACGCTCCCTCAGTGAGTAAGGAGCTCAATTTTGAGCCACAAACAGGTTTTAGCTTTGTTAACTTTGTTATCACAGTTTTGTATTAGCTACTCACTAAGCTGTAAGGTGAAGTGCCTATTTGAGCATCTTTTTCTCTTTGTATTTAATTTAGGGAGTCAAGCTGTCTTTTTGTTTGCTTCTTTAGTTTGTAAGCTTTGCATCACTCTATGAAAGATAGGTGGGTTTTGTTTGTTGCTTTGGCCTGAAGTCCTTGCTTTATATAGTTGTTTTTATTAACTGCGTTTAGCATACTCTGATTATTGTAAAAATTCTTCATCTCCATTGTAATTCAGCAATAAATTGCTCACAGTTTTTCCATTCACATGCTCTCCATTCCACTTCTCACGGTGCACTCTGAAACTCCGAGACTGAGGTGCAATAAACTGAAAGGAAAGGCCTATTTTATTTCACATCAGTCTGCTTTGTTTTTTTTAAAAGCGTGCTGGGCTATCAAAAGCGAAATGAACTAAAACTGACATCCCTACTTTGAATAAAACAAGCAATTTGCTGAAGTCATCTTAAGCTCGGGAACATGTCATGGGCATTACTCCAATATTTCTGAACATTTTTAAAACCATTGATGAAGATTGATTAAACAGTTATTACTCTAAAATAAACTTGGACAGGGCTTTATTCAACAGGTGCTTCAAACAAATGAGTCTTCTTTGTGTTTGTCCTACAGAATGACACACGGGAGTGACTGAATTGACACCTCTGTCAGAAGGACAGCATCATATGTCAGTCTGTTTCAAAACTCAAAACAAATTGCTCTATCCCATTACTTCCTGTTTCATCCCTGATGGAAGACAGTCATAATTACAATGGCCATTCGTCTCTTGACATGTTGGTTTTGGGATGCTGTTGTTTTTCTCTTCTCACATACACTATATGACCTTTGCAGTCATGGGCAAATGACAGACTTTACATCACACAGAACCTCGTGACAGCACATACACAGAATGTATATTAATTTCAATGGATTCACTGAAAAAAAACACTCATTATGAAAATAATCATTATTTGCAGCTTGTGTGGCAATATGAGTATGTATGACGGTATGATTCCTGAATTTGGACACTGTAACAAAACTGAAGCAACAGTCAAAGAAAGAAAGTTTTGTTTGGCCTTTTTCACTTCACTCTGCCTCTTCCTTCTCGTTTGGTCCAACCCTGCATGCCAGAGTTCTTGTGAACCTGAGGCATGACTCGTCTGACCTCCCTCTTCCTGCCTTCGGCCCCTAGGCCCAGTCCACATCGTCTAATAGAGATGTTGAGCAGAGAGCGCAGAGGGGAGCGAGCTAAAAGTCTCTCTGAAGAAAGAAGCAGATTATATATAGCCACTGATTAAGGCAGAGATGGGAACATGACCTACATGCATAACAACATTTTCTCTCACTTTCTGCTACAGAACAAGCCTCCGTCCAGGACCAGGACTCTACAACTGGGAGAATCACTCTAATTATAACACCAGAGTCAGATTTCAATGCACACCTCATTAATATTTCTCTCATTATTGGGTTAATAATGTTTTTAGAGGCGTGAGAGACTTGGGAGAGCCGGTGGTGTGCCAGCGAACCTTCGCTTCCAGTGCACCTGTCATGCAGGTAAAAAAAAAAAAAAAAAAAAAAAGCCGCTCTCATCCATTGTGTCTGTATCGTGTATCAGATTAGAGTTAAAACAGATAACTCCCTTTCACACACAGAGCCTGTTCTCAAAATAGCTGTTCCCCCGGGAGACTCATGGGGGATGAGGAGAGGACGGGGCGAGAGCAAGAAAGGTAGAGAGAGAAACAGAGAGAGGGCTTTCTCCTTCCTCATCAATCTTTTGGATCCTGTCCCACTGATGCCAATGACCGCGTATCCGGCCGGCTCCAACAGCGGCGAGCACCGGCAGGCAGCCGCAGGGAGCGCACCTCGCTGAGATTCAATCGAGATCCTTTTATCAGCCACCTGAGGTTGATTTAACACCCCTGTTCCTGGACAGTGAAAGTGGCTGATTATACAGCCAGTCAGTCCCTTTCTCCCCCCTCATCTCCCTCAGCTCCAGCACATTATCCAGAACTGCTGCGCTGCGCTGTCTGGGCTTATGCAGACACAGGGAGGACGCAGAGAGGCAGGTCATAAAGGCGAGACAAGATCAAAGGCAATAACTGTGTATTTGTGTGTATGTGTGTGAATTAATCTGCATTTTAATGTGTGTATGTGCTCTTCTGGAATATATATTCATCTGATCAACACGTTAAAGGCTTAACTGTCAACTGTCAGAAGTTTTCAGATTGTTGCAGTGCGTTTAGTTTTTTTTTATGTCCTACTCTCATTTTTAGGCCTATGATTTGTTTACACAGAGTTATTAAGGTGTCTATTTGTTTGTAATTGTGTATATCTGCCAGAGGCCATATTTGGACACATATTATAGACAACACGCCCGTTCAGTGGGGACGGTTTCTCTAACTACCTCGCTGAAGAGTTGGAGGTGAGCAGCCTGTCGCCTGTAACTCTTCATCCAACAGCTCACTGCTGCTTCTTCTTGTTTCATTACTCTCTGCTATATTTATACCTGAGCCACTGTTAAAAAATTGCCCTACAATGACATGTTTTATTTTCAAAACTTTTGATAAATAGCCGTGGAGTCAAATACATCGCAAATCCTGTGACTGCTTTACAATAAAAACATCCACATGTTTTGCCAGAAGAAATTAAAATAAGGGCTTGATTTCATGAAAATCTCCAGAAAATTAACTTAAAAACAGCTCTGACATGCTCAAATGCAGGACTGCAGCCAGCTCAGAATTTATGTAAGTCGAATCCGATTTGGCCATTAAATACAATTCAGCTATTCTGTTTTTTTTTATTCTGCCATCTTGAATTGCATTATGGGGAGTGTAGGATGTAGTGTTTTTGAGCTCATAAACATAAACCTGATCTAATTAAAGGGCAGTTTTTTTGTGTTATTGTTCACTCATGCTTGTTCGGGGTACACTCTTGCTGGTTTGGAGAGTTAATTCCGCTTATGCAGGTGCAAAATATACATGCTGGCTGGCCATTGGCTGCAGTCTTAATGGTGCATTCAGTGCAACTTTTTGGCCAAAACTCAGGCAACGGGAGGTCAACCAGCAGTCAGCTTTTGTCTGCATTAGTTCCTTGAGTTCGGTTTTGTGTGTCAGGCCCTTTAAAGGAAAACCTTCAACCTGGATCCTATTTTGTCATGTTTTTTTGTCTCAATGACTAATGGAAATACAATTTTAGAAATTAGTCCAGTATTGAGCACGATCACTGCAGAACATAAAAGAACAATCTGAGCCTGTTAGTGGCCAAAACAAGCACCTTTAGTGGACGTACTTTGACATACTCTCACTCAATAATAGACCAATTTCCAAAATTGCTGTTGCATTAGTCACTTGGACACAAAAATATAAGAAAATAGGGTCCAGGTTGAAAAATACCAAAGCTTACCTTTAAGGTTTGTTACCTATCAGCTGGGAGAGATTATAATGATGGATAGATAATGCAAAGTGCACTACAGTAAATTGGTGTACATGCATGTATGTTTGTTGCCAAATGCTTTGGATTTGCTTAAAATTATTATCAAAACATATATCGAGCCAAAAACACATTCCAGTATCTGGTGTAAATCGACATCTGATGAAAGCTTGCAGCGTTTTTGTAATGTGGAAGTAAATACTGATTTGGAAATGAACATTGGGATTTGTTTTATGTTCTGTTCTGCATACTGCAGTTTTGATATTTCTTCCCTGTGGCGTTTATGTGCATTGACAGATGGGTATTGGTGACCTCATCACCTGAGCATATGTCCCTTCAGCAGGTGAGCAGATCGACAGGCGACAGGCAGGAAGAAGCACTGAGCATTATGAAAAGCTGCTGGCTGTTCACTTGCAGTTGTAATTATGCACAGATTAGTCTCTTTTACTGCTCATTAAAGACACTGGAGGAGGTCGGGGTGCTCATACTGTACTAAGCACCAGTATTTCAGTACTTTTTATTTTTAGGTATTGCTTTTGTTGAGTATGTGTGGGTTGGAGTTCTACATAATGAAGACGGTACTGTACCCATTTGTTTTTCTCTTTTACATATTTATTCCACGTTCATGGGGGAAAAAAAGCCTGTGATTTGGTTGTTTAGATCAAATGAGGTTACAAATCACAGACAGCTGGATACTGTGTAGATAATATTCAGATGTATCTTTTTAAAATACCCCTATAAAGCTATAGAGTTTTTTTGTTTTTTTTTTAAATTCCTACACATGCTGAAATTTCGCAGAAAAAATATCAAGATTTCCTCCCTTGTTTAGCAGCATTTGACTAACAAAAATGCGGTCCCATATTGTTTGGAAAAGCATAAAATGAATATATATATTCCCCCAGAAGAGCAAAGAAAGCCTAAGCATAAAATAATTTGTTCTTTTAGATTTGATTTTGGATTTTAGATATTTGATCTAGCACAAAAACATATGTGCTAGCTTTACCATAAAGGTAGAACGGTGTGGTTGTATGAAGAGAATATGTTGAATTTAAACACTCTGAAAATGATTGCATGAGGCTTGAACATGCATCAATTGAGAGTTTTCCTGATTTTTAATGACTGTCCTTGGTTAGCTATGAGGATTGCTATTGTCGCAGCTGTAGATAGACTCTCAGTGCTGCTGTCTATTGTGTGTCGGACATAATGGCTCCACACTCAAACACATTGTTCAGGGATCACAATTTACATAATGCTTTCACCTTGGCATTTCTATCCTTTTGTATGTGTGATACAAAAGACCCTCTTATAACACACCATACACATAGAAACACACAAACTCATACACACAAATATTGTTGCACAGGTAAGGTCAGGCAGCCTTTTAAGCCCCTATGCTGCAGAGCGACTAATAGAGCTATTCTGGTCTAGAGATCCATGCTTGACTTTTCATTGGTCTCCATTTCTTCATTTGTGAAAAGACAAAACTTTGACACACTGTTCATAACCTGAAGAATAAACGACAGAAATAACTCCTGTGATGCTATCCTGAAAAGGTCAGAATGTTTCATCAGGTCTGCCAGCCACACAAGTCACTGCTCTACAGGGAAACTAAATATACTTTGTTTAGCAAAAAAAGCCACATGGTCACATGACTGAGTATCTTGTTATGGGTCAAATGAGGGGCAACATGACAGCCCACACATACGCCTTTTCAGTATTCATAGTCTCTGAGCAGATAACTCTCAATAATGAACACAGCAGAAAACAGAGTTCTTCTGACATGATATTAACAGGTTATTTTTTTGGCAATACAGATCCTCCTAAATAAGGATAGGCTCACATGTTTCCAGGTCTACTGTATCCTTAAATTTTCAGTCCCAGTTTGCAATTTAAATCCAGTGCCAAAATGGCAGACTCTGCCACTGACAATGATAAGTACCACATGGAGATTTACATACATGGAGTTATTAGTTGCCATAGTTGTTCTTCATAAGGCTGTCAAAACGTACTGATACTTTTTTCAATACCACATGTTAAAAACAATACAATCTCAGTTAATTAAACATTTGAGAGCATTGAAAGAGCTGAAGGTATAAAATAAAAACTCAAAAACCCAATGGCTGCACAGTTGAAACAACAGGAATAAAATTTAACTGGTCCTCAGCCTGTAAGTTTTGGAAACTCTCTCCAGCTGGAGGCGTGGGTTCAGTGATTTCCTCTGTACCAGCCCTGTGCACAGGTTATTCATAAAAAAGAAAAAATATATCTATATCCTATTATGCTGCCTGAGACTTTTCTATTTGCCGTGGTATCAAATGAGGTATTGAGGTTTGTTTTTTTGGTTTTTTTTCTTTACTTCCCACTGAGTGTACTGACTTTGAAGAGACTCCTTCCTAACAAAGTATCAGTGTAAGTAACAGAGTTAGATGAATCAAATGTATATCTTCCAAAGTAACAAACTATTTGGTGCAAAATTCTGTTTTGTGTTTCCTACTAAAAAGACTGTAAAGCTGAAATGATGGGTTAATTAACTGATTATCTGCATGACAGAAATATATTGACAGTTATTGTAATGATTAATTGTATAGTCATCCAAAAGTAGAGTCCATGATTCTCAGAAAAGATTCTTGATATTTGAAATAAAAACCCACACAAATACACCCCTCCCATTGTTCCCACTACCTTCTCTTTGTACATCCATGGCCTTTCCTCCTGTCCTGTGCGCAAACACAAACTCTCCCAGTTGCTGATTGGCTGATACAGTATCATGTGGCCTGGTCTAAGCCACTTTCTTTGTTTCCCATTTATGGAGCCACGGCTGTGTATGTACACCAGACATTTTCAGATAAAAACAGAAGGGACAGCTAGCAGACTATGAGGAAATATTTGCTGAATTTAATAAAAATTGCATTGGATTAGAATTACTGACTGTATCTTTCAGTCATTAATCAAGGATAAAAAAAATAAAATAAAAAAAAGCTTATATCAACTGGTTCCAGCCTTTAAAATTCTGCTTTTCTCTATTTTGAAGAATCATAACCAGAACATCGTTTGGTTTGGGACTTTTGGTCAAACAAAAAAAGCAATATGAGAGCATTAATTTCAGCTCTGGGGAATGGTAATGAGCATTTTTCACTTTCCTCTAAAATTTTATACACAAATCATTAATTCAGAAAGATTCCTCCATGATGTAAATAATTATTAGTTATGGGTGGAGACTGTAACTTTGGAAACAATTCACTTAATTTGTCAGACTGCTGAAGCCTGATAATAAAGGATTTTCATATAAAATAATAAAAAGAACAATGGATATTGTCAGTAATTTGAAATTTTGAAATCATGTTATGGCAACATGTTCTCACTCCTGATTTGTCAAATACAGCAGCTTGATGAGTGGCCAGTATGCTTTAAACTATGAGGCTCTAGGTAGCCCCCTCGCATCAGTTTTGGATGCTCAGGGATGGCTTGTCGATTTCCTTTTGTTTCATGCAACATGTCTTTAATGAACTTCCGTTTTCACTGAAATCAAAGGTTTCATCGCCAAAACTGCTTTTGGGTTAGGCAACAAAACTACTTGGTGAGGTTTAGAAAAATGGTTTGGGTTAAAAATCAGTATGTTTATAACATTACTTATACAAGTTAACAATGTTTAATGATGACCATGATGTTTAACGACATTCTCACATATGTTGTGACATAAACTGCAAAACAACACTGCAAACAGGTAAGCGGTTAGTTTAATACAGGACATGAACAGCTGTCTCCTGGGTATAAATCCTGTCTTCGTTTGACCCGTCCACTGCCTCTCACTCCCTGCCACTCTACTTGGATTTCACTCTATATATTATGGTCTTATACTGCGGTCTGGGTGAATACCTGACTCTGAGTGGCTGCAGGGTGTCCGTGAAAAACTGATTATGGACAGTTGCACATCGGACAGTTCACACCTTTACTTAAAAGCTGATACTGGATGCCTCATCAGGCATCATCCTATATTTATACTGCAACATTGCTGCAAATGAGTTCAGATTAGAGTTAGTTAAAATCCCAGTGCATCTCAAACACACACCCTAAATGGTGCCTTGTGTGTCAGAATCAGATGGCAGCGGCCACTGATGAAAGGGGCACCTTTGGACTGAGAACGGGCAGGAAGAATTACTCTGACTAATAATGCTTTTAATTCTTCAGGTGAGTTTTCAGCCTTTCAGACTTGAAAAAAGTGAACCTATCATATGAATGCTTTCTGTCTGATCAGTCACTTAATATCTATTACTAAACCACCATATTCATTTTTGTGTCATGCCATTTCACTCCAAAAGGAAGTTTTACATTTACATATAGAGCATTAACTGCAAAGAGAGCCACAGAGAAAAAGTGATTTTCAGGAACTCATAACTATTCTTCCACTGTGCCTTCATAATACTTCACTCAGCCAAACTTCGGGAACACTTTCAAGTTCACCCCGCCATTCATGGCGCCGAATCTCAGCGAGCTCGTGTGAAAGATTAAGAGCAGAGGGGAATCATAATAAAGGTGACAGAGGAGATCTCATGGGACACTTTGCCTCCAGGCACCTAGCAGACATATCCGACTTCATAATGCAGTTAAATTAATTCCTCACAAGCCATTTTCAAGCTGAACGCCTCGACTATAAATATTGTGCTTTTGGTGTGGTCTCAATTTAGAGAAAAGACACTATAACATTGCAATATATGCAATATATATATACATATAAATATATATATATATATATATATATATATATATATATATATATATATATATATGCAGAGGTGGAAAGGTTATTGGATAATTCTAAATGTGCTGACCAACCATAAGTCTTCAGTATCATTTTAATCATAATGGTGCAGCCGTGCACTAAAGAAACACTAAATATAGATCAATAGAGTCCTTAGTGCACACAAAAAGCTGTGTAGTATCTGGGCATCTTTTCAACACTCAGATGTATTGTATGCATTCAACTGCTGTTGCCTTATTTGGCAAGTTCTAAGTGAAGCAAACAAAATGCCATGAGTGTTTGTACTGGTAGATAAATGCCACACTTCCCACCATTACTCACACTCGCAGCCTCAAATAAGCTGTAGCATACTGAAGTATGGGGACAGGCTGTCTTAGCACTCATTTGAAATTCAAAGTTGTTTTCATAAATTATTCAATTTTTTTTTTAATCCACCTAGTGCATCTATTAACATCAGAAACGATTATTAAATTCTGTAACAGATACAAATAAAGTAAAGCAGAACATGAGATAAAAGATGGCTACAGTGTGTATTTGTGTATTTACCTGTGTGAGTGTGTTTGTGTATATGTCTGTTACTCACCCCAGCGTTGTCATGGTGACAATAGTGTACCAGAAGGAAGCCGGGATGCTGGTGAACTTGCTGGAGCTGGAGCCTTTCTCTGCGTAGAACATGACTGTGGCGAAGATAATGATGGCCATGGTGAGAGAGAAGAGGAGAAAGCCCAGCTCTGAAGCACAACTCTTGAGTGTATAACCCAGGATCCGCAGGCCCTGTGAGTGACGGGAGAACTTGAAGATGCGGAACACTCGAAAGACGCGCAATGTCACAAAGGCGCCGCTCACGTCCTCATTGTTGGTCATTACCAAGCCGATGTAGTACGGCAAGATGGCTACCACATCGATGATGCTCATCACCGAGCGCATGAAACGGTAGCGGCTAGGTGCAGCAAACAGGCGCAACAGGTACTCCACTGTGAATATCATAACGCAGGCGGTGTCCATGCAGAAGAACGCCACCGTGTAGCGTTCACCACATGGCATGTCTTTCTGGTTGGCGGTGGAACCACAGGGCACCGTCTCCACCACATTAGTGATGACCGAGATAGCGATAAAGAAACCAGTGACATAGTAGAAGACCAGGGCCATGGTGGAGGTGTGGGGGTTCTCAAAGGCCCGCCACATGGTCTCCCTGAAGTTCATGTTGGGCAGCTTCATGTCCTTGTTCTCTTCCTGATCATCCTGCAGACGCTCTATATTCTCCCTCTTCCTGTCCTTGTACTCTTCGTAGCAACAGTCACCGATGATCTCAGGGATGATGCCGAAGAAGGTCAACTCCTCATCGTAGGCTGAGATGCACTCGTGGCGAGGATAGTGGAGCTTCCCTGTCCGGTAGAAGTTGAGAATGCTTCTGAAGGCATCAGGGTCCCGGTCAAAGAAGTACTCCTTGATCTCCTCATTGTAAAAGAAGTCTTTTTCAGAGCTGCCCAGCAGGGTGTCAGGGTAGCGGTCAAGAGTGGTTCTCCAGGTCTGAAAGCGACGGCCGCTGACATTAAGGATGATGAGTTCGTCCTGTCTCTTACTGTTGTCCCTTGGTGCAACAGGCATAGGGCAGTTGGCCACAGGCATCCAGCCGATAGCTGCTGCCCTGGCAAAAGGCAGCCATGCAGCTACTCCTGTCGCCATCGTGAAGTCTTCAAAGTAGTCCTCCTCACCTTCAGAGTTGGCTCTCCTCAAAGTCAACTAACATCTGAGGGACAAAGGAAAAGAAACAAAACTGAAAACAGCAGCACACTAGCTAAACCACATTATCAGAGGCTACATTTACATGCACACTAATATTCCACTGTTATTTTGAAAATGGTACCACTCTGAATTTGATGTGGGTTGTGTAAACAGAATATTCAGTTTAAATATTCCGAATTAGGCCTTTTTCCTAATTTAACATTTTCTGATTGTGATGTGGGATACGCTGGTATTATTTGTGTTTTAAAACCATTCTTTGTGCATATATGCAGGGTAACAGAGGTTTTTATCGCAGTTTGCGACACACACACAACCTCTATCTTGTCTGTTTACAGCTCTGCGTTTTCACAGAAACACGGTAAACATGCCAACTAGCCAACAGTTTCCAATGCTCATGTAGAGATCTATGTCCAAGAGAAAAGCCAACATTTCTGGTCAGATGAAGAAACACACCTACTTTTGATCATTATGAAAGACATCAGCAGGTTTTTGGATATGCACAATATCCCAACACCGTCTTTATTAACAAGGTGGTTAAAGAAATAACAAAGGCCACTAGTATGAAATTTGAACTCCTACTTTGTTGCAAATTAGTAAAATGAAAAATGACTTAAGCCATTTTACTTTTCTATTTTTTAATGTGATAAAGGACGTGTTAGGGCACATTAATACACAGCTGCATGTGAACAGGAATATTAGTGGGATACTCTTTTTCAATAGCTATGTAAACAGCTTAGTAGGAATATTGTCTTTGTTGGAATAATGACCAAAAACTAATTGTTTTGTGCATTTAGATTTAAACACAGTGAGTGTCATTGCACTGACAGAAGCAGCATTGAGCTTGTGACATTTTGAGCTCCAAATGAGTTTTCCTCTCTATTAAATTTCCAGTCACTCCCCCTGCTTTCAGTCCAGATTCACGCAAAATGTCATCCAAATTCAAGAAATAGGCTGAAATGTGGCAACAACTAACACATAAGGTAGCACACAGGTAACGGTGAGGTCTAGTCTCAGCTCAATTCTGTTCAGGTTTTCAAACACTAAAAAATGTTTCTATGAAATTTGTATTGATACCTAAATCCTGCACACTTTGTTTCCAGGGTGACTGATAAACAATGTGTTTAGTTAAATTTGTGAACCAACATTTGAGCCCACATTTACAAAAGATAAGAAATTAGATGTGTGGTGAATTCGGTGGATTAAACAGTGAAACTAACAACTCAGCAAGATGAGAATGGACACAAGTTGAAATGTACATTCTCTGCCCTGAGCATCACTGACTGACCGACAGGGAGACGCTGACTGTCAGGGACAAAACTAACCTGTTGCATCGGAATAAAGAGGCATCTGCTTCAAATCTATATATGTGGCTCTATTGTTATTATTATTAGTATTATTACTAGTGGTTTAATTCAAAATTTAAAAAAGCAATGGCCTGAAATCGTTCCAGAAATAATCTGATGGATAATATCATAATAACCAGTGCATATCAGCGGAAACAACAACAAAAAAAACAGTTAATCTCTAAAAAAAAAAAAGAGTTATCTGCATATCAGATATGCAGATTACTTTTTTTAAACAAATCTTATACACACACACACACATATATATATATATATACACACACACACACACATATATGCATATATATTGTGTAACAAACGTTTGGTGCACAGAAAAGTACTACTTTTTCCATGCGCGTGGCTATCATAAACACGACATGCATTTTTTCTCCATATGCAAAATCTAAACGCGCCTCAGCTTATATTGAGACAGAAACTGGGTGAAAATGTATCAAATAAATAAAGACTCTCACCGATAAAAGTGGAGGGGGGAACAAAATCCCAACTCTTCCAAACAGATACAGAGTTTCTGTAAAGACCGGGTCCTCAGTTAACAAGTGAGAGTATCCATCCAGCGGGCTGAAGCTGCGAGCAGCACCTCGACAGTCGGTCGGCAGACTCCGGCACCGAGCAGAGCGCCAAAACGCGGCTTTGGGGGCAGAATGATTCAGTCTGTGAGACCGCCAGACTCAGTAAAAACGGTCTGTAGCGGGATTTGAGGCCGTCCTCGAGCGGATATTTACATCCTGACCCCTTTGATTCGGCCGTCAGTATTTGGAAAGTGAAACGTGATGGAGAGGAGCAGCGCGCTTCCCTTTTTCTCCGGCACAAAGTACAATGTGCGTCTCTCTCACTGTGCCAGCTCTGTGTGATCAGCCCTCCTTCCCTCTGCCTCTCTTTACCATCATATGTGACACTCTCACCCTGTCACTTTGGCTGCATTCAGTATTCAGACGCTGCATTGCTTACTAAAGCAATAGAGTGGTACTTCAATGTTGATGGGAGGAGATTTAAAAAGTCACTACACTGCACCTATTACAGAGAGTTACGTACATAAATACTGCCTTTACTTGTAAGCTAGTACTTCATGAAGAAAAAGTACTAACTCTTAATTGCTTATACAGTATGATTTACATTTTCCTGAAGGGTTTTAACATGACTGGATCAAACTTCTTGCAGGGCCCAGGGCAAAAATGAGCTGTAGGGCTGCATGATTTACATTTGGTCAGACTTCAGGGACATCTATCTGAAAAGATTTTAGGTTAATCGTTAATCGGTTAAAAAAATATTGTTGGTGGTTTACCGATTAGCAGTTAACCGCTTAGAATATTTTCGGATGGTACCATATGCTGTTTACTGGTTAAATTGGCTTCTCTTCTGCTCACTGCACTGTACAGAAACCTGGTCTGGTAGGAGCTAGCAAGTGGTGCTGTTAATTTGGCAATTAGTGCTAGTAAGGCCATGCTAACCCAGCAGCATTGCTGTGGAAACATTTTTTCCACCGTTTGGTCGCCTCGCAGTCCGCCCCTGTGAATAAGCAAAATCGCAGCTCAAGTTTGAGCCATAAAACCCCTTTAGTATTATTAAATGTTAGCTCTGGTACCACCATAGCTTGTGATGCTAACATAAAAAAATAGCACTGAAAGGGTTTTGAGGCTCAAAATGAAGTTGCTTACTCGCCGGGGTTACATAGGGGGACAGTGGAGGGTGGTCACAATGTTTTCAGAGCAAAGTGTTCCACCAACAGGGCAGCATTACCGGCTGTAAGGTAACCGTGGAGAATCTAAACAGCCACTTTTATGAATCTAATTTACATTGGGTTTACTGAAATAATAAAAATAATCCACTCTCTATCATTCTGGGGACCCCCCTCATGAACCCCTGGGGATCCTGGACCTCTGTTTGAAAACCACTGGGTTAGAATATAGGAGGACGCTGACTATAAGACAATGTCTGCTTTTCATCTAGATAGATAGTTTTCTTTCTCTTAGCAGAGTTGTTTTTCACAATTTGCACATGACCATGTCATGTAAAAAATGTAAAAAAAAAAAAAAAAAAAAAAAAAAAAGACATACAGTCATATGTACATACTCATTCATGCCTCTTCATACAAGTACACGGGCTCACATATACATCTAGAATTCAGTGAAGTATCTCATTTGAGGTTGATATGTCACAAGGAACAAAATAGTTCTTTCTCCATTTTTAAACTCTTGTATCTGAGGCCAGACAGAATAATGTGAAGGGTAGATTGAGTGGGACATGAGTGCCTCTTGGTATATTGAGTGCTTTGCGTTTGTAATGTCTCTGTTGTTGAGGTCTAAGAGGTCAGGAGTATGGAGGCTGATGATTTTGAAGGCCATTCAAAAACAATTTTTACTGTTGTGAAAATGTAAATGTCTTGTCCTCGAGTTTAACATAACCCTCACTTTTTCAAATGTAATATTCACAAAACTGGAATTACAGCTTGGTGGTTGTATGCCTTTGCCAAACAGTCAATTTGCAGTTACCGTTTACATTCATGTCTGTTCAGACTCAAATATAGCCATGGGAGTAGGAAATGCTTCAAATATGGATGTTGCTGCAGAGAAGCTAAAATTTTGAAAACATGGATGCTTCACACATATCTAAAACCAGACAGCACAGAAGATCTATACGATCGGCAGTTTCAAGGTGGACACCCAAGTTTAGTGTCACCAATTCAGTACCAGACCAAATGTCCCCCCTCTGTTCCTGAGTTCTGACTTTGAATAATGGGCAGAAAGGTGTTTTTGCACAACATTATGATATCACAGTCAAGTTGACTTTTTGGATATAAAATGTCATCACTTCATTATTTTATGCTGTTAGTAAATTGTGGGAAATTTTATCGTGATCAGCATATGAATTCTGGATATATAGCCAAAACCATATTTTGTGCGGTCACAGGACACAAAAATCTTATCAGTTCATCCTTGAGTCCAAGTAGACGTTTGTACCAAGTCTGAGGAAATTCCCTCAAGGCATTTTCGAGATATTGTGTTCAAGATAGTGGGAAAGTTGCAAGGTCACAGTGACCATGACATTTGACCATCGAATTCTAATCAGTTCATCCTTGACTCAAAGCAGATGTTTGCGCAAACTTTGAGGAAATTACACACAGAGCGAAATAGTATTATTTTCTTACACCACCGTCAGTCAGAGTAATCTTACGCACATCACAAAGCCTGTGTCTAAAAGATCAAAGCATCCAAAGTATCTCGGAGACAGATATGCCGACTTGATTAAGGAATTCATAGAACAACAGGTTGGTTAGCGACTGTGATGAATAACATACTACATGCCCCCATACATACATACAGAGCGGAGATCTCCGTTAATGAGGATGCGATTTTGTAGATTGTGTTGAGTCTACTTTAGTGCACCATTGTAGTGTGCAGGCTAATAAACACGGGTTTGAGCTTTTAGAGCCTTATCATGAAGTGACAGACTTACACTTACTGTTATTTGTGTGTATCATTTTTATAGGCTATCAAACTGAATTATTAAACTATTGAAAGTAACATTAGCAAAATGTATACATCTCTCCCACTATACAAAGCACACAGACACATGCCAGCAAAATCTGCAACCACCCAGCTGAGGCAGCTTTCATTTCCAGCTGTGTTCAAAAACAGCACAAAGAGTGACAGAGACTCAAAAAATGCAAAAACAGTGACCAGAGCAGTAACTGAGGTTATCTGTTTTGAGCAGGTGCCCAAAGTTCAATCAGGAATTCCCCCTCGTTATTACATAATAGCACCCTCTTGTGTGCAGTTTAAACATAGCACTTTGTTTACTTTGCAAGACAAGAAAAAACTGATTGCTAAATGCCAATTTCCATAAAAAGTTCATTTCTACAATAATAATGTTGATAAACAGTTCAAATGTAGTGTAAATAACTATCTACCTACCTATATACACGTGATTTTGTTTAGACAACACAAGCACATGGCAGCCCTGGCCAGAATGTCAACAAATGCAAATGAAAGGAGGCACATGGTAAAGTGCAGAGAAAAAAAAATCACATTCAGATGGGAAACGAACACTGGATTCCTGCATGAAAGTCTGGGTTTTTTGGGGGGGGGGGGGTTCCAACCCTTGGTTAAATAGTAATACTTAGTATTAGAAATACTTGGCTATGTTTTTGAAAACTGCATGACACGACTTATTATGTAAGCCATGCATTAAAATGTCTAATGGATTTAAGTTTATCTGTTTTCTTACAAAATAATTCATTACCATATGACTGACAGAGTTTGAGAAATACTGCCATATTCCAATTAGTATGAGATATTTTTTTACAACTTTTTGTATTAACAAATATCCCCAAAGTCTCCTATAAAAAAAGTGAAGCATTAGCATTAAACCAGTAGTAAAAAAAAACTCCATCCTCCATCATTTTTCTCAAACAAGCCTTCATCATCAAACTGTAAGCGAAGCATAGAGTGGGTGTCAAAGGAGTCCCTATAGAGCCTCGTCATCAGAGAGGAAGACGCAAAGAACCCCACTAGCTCTCCCTCCTATCTCACACTTCAATCCCAGGCAGCGTGTACATACTACATAGGCACCTCGGGGACCGCTGCGGCTGGATGAGGAGGGTCTTTGAATGAGTGGCCTTGTGTGTGGCCATTGGAGGAGAGACGGAGGCGAGGAAAGGGAGAGAGGGACTGAGACTGTGTGGCCTGGGTGTTAAGACAGATAGGCTATTGATGGACTCCAGTACACTCAGATGTTCAGATGAAGTTCTGCCATATCGTGTAAAATATTCATGAATTGAGTCTTTGAACATTTCTTAAAGTTGCAGGGAGTCTCACACAAAGAGGCTTGCTTTTGTTCCATCCATGGTCTTTCAGCGGCGTGGAGTCTAAGAATGAAAATATTTTTGAGGTATATTTTTCTCTCTTTTTTTTCCCCCTATATTTTCTCTGTAGAGTAACGGCTTCTTTTGCAGTGAATACACTGGATGCACGATGGACCTGCTGACACCATATCATTAAAGAAGAAATCTGAAGACACAAATAGCGATATCTTTAGTTACATCAGCGCCTTCCTGCATAAGCGTGTCTAAAAGATATATTAGTGAACACAGCTAGAAGTAAGATGAAACGATACCATTTGGATTTTTGACACTGCACTTTTTGTCTTCAGCAGAATCACTCTTTTATTTTGTGATTTTTTTATAATGTTTCACCTCAATCTGCCAAATGCCGATATAATCCTGCCTGCGCTGCGGATCATTTTTCCCACTCTTGCTCCATTTTGTGACACGCTCAAACCTCTGGGGTGGCAGTTGAACTTTAGAGAAGAACACTTACGTGCAATTTTTCATAGTACTTTGCATGAGATTGTGACAGTGGAGGCTTTCAAATATTTAAAAAAAAAGGATATTTTAAAAGAATACATGTGGAAAAAAATAAAATGGACGGACTAAAATGCTTTGCAGGGAGCGAAACTGATATGTAAATAACTTCCCAACCGAATAATTATGTCAACCATTTTTCAAACTAAATGTCTTTTGAGGTAATGCAATTTTGTTTATTGCAGCATTGTGCTTAAATCCTTCCATACTTTATCTTAAAAACTACATTTTCTCAAGTGTGAGGAAAAAAGGGGTTGTTAGTTTGTGCTCGTTTACAGTTAATTCACATTTGGATGGCTTTTCAGTAAATCTAATTATTTAGGCTTATTTAGCTTAAATTTCCACTGATAAAAAGGCAAGCAAATACAAATAAAAAAGTTCCTATTCTATCATATATCATCTGAATATGCACTGATAAGGCTTAATTTAATCTTTGCAGGGAGTTGGCATTTAGAAAATGCAGGTATAATCCATCACTGTTTATCATGTATTTAAATCTTACACAGCAATTGGCATCATTTCTGTAACAGTTCATCATCCAGTTTCTGTTGACCAGAGCCAAAGCAACAGCTGAGATTTTACGGTGTTTTTCATCTGGCCGTCCTGCACCTGGGGTCGCTGCATGCCGATTGGATGAAAGCCAATTTTTATGAATTACAGCCCCCTAAACACAGACCACCTCCAGGAGAGTGCAGAAACTAATACAGGCTTCATCTGATGTCATTTATGCGAGCTGTTTCTCATTTTGACTGAGACACCTGAATTAGATAATATCTCTAAAACGGATCTTATATTTACATGTTTGATCATCATTATGTCAGAAATGTATTGTGTCAGGGTTATTTCTATGTTTAGTCTCCTATCCTTCACGAGTTCATGGTCTTATGAACTAAAATTTCTTTCTCTGTACTTGTAGCGTTCGGTCCACGGGGAAAATACTCTTAACCTTAAAAGCACAAAGAGATGCTTTATGTGTATAAATGAATAAGAAAGTACCCCCAATTTACAGTAACTGTGCTCAGAACTATCACCTTCACCTTAAGAGGCAGAATAAACTCTAAGAAAAAGTTATTGGCACCTCTTGGTCTTGGTCATCTTTAATGACCAGCTGACATTTTTATTTTTCAGCTAAAGAAACAGGCAACTGAACAGCAGACTAATGTTGGGATTGACCCAAGACAAAGTTGAACTTTATAAAGCTGCACTAATCAATATTCTTATAACAATGAATGAAACGGAGTTTGACTCCGCTGCATAGAATGTTCTAGCATATTTTAGCTTATTGCTTTGGGAGGGCATAACACAACTTTGTGTTGTTTCCAGCAGTAAGTAGCTATGTGACAAAAAAAGCTGTAAAAACCAACTCTCTGCTCTATAGATCTGGTCTAATCAGCTCTATCTAACTTCAAACTGATCAAAAGGTAATCTTGAATGTGATGATCAAACAGTTTGTTCCTCGATCCTTGATCTTGGAATTAAAATTCAACAAACTGCAGAGGAGAAAAGCAAAACTCAGGAAGAGTTTCACCCGCACTGCGTTCAGGGACCCACAAAAAGAGAGAGGGGACACATAATAATCACGAAGGGACACATGCCGCCAGTTACCGCCACATGTAGAATGTATTTCAGTTTGAAACACTGCAAGGGGGAGTACGACTACATATGTTCAAAAAACAACTCAACATTGGTTGGGGATGGAGACTACAAGTCTGAAAATAAAAAAACATCTAGGCCTGCAAACACCTACCTCATCTGGTCGAGGTTTCAGACTAATCAGTCTGATTCAAATCCAAATAACAGGTATGACACCTCCCCCCAAGCCACATGTCACACAGCTGTCTAAAAACCAATTCATTCCAAGTCATGTAGATGATGATGACGAGACGTGGGTATGTCATGTGGGTTTCTTAATGCACTTGCATAGTTGCAATATTGCAAATGTAACGAAAACACAAACCTTAGTTCGGACTTTCAGGAATGAAAGGGCCAAACGTCTGTTTTTAGTCCAGTAATTATCTCTGCTTGAGGCTATTGGTTAGAGGCCACATGAGCTGCTAGCATACCACACCTGAATCTCGGGCTGAGCTGTTGACGAGCAAGTTGCATTGCGAAATACGTACGTAGGTACCAAGTTTTGACAATAAAGAAGAATGCATGGAATTAAAATACGATGATGTCTCTGGGTTTTTTTGTCATTTTTATACTCTCCATAGAGAGTCCAACAGTGTTAAAGGAGTCCATGCTGAAGGTGCCTTGTACTCTTTAAAAGCCTTGTCTTCTCTCACAAATGTAGCTGTGAGCTAATTTTAACAGAACAGTAAACCACTGTTTTTCTCCACTAAACTAATCTCTCTCACATTATTCAAAATGTCTTTTCATGCTTAGATGAATATCAAAAAACATCCTATAGCAATAAATTACTCTGCATCATCTCACTCTGCATAACTTGTATATAAACAGAGCTCACGATGTGACCCATGATGATTGCAAATGGTTTAGTATCCTGTAATGTTTCTGCCAAACTGAGGTCTATTGAACATTCATCATGAGCAGGAATGGTTTAAACAGGCTATAGAGGGTTTGAAGTTCTTCTTTATCTGCTAAGAATCAGTTTGCAGGCATTAGCCATTACCCATTTATCAGTAAAACATGCTATAATGCTGCATTTTTTAAGATAGATTCAGTGAGATTCAATAGGGAATGAAGCCGGATATCACGTCTTTGTTAAGTCAGAGAATGCAACGATTCCCATTTAACTAGCCTATCATATAGAGAGAACGATAGGCAGATAATATAGAGTGAGAAAGATATGGATGTGGCGGTCAACAAAAGGAAGTAGAGGTAATGAGGTGGACATGGGCCACAGGTGTCCTCTGAACAATTACAGAGCATGAACAGCTGGAGAAGCAGTTGCCCTGAGAGGGGACAGGAAGAACAACAAAGGAAGAAGCTAATAGAACGATGGAGGAGTTTGAATCACTGCAAGTATGAAAAATCACAAGTGTGTATCTTGAAGAGGGAAAACCAAGTCAGCCCATCAGTCCTGACAGACTATAGACCCAAAGAGATGTGTGGGTGTGGATAAATGTGTTCAGATGAAAGCCAGTGGCATTGGTTGTATTTGTCATTTTATGACTCATTTACAAAAAAGCCCAGGCTTCATTATCCAAAACACAAACCACGCTACAGCGTAACACGCTGGAATCCTGCTGATCCAGCCTGTTGTGGCGATGCAGAGAAAATGTGCAAAGGCAGAGACAAATGATGAACTGGCTGCAGTGTTGACCAACACCAGCAGGATAGTTGTCATGTTTACAGCTGCTCATGGAAGCCCACCACTTAGAGGGAAATGATTTCGAATTGGGGAATGTGAGCTGCGGAGCAAAAACACACCACATAAACACCCTATGTAAAATTCAAACCCGCCAACAGCACTTGCAGATCACATTCAAGTCAGTTGGGAGTTAAATGAGGAATCAGCATATATAAACATTGCCATAAGTCTGACTACTGAAGTAATGAATAGAAAGCTTTATGGGGGAGTTTTAAAACCCATTTGTAAACAGTAAATGGATCCAGAAAATTCAGGTGTTAAACCAACCAATTACACATTAAAGCAGTGATGTTACAACTCTCTATTGTAAATTAAAGCTGCGAGCAGTGATGAACGGGCCCAAGCACCTCCGTGTATGTCGGGGCTACTGGCAGTACGCTAATTGATGCGGCCATGTCTTTCTGTGGAAGGGAGCAGCAGTGAATTAGTGTTTCCTCCGTGTAGCGCAGCCAGAGCAGAGCTGCAGCAGTCAAAAAAGGGTGGAGCCAGCCTGTGTGATCCTGGCTGGGCTGCTTGTGAGCTGAGTAAGATGACACACAGCAGCTTCCGAATGAGCAGGTTCGAAGTTCTCTTTTCCTTCCCCCCATATCATATATCAGATTTGTGTGGCTGACATTAATAAAATGATACCGGGACACTGTATTACAAGTTTGTCCCCCAATCAGAGTATGCTTCTTGGCTGTACGCATACTAAATCTGGTACTATATAATTCCAGGCCTGTTTCCTTTTGTCAGTTGGTGGCGCTATACGTATAACTAAATATTGACATGTAGATGTTTTCAGGCCTGGAAACTCATGTAGCATATGGAGTTTGAGACCATACCAATTTTCCTGAATTTTGTGTATTTTTAGACCTCCAAAAATGCGATTCATTGGAGAGGGTCCTCACACCGCTAGGCGCTTGGGCTCTAATTATTCTTTCTGAAAGTTGTTTGTTTCTGGCATCCTTTACATATTTGCTGCTGCAGCAGATTTTGGTTTTAGATTAGCATATGCCTTTAAAGGGTAGCACTGTGGGGTAGTGGTCAGCAGAGTTGTGCATGGACCAATTTTTGAAAACCTGCACCCCCCCATACCTGTAAAGCTCAGCACCAGAACCAACACTTTACCAGTTAATATGTCTAAGTCAATGTCGCACCGGCCCACACCCATTGATAAAAGTTCTTCGACCAGATCCACACCTGTAATCAAACACACTCACAGGTATTAATGTAAGTGTGAATGGTTGTCTGTCTCTATGTGTCAGCCCTGCGATAGTCTGGGGACTTGTCAAGGGAGCACCCTGCCTTTTGCCAAATGTCAGCTGGGATAGGCTCCAGACTGCCCTTGACCCTTAATAGGATAAGCGGTTATGGTTAATGAATGAATGAATATGCCTTTAAAGTACAAAGCATACAGTAAATATAAATAAGTGATCAAATGTTCACCACAGTGTCCCTCGCTGAATATAAATAAATTTAACTGAGCTGTAATATCACACAAGGCTCTAAATGATTACCTTGAAGGACAAAGTCACATTTTCAGTTTGAATAATTATAGGGTAAATATGTGAAGATGTACAATATGTCGCCAAGACGATTTAGACCTCGTGTTGATGTTACTTTGTCATATGAGGTGATACCTCATACTATACAATGCAAAAGAGAAGGGACAGAACTTTCCCCATTATATTTCATTGCCCTTCAGAAAATAGCAACGTTATCATAGTTCAGCATTTTAATTAAAACCCTAATGAGCACAGTGAATGGTCCAAGGACTCCAAGTCTGATTTATGACAAAGTAATAAATTACATACAGTAATGAATATTTTCAATTATAGAGGTCCTGGCTGACAAAATCATCTACCTCAATGGGTTCAAATGTGACAAACTTCATCCTGTAACAGATTAGATTGGATCTGACGTGGTAGCCAGAAGTGTTTTCATCATACTTTCATTATTTACAGTTGCATGTACTGCATGTGCTCATGCAAATGAGTGATACCCCCACACACGAACACAAAGCTGATAGATGGCAAAGTGACAACAGGAGGATGTAAAAGCCCAACTGGGTCTCTCCTGTCTTGACCTAGTTACTGTATAATGGTTTACATCATTATCTGCAACACAGTTATTCAGAGACTTCAAAGCATTAAACAGATGCAAGACAATCACTAGATTGTCGTCGGAGGGAGGCGGACTGAACAAGTTTGAGGAAATCCACAATAACATCTAAATAAATAACATTGTGCCGAAACAAAGAGCTGTTTAGCCTATTAGTTTAGTGACAGAAATTTGATTTGCAGCTATTCTAAAAAACACTTGTTTAATTAAGTTAATGAGCAACAAGACTAAGAATCTACAGCCATACTAGCAGCTTTGTGAGGTGGTGAGTGGTTCTTTGAGCTAAATGCTAATGGCAGCTTGCTAACAATCTCACAGTGTCTACGCCAAAATTAAGCAGGTATAATGTTCACCATGTTTAGCTTAAACTAAGATTTGCTAATTAGCCAGAAACACAAATTACAACTGAGGATAATGGGAATATCATTAGTTTTTATGTGGTCAGTTAAAAAAAAAGTACTTGAAATTATAAACTTTTACCTGATGGTAGGGCTAGAGATAAAGTCAGGGGATCACCCAAAATGATCTTATCCATTCTTGTCATATTTCAACGCTTGGGCAGTGGTCCCTGAATTAATCTCTCGCTCTACAGATACATATTTATGATTCATGTCAGTCAACCCAGGTGACAAAATAACTTAACACTGACTTTTAGGTTCACACAGGACAAAAACACCAGTCTCCTAGGTCAATGTCCTGTGCTTGTTGGACCCGTCCACCTATCTAGACTTCCCTGCTGTCTATACCACATCTGTCACACTCAGTATCTAATAATGATGTGGATGGATTTACATTAGGTGTGGGAATCTCAAGAGGCCCCATGATATGATATTATCACAGTACTTAAGCCGCAGTACAATATCACTGGGATTTTAAACATTTTGCTGTATGCTGAGCATCAAGATACAATATGCTGTAATATATTGCTACTTACTAGCTTTTTAACTGCAAATTATGTTCCCTGGGGATTTTTTTTTTGGTCAGAATCACTTTTATCTTATAAGATATGAAAGTTTTGAGTCTGTTCATGCCACTTCAGTGATTTTATTGCAACAAAAAACAAAAAAGAATTGATTTAATTATTTTAACAGGCAACCAATGCTTAATTGTATTTGTAAAATTGGCAATTTGTGTGTGTGTGTGTGTGTGTGTGTGTGAGAGAGAGAGAGAGAGAGAGAGAGAGAGACACAATATTGACAAGCAAAATATATTAATACTATATGGCATCAATATTTTCCCTTACCCTTAGTTTACATTGGAGTTGGTTAAAAGGGTGTTGTGTCTCATACAGTTGCTAAAGGGTGCATAGTGCATCCAAATCTGGCACCAAGGGCCACTGCCCCAGAGTCTTTTTTTGATGCCCTGAGAGAGAGACCAGGCTGGATCCCCAGAGTAATAACAATTCATCCTCTGAACACCATAGATATGATAATATATTAAAGCAGCAGTGAGCCGTCTGGTTGACAGAAGGATTTTGTCATCCCTAGCACCTCGCCTAGTGTAGCTGAAAATGACAAAACACTCTCCAGTCTCTCCAGTGTGATGAACTGCTTATCTACATAATTTTTGTGTTTTGTGTGGGGGTTTTTTTGTATTAAAGTGTATTTATGTGAATTTTTAGAAATTTGTAAAGATTATCTTGCCTCAGAGTTTATCTAATAAAATCAAATCAAATCAAATACTTGTTAGTTGCAGACCTATCACATTTTGGGGGTGCATTAGGAGCTGATATGTAAACGAAAACATTTTTTATATATAATCGAGGAAATATTATGCACAATAACACAAAAACATTTACTTTTTTTAGGCAGTGGACTTTCTGAATTTTAAGAGTCATCACTCCTGAAAGTCTGGGATGCTGAGGGCTCAAAATATAAGTAGTATTAGTAGTGTATGTGTGTGTGTGCGTTTGTGTGAGGAAGATGGAGAGACACAAAAATGAAAGACCACAACAATCAAAGAAACGGGTACAGTAGCTACCAGGGTGTGAACGCTGACCAATCAGCTGCGGGTCAGTGGCCACACACACACAGGGAGATATAAGGTACGATGTTGTGATGACATTTAGATGATATTTTCATGGACAACTTTAATTTGAGCTTGAAAGCTATGTGCATGCTCTGAACCTGATTGCTTTAAAAGTCACAAACACAAAAACATATTAAATCTGCTACTTTGATGAAGACAGTTAAGGTTTTGGACATCGTCTATTCAACATGTTGCTACATTTCCGTCACTGATGGAGTAATTTATTCAGTGGATTATATGTAAAAGCCTTCGCTCTGTCACAAACCTACAGCAATAATGGTAAGGAAGATTTCTGTTGTGACATTTATGTGCAGTTAGTCTTTAAAGGCAGTGTATTCTTTCACAGTTAAAGGGATGCTGTGCCAATTTTCAACCAGCTTTGTGTCATAGCAACATGGGTACAAATATGTTACTGGTGCTAATATGTGACTTAACTGCCCATTCTCTTAGAATGTTCTTAGAAAAACATTGTTAACCTGTAACAACAGGAGTTTGTGATGAGGAAGTAGGCACCACTACCACCAGCAGCGCTGATCAAAAATAAAGCGAGATTCTGTTAATGAGTAAGTATGAATGTATGTGATGCACATGTAGCTCTCGCACAAACACACACAGTATGGTTATATTGTGCAACTGGCATCCATCTGATTGTCGTTTCTCACAAATACAATTACATTTTAAATTCCTCTGTCTCGGGGTACTTTACCTTCCGTATGACTCGGTAATCCTAAAACTGACTTGATGATATCATTACATCCAATTTTCTTTGGCTATTATTATACCTCATTTATAAAAGCTCTGTCAGTAACCTTATTCTGGGGCTTTAATTTCCAACTCAATTAGATTAGAGTGAAGTATGACTGAGTACTTAAAATTTTTGGGCAGCGGGATTCAGACATTCTTGGCTGTGTCCAATTTCCTCCCTGCCGTGGTATGTGTGTGATATGCGGTAAATACCTTATCTAAATACCTACATCCGTTTGGCATTTCTGTATAAGATTGATTTTTTTTTTTTTTTTTTTTTTTTAAGTCTCGTCTTCTCCCTCCTCGGCTATGATGCTTGGATTCTTTCAAACTCAGTTCAAATCTGAGAAAAAAACTTTTTTCTCTTCCTTCTTTAAGTTTCTCTCAGGAGCTGTTCCAAAATCTGCACTCTGCAATTTGTCTGTCATCTCAGACTTTCCAATTTTCTCTTTTTAACTGATGAAAATGACATAATGTGGTGCTTATTCTGAGGATCTTTGCCACAGTGAGAAATTGTGGCCTTTTTTTTCTGAAACTGAAAGAGGGCAGTGCGCAAAGAATACCCAAAGCCAGAGAAACGTATAAACAAACAATCTACTTCAGCGGGTCTGATTGGACTTTTGAATCAATCCGACTGCTGAGTGATGATGACAAAGCTGGAGGTAAACACTGCACTATATGAGCAGTCACAGCCTGCCATTTCACATCAGAGAGACAATTACTTTACTCATCTGCAAAGTCAAATGGTGTTTACTCAAGTCCAGCTGCAGATCAGTGTGATTGTGTTTAGCACACGGACTTTGATGAGGTCAAAACAACAGTAACTTCATCTGGACATGCGGGCATCATTCTGTCTCACAAAATCTTCTATTCAGAAAGTGTTTGCTACCTGCTGCTCACCTTCCTCTAAACAGTAGTTGGGGAAAAAACACTTCACATCATTCATTGATATCTTGGAGTATTTGCTCAGATTTTGGTTTTCTCCCGCAAATCCCCTCAAACAGATCTTTGATACAGGAGGGGGGTAGAGGGATGCTTTGAAAGCCCTCACCGTTTGTGTTACTGAATCGATAGCACCACCATTTCAACATAAAAGCAAAAAGTGCCTGGCTTTCGGAGCAGCACCAGCTGAATAACACCCTGCCACACTTTGTCCTGTGGGAGACTTCCACCTGCACTAAAAAGCAATCTATCCTTTGACTATTGATTAATTACAACCAAAATTAGTGAGGGGAAAAACAAAAAGAACAACTGAATGTATTTTATGTAAACCAGAGTGATAAATATACATATTGAAAGGAAACATCCTGTATTAAAAGTGACTGGTCAAATCTGATCAAATGCCTTATGGTTTAAAAATCCCCATAACACTGTTTAATTGTATTAGCTGATGATTTGCTTCTTGTTTTATGCCAAATATATGTTTAAATTATCCATATCAGGGTCTGTTTTTTTGTTTGTTTGTTTGTTTTATACAGTAAATCCCTGTCTTTTCTCTTTCTGTTAAACCAGGTAACAGTTTTAAATGATTGAGGACTCAACCCGCACTCATGTGCATTTACGAAAGTTCATCCAATCAAATTACACTTTTGGGCAACTAGCTAGTCACACAGTACAAATAAAACCGCACGCAACCATTAGTTAGTTGAGGTTAACAGAGCAATATGTAGAAAGATAGGGAGAGGTGTGTCTGGATATCAGTGGGCAAAACCTTCGTTGTCTCTTCCAAAAGAGTGTCGTGGAGGTGTAACCTGTTCATCCCTCCCACTTCCTCCTCTTGATCTAAAAGCGAGAGAGGTGTGTGTGTGAAGAAGTTAGTTTAATTCTGAGATATGTGGCCCACTGAGTATAAGAAGTAGCGTTTTTCATGCTGGCCCTCCCTCGAGTTCCCAACCATCTCATCGCTGCGGCCTAAAAGGCATTTGACCACAGGGGATATATTTGCTATAATACCGCAGGTGAGCTGCTTTGTGGGCCTGGCTGAACCTATATATCAATATTTTGCTAAACTCTTAAGCCCACCCACATTTTAGAGGTCTAATCAAATGTGAGGGATGTGATTTAAATTCCTCTTGTAACTTTGAACTACTCAAATATTCTATTTAACTGGGAAATATCACAGCACAGAAGCTAACATCAATTCAAGTTCCATTTAATGAGGACTTTAAGACTTGTCAACTATATGTCATGGAGAACTTGATGAAACAGCTCTACAAAATCAATACTTACTAATTCTTTAGAGGTCATTACACTAATTGTATTATACTGAATTGTGAAAATCAAAAGAGGATTTTGGTCTTCAGAGCTAATTTCAACAGTCATGATAACTGTTACGGGTTATGAATTTTTATATAAATCACTCTTTTACATTTTATTAAGGCTTAAAGTTACACAAAATTAAGAGTGACAGGCTGTCTATGAGGCGTCACTACAGTTAGATCCACCCTTCACTCCTCCACAGCTCCAACTCATTTAAATATGATCAGTTCTGGCTCAAAAAAAATGGTGACAGCCAAAATGCCAAACTCAAGGCTTCAAAACAACAGTTCACAAACCAATGGGTGACCTCAAGGTAGCTACGTCCATTACTTCATACAGTCCATGGCTCTAGCTGATTAAATCTACCACCAATGTTTAACACTGAAGTCAAATTCAGTGGTCATTGGCTGGAATCCCACCAGTCAAATACTGTGCTCACACTAAGGAGGCTAAAAGTAAGGGCGTAGACGTCAGTATGTTGGATGCGCATTTAACTTTTATGCAGGGGACCAGCATGCACTTCATGTCACATACCTGCAACCAACATAAAATAACTGCAACCATGTTTTTTCTCTAGCCATTTTGTAGTTGCCAAATGCTAATATTGCACAATGCAAAAGAAAAAAATCACTGTCAGTGTGATTTAGAAGAATAGTCCAAGATTAATATTTGTTACCTGGCAAAAGGGTTGAATATGAAAGTTCATTTTGCATTTCTGTGCAGACAGCTGCGAGTGAGGAGTGCCACAGACAACTAAATTCCTATTAGACTTGACATTAACCAACAATGAATGGACTTACTAACACCAGTCACCTCTGATGGAACTCCATTTATTTTTACAGACTTAATTACATTATTTTTTAAAAAAAAGTCACAAAATTGTATCAACTGTCTCTTTGAATACTCTAGCTCTGTAGATAAATATGTCAACGTGCATTGTAAAGCCGGAGAAGAGATGATAAAGGGCCTCCTTTGAGTTCTTAAAGTGTAGAGATTTCTTATGAAGAAGATAATGTAATTCAGTTTTATAACAGTATTCATATCAGGCACACACATCCATGCGCTCTCTTTTGAGTTATTATATTGAATCAGTTGGAGATCATTTTCCATCAGTCATGAACAGAGTTGTTTAAAATGGAATAAAACAATTGTCCTCAATACCCGTCATTAAAATTCACACTGCATACTTGCTACTGAAGAGCAGACACAAGGAATTAGACTTTTGGAGAGTGTAGGACCCATTATGTGATTAAATTACCATTCATAATTTTGCTATCTGGTGCTTTTAGCCTGGATGGTTGCCTGGATAAACAGGCTGTCTCTTCCAACAGAGATATGCTTGTTCTGTATTGTGCCATTATTTATTCAAATAGCCGTTTTTAGACAGTACTTTGAGCATAATTTGGGAGCAGGAGAGAGACATGATATCGTCAGACTGCCACATCGCCCTTTTATGTTGATGCCTTTAATGATTTTATCAGTTGTCTGGATGTGCGGTATTGATCATGTCATACTGCCAGCCAGAGGTGTGGACTGTAATCAGACTTGAGCCACAATTTATATATAATTTATATATAATTTATATATATATATATATATATATATATTATATATATAAAGAGTAGCCTAAATAGAGTATAATACAACAGCGCACCTAATAAACGGTCCTACTCCAAAAATAAATAAAAACAAAATTATGTGGCGCCAGATGTTGATAACGTGGTGGGCCGCGACAAATATATTAATGTGTTGGAGACCAGGGACTTGAATGCAAAGACTTGAGACTTGTTTGTGACTTGCAAAACAATGACTTGGTCCCACCTCTGTTACCAGCTGCAGAGAGGAACCCTCTAACCCATGGTTATGTGTTGAGGTACTGAGTCTGGCACACTTGTTTAACCTCAGCTGAAAGAAAGCAATGATCCTTTTCATTTCTGTGTCTACATCATGAAGGACTCAGTCACATTTTAAGGTTTCCACACCACTTAGGTTGAAGAGTATTTGAGTTTAAGATAGCAATTGTTTCTCGTTGTAATGATGTATTAAATCAAACTTTGTTGGCCCCGTTGTTCCCCAAAGCAGTCAAGCTAAGTCGATGAATTTCTCCCTGCATAGTTTAGAAAAACAACTCACCTTCAGGAAAATGAGCTGAGGTGTATTCAGCTCAGACAGGGTGATAAAACTCTCCGAGCCCCATGCTGATCAACACACTCTTGGTTTATAACTCACAAGGCTTGATAACAAAGACTGCAGCGGACATCCAAATTGATGGGGTTGGTTTGTCTACTTGGAGAGAGAGGACCTTTGTCAAAAAAAAGTTGATTCAAATGTCACCCGGTGGGCTGATAAATCACATCTAACACGCAAAACCTCCATTTGTCTCTGTTTTCTTGTAAGCCAGTGATTTGTAGTAGGCTCCATTTTTGTCAGCTCATACCTAAGTGGGCTTTAGTTTGTCTAAGCTCAAAGATTTCTTATTGTCTTGACCATAAATTACATCTTTTTCAGTTAATCCTCACAGAGATTATGTTCATCTTTTGGTTACTGAAGTCAACATATAGAAAACAGGGAGCACTTGTTTGGTTTATCACAGTTTTAAGGATCCAATCAGCACCTTACATCAAAGTAAGCACAAACCTTCATATATAGTGAATAAATGAATAATTAAGGAGTTGTTAGATATTAAATTCAACATCCAGCTGCTGCCACATTATAAGAAAACAAATACATTGGTAACAGTAACACCGTCTGCTGCTTGAAGACACATTTCCACTCTGGAGATATGCAAATGACTAATCAGGACTGCTTCAAGGTCAGGCACTCGGGCAATTTACATTTAACATGGCCACTGGCAAAACAAATCAATTTCCCTGCCTTAACCTCTTTCGCAGCTCCACATGCAATCAGGTGAGCACAGTAGCCATGTGTGTATAACTGACAGACTGACTCACTGGGGGGTATTGAGAGGTTACATCCTCCTACACTCTTGAATGCATCCTCTGCACGGGGAATCAGATGCAAAAAAAGTGACAGATATGGAGCAATAGATGAATAACTAAAACCCCCACAGAACTGGGTGCCAGGCAACAGATGCTGATAACTGCCTCAGATTAGGTCCTAGATTGTCGTCGGCTCCTGCCAAGACTATGATGCTATATTTACCACTCCCTCTCTCCATCCCTCCTCTGATCATGTCTTTGCCACCGTGGTGTGTCATCTCCACATTATGTCTGGCATCTACGATGCGCCAGGTGTGAAACGGAGATGAAGTATTCATTCTGAATGCCAGAATACTTTCACTTAAGCAGGGAATGATACGGCACAAGTAGGAGAGATTGAAGTTTGGTATTACATTCATTCAAAGCTTGATTGGGGCCCCAGATGTTGAGGGTTGGCTTCTGCAGTTTAAAGAGAAATTTTGAAACATTTTCTTTTGATGGAACCTGGCACAACTTTCACACAGCTGAAGAGACCCAATCTGAGTTTACCATGACCTTTAGGGGAAACTTTCTTCATCATCCAAGTCAGTATTTCAAAAGTCAAAGCGTACTTTTTTTCATGATGCTCCGTCTGTGCTGAGCTAAATTTGATTTTTCTGTTTAGACTTGGATTTGGGAACTCACTGAAAGCCAGGACACCTTTGAAAAAATGAGCTATGGACTTGACAAAAACACCGCCGTCAGCAATTATGTCAGGAGAGATGAGAAATAGAGTGTGGGGGAAGATTGGTGTGAAAAAGTACAAAAGAACAAGAAGAAGTTATGCTGACACAACAAAATTTTCAGTTTTGAGTCCTTTGAAAAGAATTTGTATGACTGCAGGGTCTAGGTATTACTTTTTTTTCAATAATACCAATGCAAATAAGAAAAATATAAAAAAACAGAATAAGAAAATCCAGAAGAATACAATATTATTGATGATATTGTCCTACCCTCAAAAATATATCAAATGTGCAAGCAGCTTACTAGCCATATTTACATTTAATGTAGTTGACAACCCCTAGTGGTATTAGTAATTATGATGGGAGCAAAGGAAGGAAGTCACACTGCATAAAAAGTGATAAGGCCTCTAGTGAGGTGGTCAGGGACATCTGGATACCAGACCCAAAGATTTCAACTATTCAGTGCTGAGAACTAGTCACCAAGCACATAAGCCAAAAAGGTCCATAGTTTCCACTCGGCTCATAGACTTCACATTGTGATGACATCACAGATTTCTTTTCTCCAATCAATGAAAGTCTTAAAAATAGAAAACCCATGCATCAAAAATTTATAATAGAAAGTCATTTTTGATCTTGTTTGCAGTATCATGTGTCCTTCTAACAGTATTACAGAAATCACTTTTATAGGGATGGTCTATGGGGAAAATGCTTTTTAAGGCGTTACTGTGGCTGCTGATTAAATGTAATAGGGCAATATTCCCCTCTGATATGTGAAGGAGTAGAAGTATAAAGTAGCATGAAATGGAAATCGCCAATTACAAGAACGTCAAATTTGTACAAAACTGCAGTAGTTAAGTAAATGTTAGTCACACTCACTGCATTTATTAAACCGGTAAACTGGTATATTTTTTTTGCCAATGCCATTCTCCACCAACCTCTGCAAACGTTCTGGTTTTCAACAATCCTTCTAAATTGTACAATTTGAAGCAACTGACCTTTGTGGCCACTTTTTTCCTGCACGGACCAGAGTAGATGGAAAACGTAACCTTGTAAATTGTTTTGCAAAGGGAGATGAGGACACAGGACAAAGTCTCAAAGGACAGAGCTCTCCACAGCAGCCAGTCAGCAGGCTGAACAGAGCAGCTTAATTGAAGAGCCTGAAATAGAGACTCTCTATTAGGGGCTGAAGAGGCTCCCTGCACCAGCGGCCTATCAGGAGCGACAATTCTCTGACTTTGCTCCCTGTATACCCTCAAGATAGCAAAAAAAAAAAAGGGACACAGTTATCAAATGGCACAAAGATGCTGCATAGTCATAGATATGAGGTTCTCTGTTGTGCAAGCTGTGCCAATTTAGCGCTGACACAAGGTGGTATGTCTGGTAACTTCGAGCAAAATTGCTGTCTAACACACAAAAGTGCACTCATGTTTTTGCTCTTTTCCAACAGTGATATTGCTGTGTTATATTTTCAATCACAGTTTGAGTATTTGGCGGATGATCACAGCTGAAATGATTTACAAGTGCATCAGTAGAATAAGCTTTATCTGCAGCATTACAAGCAACCGGTAACAGTCAAAGTGCCGGACTGTCATTATGTTCATCTTTATGGTGAAAAGTCTGCATTTTCTGTACTATTCTCTGTATGTATATTTTCTGACAAAACCACTTTCTGTAACTTTGACTTGAGTTGTATCAGCATTGCACTCTACTGGCAGCTATTATGTATTACAGGCCTGGACAGCTTTAAATTTTCAAGCGCTCAACAGTGAATACCTCATCTGATTTTTGTCACATGGCATCTGGAGCGCTGTGCCTCACGGCTGACAACAACAACAACAAAAACAACAACGACACAGCTGTACCTTAACCACACACCCTCTATAGAATTAGACCTCCACAGTCAACTTTGTGTTGTTCTTGAGTGCCACTAGGAGACAGGAGTTGTGGAAGGTCTGTTTCTGTGATTTCAGAAACGTCAGGTATGTTACCTTAATACCTCCAACTGTTGCTCTTCTGAGAGCCGTCAGTGCTTCTAGTTTGAAGCTGACTGTTATATTAGCTCCATCTACAGCATGTAAACCTTGTGATTTCCCAGGTAAACTCAGAAACCCACTGACATTTCTCCACCAGCACACACACACCTTCCCAGAGCTCTGTAGACTAGAATAATCTGGCTCTTACAGTGACTGGGCCACCAGATGGCAGTCAATAATACTGTAATCCCTCAAATCCAAGAATCAATGCAAGGGATGCTTTTGCTGGAAAAATTAATAATGTTGGAACTATTCACAGAAAAAAATCAACAGATGGTTTTATATGGTGGCATTTATTGCCTCGGTGAGACAAAATGAATTATGGACTTATGTAATGTTTATTATGCTGTGTCATGTCCACTTTTCTTCATACATTTTGCTTTTGTTACATCCTATTTAAAAAAAAAAAAAAAGATTGTCCACCTTCACTGCCATGCTTTTGCATGGTGTTTCCTTGGTGCCTGTTTACAGTGGACATATGTGCATGAATCATTGATTGCTAATTGTGGACTATTGTGGCTCACATGGACTAACTGTATCATCTTAAAACATTTTTTTATTTACAAAAACATTAAAAATGTCTGTAATATTAAGGGTGAGGCACACACTTACAAAAGTCAGGATTTTTTGGCAACTGGTAGACTAAAAATATGCTGGATTTGCTTTTTTTGGTTCCATTTTACCTGAATGTATTAAGCACTCTATCATAACCCTTTCCAATCAAAAGTTAAGTGTATTGTAAAAACATTTTGGTTGTAAGTTACATCATGCAACCATTTTTGTTGTTATTCCCTTGTTGTTTTTGCCTTGTGAGTTCTGGGACCAGGTTAGCCTATTTTTTTAAGTCTTTGCTTTTCCTATTTTAGTTATCTAAGACTAATCAAAATTATTGTTTCATGTACATTTGCAGTGGCAATGCAATAACATGTTCGGTGACTTACTGACATAAAGAGGCAAAGACGTAAAACCATATTTTTCCCATTTAACTTGATGTAACACATTACCTGACTTCACCCTTTTATAAAGGAATCTACAACACTGTATAAATGCGCAATAAAGTCACTACAAAGTCACTATTTAGAGCCACAAACATACCATAAGTTATGTTTTATAATTTCGTTGAGTAGTATACGGTGTAAAGTCATTAAAATAGCGTGTTAAAAGTCTAAACGTGCCCGTAAGGAATTCCTAAGGAGGAGGCAGGCTCTCAAGACACACTAAACAAAGAAGTCCAACTAACATCCAGGAGGTGGGACGTCACTGTCCCCACCCCTTTTTTCCTGCAAGCTGGCCCCTGATTGGTCAGAGCTCAGAGCTCTACCTCGCCTATTGGCTAGCTCAGCCGTCAGTTAGAACACTGCTCGGCCGCTAACTGTTCCTCTGTGTTGGGATCAGAGGACGCAAATCAAGTGAAACAAATCTCCTGTCAGGAGAAAAGTTCATGCTGGAGTTTTCAAAGACCTCAGAGGGCCTCATGAAGGTAAGAAGACCCGCAGAAAACGCTTGTGTGTCGGCGGTTTGTAGTTGGAGACGATTATCTGAAATGTTTTGCCGCGTTTTAGCCACTTTTGGTCCAAAAGAAAAGAGCAAAAAAAGATGTAACGTTAGCAAAAGTCGTCAAAGCTGCAGGCCGAACCGTTTGGACTGCATCTTCTCAAGATTATAAATGTCACAAAGATGCTTTTTGTTCGTGGCAAAATACATTAAAGATGCTTAAAACATACTGTCAGGGAAGAAGAAAGGCGACAGTGATGTGTCATCAACAGTAAGACTGCTGCTGATGACTGCTCGATATTAATGAGTGATGACTGAATTTGTTTACAGTGGCTCCAGTTGTTAAATAACGCTTATTCACTCATAAGTACGAAAACTCTAGTTTAGTGTATTTGTTTTAATATTACTTTAAAGACTAGACTGCATCAAAAGCCAGTAGGCAGGAAGTGAGGTGTGTAGGCAAGTGGCCTACAAAAAAATAGGTTGGCAAACAAATCCAATTTGCAGCAGTGTCCAGACATGCTGCATCTGGTCAGCCGTCCTGATTAGCAGAACACGGAAACTGAGCAGACCTGTCAGGCTGGACTTCCTCTCAATTGACCCTCATTTTGTGGGCCAAAGTCTGGGCCATGTAGTCAAGCACACTTTGTATTTTCCCCCATCTCTTTCCAGTAAAACCAGCTGGAAGATGATGTGACTTAAAAGGTTTGTCAAAGGGTCAAAGGTTTAGAGAGATGGCAATTTGTTACAACCTGTTGGATTTTTATCTAAAATATTGTTCACATATCAGCATAGGGGTAGATTTCGGGGGGGGGGGGGGTGGAGGGTTCATGGGTCCCCCATTATTTTTGACAACATGTACATTTGTCCCCCTTGGTTTGCAGGGGTATGAGATTTTCAAGGTTTGATAACTGTCTCAGAAAATGTTGCAGTATCATGGTATGCAATAGTTATTATAAGTATTTGTTATAATGGCCCTTCAAGGAATGAAAACATAGATTTTTTTTATGTAAACAAACATTTTAGTGCTATATTTAAAGCTTGAAAACAATTTATGGAATTGAAAATATCTGTTTAATGTCTCCTTTTTAAAAATAACCAAAATAAAGGGGAGATTCCCAGTCCAGCATTTTTTTCAATACTGTAGACATGAAAATGTATACAGTATGACAACCGTAAAATTTTCATAAAAATATGCAACCAAAGTTCAGACACAAGGCAGTTTATTACACCGTAAGTGTACAATATTATCCCGATCGATTGCCATCTACTATATTGTTCAAATTGTAAGCATAGGTGTAAATTTGCGGGGGATGCAGGACACATGCGACCCTCAATATTTAAAACCTTCCTTTTTTCCCCCCATTAAAAACATTAAAGTCACAGAGGACTTTTACTCTTCCAAAATTAGATGTTTTACAGCCTAAAGTGTTGCAGAAAGGGCACAGATTGCTGCATCCCAAAAAAGGAAAGACAATTATGCATTTGTTACTCAGCATTTTTTCTGAGGAACCCCACATACACACATTTCATGTGTGTCCTCAACAATATTGAAATGAAACCTACAGCCTTGATTGTTGGTACAACTTTTGATTCAACTTAAGGATTCAGAAACTGTCCATGGACTTAGAAAAGTCGTTTTTAATGGGCTTTGATATGATTTGAGAGTGAAGGAGGTTTACTTTCCACTTGTACTGAGCTCATAAAGAGTCTGAAGCAGCCGCTACAAACCGAAGGCCTCTCTGTACCACAGCGAAGCATATGTTTTTGCAGTAGGAGCTGCTATGTGTTTTTTAATGAGTTTACAGTGTTGCAGACGCGGCACATGGCTGACCAGGCTTAAAACAAACACGGATAAAAAAGGATTATGGACACAGGGCTTTCGTCATCGGAAGTGGAGCTACCGTGTGGGAATATTTGTGTTTCCCATGCTGTCGCTTCTTGTTTGTATACCCACATGATTACCAACTCTAACTCGGGGGGATTAGGTGAAATAATATAAAAATGATGAGGATCTAAACAAGCGTGATGACACATGTAGGCTCCCTTTGGGGCCCAGACATTTCTCACAACACAGCGCACACTCTTCGCACAGTGATTACAGCGGCCTGTGAAATTAGCGAGCGAGCCCGTAAAAGCAAAACCAAGGGAGGTGTGTATGCTGTAGTTTAATTAGCATTTTACCCCTGTGGTTAAGCCACAGACCATGAGTGCTGGTGGAGGCAGAGCTGAAACACTGTGTGCCTTCTTTGTGAGTGGACGCTGCTGTAGGGATTGAGCTATAGGTGCAGGTCAGCAGGGTCGTGGCTCATTCCTCTTCTCACTTTTGCATACTTATCATACGAGTCACGGTAAATGCTGCAAATGTGTTCATTGCTATTCAGGTTTCTATACTGCTGATGTTATTGAAGATACGTGGGAAATACTGCAGCTACCCAGCTTAGATATGAAAGGCTGTTGGCTTGGGTCTCTCATTATGCAACCAGTGCACAAGGAGATCAGCCCACCCTCTCTGGGTGACTTCATGATGTGGAAAGTTGTGGCGACCACAGAGAGCTCAGAGCAGAGCCGCAGCCGTTAAATGAATGCTAGTTCAGGTGTAGCAAACAGCAGTGGGTCGGATTTTTCTCCAGCCGCTTTTCAAAAGGAATATTTGTGAATCTACTCTGTTTTAAGTAGACTTCTGTTATTAAGTAGTCAGCCAGTGCATCTATCCTACACGGTGATCTGAAAAGGACATTTAGTGTAATAACATCAACAGCTTTGATCTTATTTCAAAGGGGGGCCCGCATACGTTCTCCTGGCCGCAGTGCGGTTGGATGTTTGAGGTGTGGACACCGCAGGGCTTGTCAGCAGAACCAACACAGCTGTGAGATTAGAGTACAGAGACACTACAAAGAGACCACATCACTTTTCCAACACAAAATAACCAACTGTCACGGGAGCCATTATGAATGAGCATGCAGCGGGAAAAAACAAAACAACGTGGTATAATATTATTTTCAACACTGAACTTAAAAGTCATGTGCCTGTTGTCAGCTGGTCAGATTTAAGTACTTAAGACAGATGATGGAACAGCTTGGATGCTGGGAGCCGACTCTTTGATATGTGATCCATCTGCGCCTGATGAATATGTCAGCTTGTATTGTTGCCATGTTTGTGTCACCTCATTGGGCTCAAATATCCAAAATCCACCAGAAAAATGAAATGAGCAACTCCATACTATCATTGTGCTCTATCATTTAAGTTAACTGGTAACTACTTTTTTTCAACTATCACTGAGTTTTGTAGTTTTTCTAGATGCCAAAAGTCACATTTAAACACTTAAACTATGTATGTGGGCTTAAAATTCTATAAGTATGTATGCAAAACTTTTTTTTGTTATATGAGCTCCCATCAAATCCACAGTATCACAATAAATAAAACTTTGCAGGGTCACATTTGTGTAAAATCCTGTAATAGTGCTCTACCTTTCAGTGGACATGGTTGTTCAGCCTTTGACGTCGCGTTTGCCAGTTCCAAATCCTTCAGCTTGTCCACAACTGCATGTGTACAGCTGTCCATGAGACTCTGCAAGACAGATAGGGATGACACTGTTTAGGTTACGACCTACATTGAAATCCTCGATAAATAACATTGTCAGGGATGTACACTTTGCTGTTGGACTGTCATTCCGTCAGGATAGTATAAACATTTTCCAACCTGCACATGCAATTTGCATTTGCATTTGCATTTTGCATAATACTGCTTTAATGCTATGTACCTCTGAACTGCACTCAATAAAAGTTGTCTGGTTTCTTTTCATAAAAGAGAAAAATGTTACTACATACTTGGGCACTGGGTCTTTGCTGCAACATCCCCCCCTCCTAAGATAATAACCACATATCCACGTAAAGCTCATAAATCAGTGCGCTAGATCAGATAGACGAGATGTCTGTCTGGATGTCTGATGTGGGGGAATCTGGAAAACACGGGGCTTTGTTTAAAGATGGAATTAAATAAATGAGAAATTACTGTGGGAAAACAGTTTTTCTAGTTGATGTTTTCTCAGTGTTTCTTTCAGAGTTGAAAAGTAATCTTGAATAATAAATCAAGTACAGGCTAAGAATATGAACTGCCACAAACATCTATTGTATCAATTTTAATAAGTTAAATAATATTTTTTTCTCTTTCATCTTTTGCCCTCACAGTCCAAGCTGAATATGGAGAGTTTGACCAAGCCAGAGTTGCTGATGCTTTTCAGCATCCTGGAGGGAGAGCTGGAGGCGCGGGACCTGGTCATTGATGCCCTAAAGGTACCTTTTAATGGAGCTGGTGAAATAATAATAACATTAAAGTACCATGCACACAAACTTTTTAATGTTTAACACTGTTTAACTTTTTTGTAGTTTGCATAAAGGGCTTGTTCCAGTTGTCTTTAGTGAAAAGTTTGTCATGCAATATTTGACTGACACAAAAGGTGGACAGCAGAGAAACAGATGATGCTGTAACATCACAGTTATCGATGCCTGTTGAGATATGTTTGCTATGGATATATACAGTTATGGGTGCCTGCTATGCTGTAGCCAGCTACATAACTATCTGGCAACGATTTGGGGAGAAAAAAAATCTGTTAATGGCAGTTATTTCCTGCATAAAAAGTTCTCTTTATGGAAGCAACAAAGCTATGTGTCTATTAATGTAATATTCTTCTGGATACATCCAATTTGTTCACAGCAAACTAGTGTCTCTGCCTCTGGAGAATGGAGTCTGTTGTGGCATTGTCTCAGAAGTCATCCTTTTCAGAAGTTTTAATGAATAGACATCTCAGTGAGCCTGAGCATAAAGTCAATTAGTGCACACAGTTCGACACAGAGCAGCTAGCTCCCACCCTAGGATGTCTTACTTTGGCAGGGTTAATGCTTCAATTAAAGGATTGTCAGTCTATTTTTCTGCACTGTGTCCTGTGCTGTGCTGCGTCCTGCAGGCCCACATACTCAAGCTTTCAGTGACCATTTCGATTGCCTTAAGGATGTTGTTCGTTTATTTTAACAGCTGTAAACACACTTCTGTATAACTGTGTCACCGTGACACTGTTAAAAAAAACCACAAACTTAAGATATGCAGTGAATAAGCAACTTAATGATGGAACAGTTCTGAAAAAGATGCTTGACGAGACATTTATACAGCGCTGCAGATTTTCTTCTCACCGTTAATATTTGAGCTTTACGGACGTTATGCTGGTGGAATGCTATTCACTTTCCTGGTGTAAAATGCACCATTGAAAGAACAAACTGGAGAGGCAGCCAGCGAACTGGAGAGAAGCCGCACTACTCAATGTTCATGTGTTGTGTCTAGACCACATTCCTACATCTCTCCTGGGATCTGGCCATCTAAGGCAAGAAGAGTTACAGCACGCTGGGTGCCTGATGACTCAATGTGAGCGAGAGTAGGAGTGAACAAATAAACATTAGCCTTAACTGGAGCTTGAGGGGAATATGGCTGTGTCTCTTTCATGGCTCCAGCGGAACAAACTGTTAACCCATTCAGGTGTAGGGTGGGATCAGTGCTGCAGTGTTGACTCTAACGGAGCTTTAATCAAGAGTATACTCACTGACCTGTAGGAAATCAATTACAGGGAGTAAGAGAAGTAAACTGATCTCTCTGCAGCACAGCATCCATGTTTTTTCAGAGGTAAAAGGGAACTTTATACCTTTCTGCTGTTCTGCTGTTAAGGAACTGGCGATGTGGAATTACGCGTCTCGCCCTCACATGAACGCAGATTGTTTCTGATAAAACATCCCTCCATAATTCTTTTGTATGTTGCTATGCATGGCAGTGTTTGTCAGTCGAGCACTATGATCAGGACTTAAATATCTCAACAACTGTTGTATGGATTGCCATGAACTTAAGACAGACATTCATGGCCCCCAGAGGATGAATTCTGCTTTGGTGACTTTTAATCTAGCGTCACCAGCAGGTCAAACTTTTGACCTATTCAGTGAAATCAGGGCTCAACAATAAGAGTTGCCAAATTGCTCAGGGTAAGTAAAAATCCATGCTGGGCTAGTATATCTAGCAAGTCAATTGCCCGATCAAAGAATTAAACACAGTTTTTTCCATGGCTGGTAATGAGTAAGCAAGCAAGCATGTATCCTCCTTTCCTCTGTTGAGAGTTGCATATGCTCAGTACCAATTTGGGCCCTCGTGAGAAAATGGTGCCGGATGAAAACAAAGAAGCATATCCAGGAAGTTATTGTTGCGTTAAGGGATGTTGGCAAAACTCCAACTATGTTTTGCCCAATTGCCCAATAAGTTTTAGGGAAAGCTGGATAAAATGGGGTCGTTTTTCATGACAGTTAACTTTAATCTTTATATAAAAAGATTTATATAAAGGCAAGTAAAAACTGACTCCGGGCAAGTAGATTTCTGACTCAATTGCCCTACTGGGCAAGTTAAAAAAAAAAAAACATGAATGTTGAACATGAATCCCAAAAATATCTCAGTAGCCAGTGGATGGATGGCACAAGAGGTAGTATAAATATCATTGTTTCCAGAGGATGAATCCCACTGACATGGCCAATTCCATGACTTAACCTCTGGCGTCACCATGAGGTATACATTTTTGGATATAACTGAATGGATAGCCAAAAAATTGATTCAAACATTCATGTTCTCCACAGCATGAATTGCAGTAACTTTTGGTGACTCCTTGAGTCTTCATCTAGTACCAGTTCAGGTCAAATTTTTAATTTATCCAATGGTGTGTAAACCCAAACCTGCCAATTAATGTCATTCCCATCAACCTGACACTCAGCTAAACATCAGCATGTCAGCATTTTGCTAAAGGTGGTGCCGTGTTTAATAACAGCCTTACAGAACTGCTAAAGTGACTGTAAACTAAGTCTTCTTCCAACAATAAAACAGCTCATGGACCTACAGTAATGAGGGAAGTAGATCCAGTCATGTTGCTCATGTCAGTCTTAACTGTCATGTCACTGCTACACTAAATGTCATGTGAAGAAAAGTTTAGCTCAACCACAAATCACCATGGTAATAACAACACTACTCCCTTTGTATCTCATGTCTTTGCTAATCTGGTTAAAAGTACAGGAACTTGCAAGTTTTCATTTGTAGTCTCCATTCTCGGCATTTTAAAAATCTAACACTCTCATCAGTGATTTGTTACGGGATATAGTACAAGTACAGGATGTGAGGTTAATGATGTGGTTTTTCTATGGTCCTCTATATTTAATTTTGCAGAACTATCAATGGCATTCGAGCTATCCGCTGGATTTTTCCCTGTGTGACTCACTTCTGCAGCTGCTCACATTGTGGCTTTCAAAAGGAAGTTAGTCTCTGGCAATGCTTGTATTTGGCACACAAATCCCTGCAGTGATCCAGTAGTCCCTTTGCTTTGGGAGAGGAGTACGAGTCTTTACTTTAAGTTCAAAGGGGACTCAAATATGGAAATGAGCCTTTTAATTAACTGTCGAGTTCACAAGGTGTGATTGACTCCAGCTTCCAAATGGACACACTTAAAACAGGTATACCGTGTGTGTTCTTTGGTAATTGGGCAGCACTGATACACAGAAAATAGCTGTGTTTCTAGCTTTGAGATGCATTGACTGATTCAGTGTCAGAACCATGTTGCTTATGATGGATAGTATTCCTCAGATATCCATTTCCTTTCCATTCACATGCATGAGCATTTCAGGGTATTTAGTGATATACCTAAGCAGCTCTGAAATATATAGGACTCTAGGGTAAGACATTCATATATCACCTTCCCTCTGTATTATACAGATTCTTGTCCTCAACATTGCACAACTGAAAGAGTCCAGGCATGTGTCAGCAAAAGATAAGCTGGACTGGAACCAGTGTAGCCATGACACAAAGACTTCCCAAGCAAAAGCACACAGGTTGCCAAGAACTGCAGCCAACAGACAAAAGCATGAAAAATGGAGGTAGACTGTGATGCATAGCAGCCATGCGCTGAATATTTGTGGTTATTGTTGTATGTACAGTATGATGTAATGACTAAGCTCTGGTAGGTCTGGTTTTAAGTATTAAGTAATGTTAGAAATGTGTTTCCTGTAATCTCTCTTTTCACTTCCACCTCCCTCTCTGCAGCAGCGGAGGACTGATGCAGAGGAAAACAGCCTCCCTTTGTGTTGTGAAAGTCTGTCTGTGCATTGAGGGGCTGGGCAGAGAGCTGAGGGAGACACAGAGTCTGTGTTTGGGAGTGAACCTTTGTGTAATAGGGGTACTGTGAATAAGAAAAAAGGCTGATTATCCAGTCAGGAAAATGTGCGCAGACTCAATAAATAGAAAATAACAGGGAAAACACTTAACTCGTACAGAAATCTCCATTAAATGTGTTTTCTTTGTGAGTTGCATTTGTTTTACTGTTGTATGAGCAAAGGCTTACATGCAACAGCAGTGATGAAAGTCGGTATATATTCTTGAGCAGAGTAAGTGTCAAGAATGGAAACCTGATCTAAGCATAGTTAATCTCCGTCCATAAAATGACACTTCAGAGCAGACAGTCCTTGACAGGAACAGGAATGGGCTGTCAGCCAAATCTGTAGGCATAATTCTCTTTGAAGATTTCTCTTTAAAACTAGATATCTACCTTTTTCACTAGACCAACATCAAAAATGGACAATGTAAAATTTTGCTGAAGGTATTTCATTTTTAGCTGTAATGTTTATATAAATCAAAAGTATGGATTCAAAAAGGAACTTTGGCAGATCTTTTTCCATGTTTATGCACATTTTCTGAAGTGTTATGGATATAGATAAAACGGAGCAGTACCACTGGAGATCATGGCGGCAGTGTAGCGTAGTTCAAGCAAGCCACAACTGTACGATGGAAAAATTAAAATAATGGCAGAACAGAATGAATATGTATTACAGTGTATACATGTACATGTACACAATAATAACAATAATACAACTTAAACCACTATTGCCTTGTTTGTTGTTGTGCAAAACTTTTGACTCCACCCTCTAGAGCCATCTATAACCTGTATGTTTTTTTTGTTTGTTTTTCTACAAAAATACTGTCATAGAGTGTATATCCTGGTGAAATGTCAGAAAGGTATGAAAAGTAGTTACCACTCAAGCCTGTGGTATTAACAGTGTGGACACAGACTATATGTCACATTCATAACATATTCTACATCGCACACAAGACTGTCTGGTGAGGTCCTGTGTGGTCACTGGGCTTTAGATAGCGCCCACAGCTGAGAGGCATTTTTGAATTCTCCTGAGCATCCCGTATTTCCTGTCTCACCCATCCATGCTGTTTGATCCGCCTTCACACAGTCCTCAGCGGACTGGATCAAATAACAGCAGCAAAGCCTTGCAGCTTTGCCCTCCTGTCTTTGTGCCAGATCAGCTAATATTATTGAAGATGACAATCACAAAGCCTGTGATCTGTTGTGGAATATGGCTCAAACTTCTGTGTCTATAGCTGTCCATCATCATGCCTTTTGGTTTTCTAACTGAGCTAACTAACTCCAGTTACTTAACATAAATCTAAATGTCTTTACAAAATTAGCGTTTTTTACTGTCACTTACATGCATTCAGTCACACAGGTTTCAGTCTTTTAATGCCAAAAGCAATCCCTCGTGTTAACTTGCATAAAAATGTTTTCAACTACAAATGTGCACTTAGTTGAGTGCAAGTCTCTGTTGTACAGCCACCTAAGTTGATCAAGGTCATTCTAGATTATTCTGTTCCAGCAAACATGCTGCAGCGACTTTCAGAAGCATCTTGGAAACTAATAAAAAATATGGGCCTCATCCATTTCAGATGGAGCTGCAGTGCATCACACCGAGCTGATTGAGAAAACTTTTCAATAAATGTCCGTTTTTTAACCGCACTGAAAGTCATAATGTGGCCTGCAACATTGCAAAGTCTGTTGCTTTTAGGCAAGCCAAGTTCTAGAAAACTGGTGGCCCCTAGCGGCTGGTAAAGAAAAGCGGGGAGTAAGCAGACTGTGATGGCATGATGCAGTCATTAAAACAGGTTTTTCAACAATTGTAAATCAGAGCAAACATGAGAGGCCCTTTAGCATGCAGTCCTAAATATGCACACAAAATATGAGGCTGATTGGTCCAGTAGTTTGTGAGATTAGCTGCGGACAGACACACTCACGACCAAACGCATGATCCAGGCTTACTCCTGGGGAAGATAATAAGGTCCATGCATCAAGGTATATAGATTTCTAGAAAATGAAAGTTCATAACATACTTGACACTGGCTGATACAGTGAGTATCAGAACTGTTGTTGGAATAGATAAAGTCTGACAGGCGCATCTCTGGTTAAAGTAGACGTGGTTCTTTGCCAGTAAAGTACAATTTGGGAGGGGTCATGTTAAACCTGTGTGCTCAGCTGTAACAGCCCCACACACAGTCAGCGGTTAAATACTCTGTAAGACGAGCGAATCGGCTGAATTTTACTGTGCAGGCCCATCCACACTCTTGACTACACTTTTAACTTCTCAAGTAATCTTGGTATCAGCCATCAGGAGCTCTGTCTTCACCCTGCCAGAGAGGATACTGTTCTCTCTAATCTTTTGATCCTCTTTTGTTGAAACCTCACAAAGACACATTGCCAGTTCCGCTGTAGCCCTCCTCCTCGCTCTCTCTTTCCCCCGCTTCAGCCCTCTTACACGGCAGGCCCAAAGGCATCTGCTGAACCTGAAATGTCTTGCTGCTCTCATCCCTCCTTTGTCATGAGTTAAACAGAGAACAGGTCTGCCTTGGCCAAGGCCCAGTCCATAGCAGCTGCCCTGCTAAAGATAGACACACACACACACACCATCTGTTGCTCCTTCCTCCTTCTAGCTGTCTTTCTCTTGTATTTTTATGCATTTCCTCTCCCTCTCTTCCCCTTCCTTTATCTACAGATCATTTACCACTGAAGTATTCGAGATGCTGATCATGGTTTTTAGAACACAGTGTTCAATTTCCTCTTTAAATGTGAGTGAAATGACAGCAGCATGTGTTAACCTTACTGCCAGGGGCTATAACTTATAAGTAACACTTAAAAAAAATTATGTAATCAAATAATATCAAACTAGAAGGGCAGTCTGAAAGCACAGACCTTCGCCAGGCCTCTAGTGCTGTCTTCTATGATATGCAAATCTGCACATGTAACCATTATATATGTTTGGATATATTTCTAAAACTATTAGAAATAGGAGATAGAAAATCAAAACAGTTGAAGTAGCGGAGGTGAAGAGTGCCTGAAGTCCACAAGTGCAAACTTCACTCCGTCCATTTCTCTGTCTCATGTTATCTTTCTAATTTTAACAAAAGTTAAAGATAATTAGTGTGTTGGCCCCATGATTAGTATTTACTCTTCCTTAGCCTACGCTACACCCTTCCACCAAGTTTCTTGAAAATCACACCAACACACCAACCGAACTGAAAAGAGAGAGAGATGTCAGATTTTTAACTGAAAAATATTGCCTGCTTAAATTAACTGAAACTGTTAAAGTAGTTTTTTTTAAAACTGTACCATTGTGTACTGATACATTGGTGCTATTCATGTTTGCAATTTGAGGCAGAAGGTGGATTAGCCATGCTAGTGTCCCCAAAGCTACTGAAAAAACAGCAGTGTTCTGTGATAATTTCTAAAAACAGCATGCTAACAATGACAGTGCCAACATGTTGATGTATAGCAGGTGTTGATGTATACCTGGATCATTTCTTAAGTTAGGCGAGTCAGCATGCTAACATTCACTAATCGGCACTACACACAAAATACATTTGAAAAAAGTACTTGACAAATAAAAATTCTGCCATGATGCTGTTGCTTGATGAAAAGTCAGGATCATCATTGGTATTAAATGAAAATCCATTGCGTGATTGTTGAGATATTTCATTCAAAACCATGAAATCATCTGAATGTATCCTCTGGGGAACATGAATGCCTGTGCCAAATATAATGGCAATGCATGCAATAGTTGTTGAGATATTTTAGTGTGGACTTAAGCGGTGAGCGTCGTCATCTAAAGTCATGCCACTACTAAAAATGTCTATTTGACAATGTATACTCGGGAGTCAGCATCCAGTACCAGCTGAGAGTCAGACAAGTCTGAGAAGCCAGAAAAGTGATCCAAGAGAAGATTCACACACTAAGCCAAGTTACAATCCTTCTGTAAACAAGGACATTGATGCAGAAGCATGACCAAGCCAAGCATTTCCACACATGAACATTTCCTACCACAGAACCATCAGACCACAAACATACTGTAACTAGTTGACTGATCACTGCTCCTCTCTGTTTTCCATCTCACTCTTCTCTTCAGGCCCAACGTAAGGAGCTGTTTATCCAGGAGCGCTATGGCAGGTACAACCTCAGCGACCCCTTCCTGGCCCTACAGAGAGACAGCGAGGCTGTCGGGGACCTGAACAAGGACCCGGGCTGTTCCTCCTCCACCTCCAACCCTCTGGTGGTTCTCAAGTTGGTGGTGAGCCACTGCAGGAGGATGCAGGAGAAGATGTTGGCCCAGCTGGCCGCAGCGGAAAGCAGGCACCGAAGGGTGGGTGTGGATATGTGTTTCTTAGTTGGGGGAGGCAGAAATGAGCAAAATGAGTTTAAAAATTAATTGGGAGACATAAAAGATAAAAACTGGCCTGGTGATGCAAAAATAATTAAAAGAATGTGAATGAAGAATCCAATCAGCAACCAGGAGTTTCTTTCTAAAAGTTAAAAAAAAAAAACTGCTGGCAACAAAAGCTTGGTACACAAACCTAATGTGATTAAATCAGCCCTCTTCATTAAAACCGTTTGTTTCAGGGACAGCAGAATAACAAATTAAAAAATCAGCATTGTTTTCAGCATGAACTATTTACCAGTCACACACACACACACACACACACATTGAAAAGCACTTCACAGATGCAGGGTAACAGACAGGAACAAAGAAAAATTAAATACCTGCACACTGATGTCACGTTTACAGTTTCTTTTGTTTCATGTGAGCTTGAGGTTAGAGTATAAACACAATAATGTTTTTAGCAGCACATCATTCATTATGAGTTATATGTAAGGACAATATGTATGGTCACTAAATTCCTGTAGTTTTTCGTGTAAAACATCATTAACTAGAGGCAGGTTTTAAAACTTTGCAGTGCTTGCTGGTAAAAGCATAATGGATTGGCCCAAGCCCTGCTTCAGTATTAAATATTATGAGTATTTGAATACATGGACCACAAATAAAACTGTTTTGCATAGTAAAATATGAGACAGAAGGTAAACCTCACAGTTTGAAATAAAGTAAGAAGTCTAATTTGAGAAAAAGTCATTCTGGCCTTTTATTGTTTCGTTTCATATTAAATTCGCAAATAATGACCCCCATTGCATCTTTTGGAACTGTACAAACACGAAACACTCCATCCTTTCAGGCACCGTAAAACCACAGAGTGAAGACTATACTTTTCTCGGCAGGCGGGCTGAACATGGTGCTCATTTAGATGACCTAAAATGTGTAGCTGTTTAGCTTGACTTCCATCGGCATTTTTGCTTAAAATGTAGTAATCATATTGCTTGAAAGTAAATGTTATTGGCTGTAATATTAAGCAGGCCAAACTCATGTGAGATAATTTCATTCCTGACTCTCTGTCTCCCCACTATGTTTGCTTCAGGTCATTGCAGATCTGGAGGAGGAGAAGAGGAGGCATGCCGAGGACACAGCCGAGGGAGATGATGTCACTTACATCCTGGAGAAGGAGAGGGAGCGCCTACAACAACAGGTGAACTCTAATTAACAGTCACGTGGACTACAGTGTACATATTTGTAATGGATTGAAAATCTTCAATTTCGCAAATACTTTTTGATGCTTGCTTGGGATCATTTTTGCTTTTGTCAAAGAAGAATTAATGTGATAAATGGTGTATGGAAAAGCCCTCACCAAATAAGTTCTGGCGTAGCGAACATTTAAGTCACATGACTGATCAGTTGCTAAAGCTGTCAGAGCATTAGTGTGCATTTGAACTGTAGCCGAGGTTTTTAAGTACGATAACTATACTTGCGCATAAAAAAATAAAAACGCAAAGGCTCCTTAGTCTGAGCCAAGACAGTAAGACTTAATATTTCACATCAACACATCCTAACTTTACCCCTCTTGGTTTTACCTTTCACAATAAAAGCCTAACTTTAATCTACTCTGAGCAACTTGCTAAAAGGAAACTCAACCAAAGAGGTTACAGAGTCATTGCATTAATTTGTCTTTGTCTCGAAACGGCATGACAGATTGTTTTTCCATTGTAGATGGGTTAGATGGCCACAGCAAGATGTTATTTCCACATCAAAACCTTTATTTTTCTACTCTGTTTACTGCCAGATTACAACCATGCGTAAAGTAGTGCTTATAGCACAAACCTCTAACAAAACTGTGTTAAGGAGATATGATTCTTTGCTTAAAACCATTGATGGTAATGTAAATTTTTGCTTATACTGTAGTATTGTATGTTGTTCGTCCCTGTCATGTTGCCATAGATGGTAGACACTATTACGCATGTGCTATCAGGCAGTTCCTTACATCTTGCCCAGATACAAAGACAACGACCAATCAAAAAAGATGGTAAGCTAACCAGTGATTTAGGGAACGCAACTTGGTCCTCCTACTTACTGTCAAAAAGAAAAAAAACACTCGTGAGCAAGCAGGCGAAACTTGCGAGCAGGTGAACCTTGCAAGCAGGGGAGCATTGACAGTAGTTGTTCAGATTAAGTGTCAAAACACGGTTTCCTCCTCTCAGCCGACAATATTGCTCTGCAGAACACAGGTAATTTGCACGCAAGAATGGTTCTGTGCGCTCAGATCTCATTTGGGGGATTATCAAAAGTGCCTTCTTAAATGCGTGTAATGGGCATTTTTATTTTTCAACATTTCAAAAGTTTGCATTAGATTTCCTTGACAATTAAATAGGAGCAGAGCTACAGAGTGATTAATGGAGCTTTAAAAGAGCTGGTTTCAGAAACTTAAAAGTAAACTGCAACCATCCAACCAGTCTACAAAACAATGTTTACTTCCTCTGACAAGTTAGTTTATTGTGCTTCTTGTCTCTGTCTGTGTAGCTGGAGTTTGAGCGAAGCCAGGTCCGACGGTTGGAAAAAGAGCAGCGGAGGATTACTGACCAGCTCGAAGAAGAACGGGCTCAGCACAAACAGCTCTCCTGCGCTTTGGCCAAAGAGTGCAAGTGGGCAAGTGCCAGAGCTCTGGAGGAGGGTCACCGTCTGACAGAGCTGAGCCGCAAACTTGACAAGGTATTTACATTTTTGAATCCAAGTAAGGCAATTTAATTCCTATTGTTGGTACGAATGTTAGGCCTGGTTGTATTTTGCGCTCTGGGTGAACAGACTTTTTCTCCTGCAGGAGGCGGCAGCTTGCCAGGCCCTGAGAAATGAGCTGGAGGATGAGAGGAGGAGAGCCCTGAGGATGGAGGCGAGGGTGGAGGAGCAGCTGGCCGAGTTCGACACAGAGCGAGAGCAGCTCCGCTCACGTTTGAAGAAGGAGGAAGCTCACTGCTGTCAGCTCCAACAACAGGTGCGAACACTGGAACATATTCATCATGCAGGTGGCAGCAGATTGCACATTTTGGATTCAATAGCTACCTCTTGCATCTAATCTTGATGAAGGTGAAGAAAATTAGCTTGCATTATACGGCCAAATTTCTACTTGAAATCAATCTTTTTTCTCATTTTGTGTTCAGGTAGAAGAGCTGAGAAAGAAGCTGGAGGAGGGGAATATGACAAGAGATGTTGGAGAGGCAGTTACAGCTCCAGTAGAGGCAGGAGGAAAGGAGTGGGCCACAAAAGTTTCTCCGGGAAAATTAGCAGTAGACATTGCAGTAGAGGACATTGAGGAAGACAGAAGCCAGAAACCTGTGCAGCCAAAAGTTAACGGTCACCACTGTCCAATGGAGACTAACGGGCAGCTCCACGGTCCAAAGAACACACTCTCAGAGAACATCTGCCTACAGAATGGGATTGAAAATTCTCCGATCCATCAGACCCAGACATCATTTCCCTCCACAATCCCTCCTTCCTCCCCATGTGTCTCGCCTGTCCTTACCAAACGCACACCAGGCAGCCCAAGCCCTGGCAGCTACCAGTCTCCCTACCAGGCCGGGATCAACCAGCGCTTCCACGCTGCTCGACATAAGTTCCAGGGTACCACAGACCCAGAGCCTCAGTCCCAAGCGCCACAGCCCGCTCTTCCTCTCTCGCCAAAGGACGTCCCCCCTGTGACCAGCAGCTCCTCCCCAGAAGCCAGCCCAGTCAAGCAGATGGCTCGCAGCACAGTCACTCAAGTCCTATCTCGCTTCACCACCGTCCAGCAGAGCGCCACGCCAAAGCTCATGCCACCAAACAACTCACCCTTTGGCACAGACTACCGTAGCCTGGCAGCACCCTTGTCCCCGATCATTGGAAGGGCCGCAGCGGCGCTTCCACAGGGGATCAGATCACCCACCATCTCCAGAGCAGACAGGGGAAACCCTCCACCCATCCCCCCCAAGAAGCCTGGTCTGGCGCAGGCCCCTCCCTCCCCGGCCGCAGTGCCCAGGTCTGCCAGCCACTTCTCCGACAGCCCGCTGTCAGGCAGCTGTGGCCTCACCTCCAGCCAGGAGGGAGTCAAAGAACTAGACATGGTGGTTTCTTCTAATTAACGGATTAGTCAATAATTTAGTCCGTTGCTGCTCTGGTTGTGACACGATGGTTTAATCCACATCTCATAATTATGATGATATTATTTTGTACATGACAGGATTTATATCCTATGCTCATTGAACAGAGGTCCCTTCAAACACTGTTATTAATGTATTTATTAGATTGTTTTTCTTTTAAGTGCTGACTCACTATTTTAGATAGTGATTAAAGGGCTGGTACTAATGAAGAGTTACAACTCATATATTTAGTTTCAGATGTGCCTATACTTAGGCACACCATACTGTTACATTATAATACTTTTTTATGATGTCATTTATCCAAAGATTTTTACATCAGTTTATGACCTAATGAGGTATTATTTTTTTCCTATAGTATGTTGCTTGTTATTGCAAATACTGTAATCTTGAGACCAAAAGTAACAAGTTGTCCTTGGACCAATCTATGTTAAAATGTATATAATATGTATGACTCAATTCAGTGTGTACTCATATGTGTTTTTTTATAAAAGTGTACAGTTCATTTTATAAATGTTCCTTAGATATTGATGTTGATGATATTGATAGTTCTACACAACAGATAATCTAATTATCAGTGCTGTACTGAGCTTTGTTCATGTATTACTTTAATGTTGCAGTTATGATAATTTTATCGGCTCAGAGTATACGAAGACACCATTGTACAATATCTTGTTTAATATAAGTGATTCTGACTGATGTCTGGCCTTTATCATTTATAAGAAATAATATTAAAACACACAAGTATTATAGTCAACTATGGCTTTGATTATCATAACAACTGCCATGTCGGTTATCTATACTTTTATAAAATCCTTCACAGTACTGTAAATGCTGGAAAGTAACAGATATAATAAATTAATCCCAAAGATTGTCATGTACTTTATTTTTATTCTATGATGCAAGTAGGCAGTAGTGTAAATACTTGAAAATGCATTGCCAACAATAATCTGAGAGTAGTCAGGGGCATGCAGTAGCTCAGATGGTAGAGTGGGCACCCCATAAACAGAGGCCACATCCTCGCCACAGCAGCTGCATGTCATCCCCTCCCGCCCTCTTTCCAGCTTAAGCTTTCCTATCAAATTAAAGGCAAAAAGCCAATAAAATGATGTTTAATCTAAGAGCTGGCCACGAAAGATTAAGTGTTTATGATTGATTAAAAATATTGTGAAAAAATGTTCTAATTTCTCAAAGCCTGAGATAATGTGTTTACAGGGCTTTTAATCAAATGTACAAAATCCAAAGATTGTTAGTTTACTATCATATGTCTAAAAGCAAGTGTGAATTCACAATAGCTGTGAACATGTACGTACATGCATTCCCTCATTGCCACACCTCCTTTTAATCAACTGGCATGAACACAAGCACACACCTTAACATACGTTCACTTGACCTCCATGCCAAATTTCGACTGCGAGGGAAAACTGTAGTGCCAAAAGGTTTGGAAACTTTTTGTGGACAAAACACCCAACCAAAAGAGCAAGCTATAGAGCTGCTGGTTGCATAAAAAAGCATCAAATCTTCACATTTGAGAAGCTGGAGCCAGGGCATTAGTGGAGCATTTTTACTTGAATAATGACGACTGAAATGTTATTTTTTTGTTTATCTTATTTAATTGATTTTGTGTTGGCTGACTAAATAATTGACTTATCATCACAGCTCTAATTTAGTCCAATGCAGACAAATTCTTCTAAATTCTAAAATTCTGTTGTATTTCATGCTTATACTTGGCCAGTTTAAGTGATAATCCAAGCATTTGTAATTGTTAGTGCTAACAATAAGCAGAATATCTTGCCCTGCCCAATAAACACTGATGCCTCTATTCAATGGATAATGAAAATGTCTTTGTTTGAGTTTCTTTGGCCAAGACACAACACTGTAAGTAATGAATCTCTTAAAACATCTAAAATGCATTTTAATAAAAAATTACTTTGAATATAGCACCTTCAGATAATGATTTACATATTTATGACACTGATTTGCTATGTCTTTGTGTTCAAAATTCCACTGATATATAACTCTGCAGTACGGACACAGTGTGTTTAGTCCTGTACTGCTAAAGTATGTCCTCTAGAGGTCAGTGTTTGATAAGTAGCTTCCAGCAGGCAGGAAAATACAAAGATCCATAGTTCATTCAATAAACAGAGTTTGCATTCAGTTCCTTATTATGTTTTTAAACACTAACAAAAGTTACAATTGGTCAAATACATTTCAGTGGCGATGCTGTGAAGATTGCAAATTGTACATTTCAGTATTTGTGTGTACGTGGTCTTTTGTATGCTGAAAAAAAGAACTTTTGCCCTTGTTTAGTTGCGAAGATAAGTTGTGAAACCCTTAAGTGGACTGAGCTGTTTGTTACTTTGCGCCCTGTGTTGCTTCCACTGTAAACATTTCTCTAGTGGTATGTTGTTTAAGTGGTGCAACTTAGGAGAGAAACTGGGTGGTAGCAACTTTGCAATTGTGTAAGTACACAAAAAAATGAAAAAAGATTCATTCACTAGACAAATATCCTCTCTGAGTTATATACTATCACAGTATATAGTGCCTCTGTCTCCTTCATGCGTGCACGCACACACACACACACACACACACACAGACACACACAGACAGACACACACGCACACACACAGACACACACACGCACAAACACACAGATGCTCTCTGTGGCCTGACATCATAACCAACAGATATATGCAGAGCACACGCTGACTGGGCTTTCCGTCACACTAAATCCCCCCTCTTGGTTGTTGGGGAAGGGTTGGCTGGTTAACGGGACGGGGTCACCTCTTCTCTGCTCAGCTCACCTAATTAACATTCCAGTTTAGGACAGCAGGGCCACATCCCAAATCCAGCACAGGCAAGCCTGGTCCTCCAGCAAAGCCCCATCTTTCTCAGCCTCCATAAACACAGGCTCAGGTTGATGAGCTGTGAGAGGCCTCGTCCTCGCTGCTGTCACTGCCAGCGTGGTTGCTCACTCTACTCTACTGTTGCACTCTGCTGCGAGACAATCCACAATGCTGAGCAGAAGACGTCTGTATTGCAAAACCTTGCCTGATTGTTGTGAGAAACCCTAATTGTGAACGACAGCTTATGCAGCACATATTCTGGTTTCTAGTTTCTTTCTTGGCTTTGTCTGAGTATGCCTCTTGGACATCATACATATCTGCATTGACCTGAAATTTCTTTGTAAATATTAATATTCAAACACGGACTTAAAGCTTAGGACTGCATGACTTGGATAAAAAATGACGCCTTTTTAAAAACTTTTATTCAAACTCTGGGTCATGACCCAAAATGCGTCTTGGCTCTATTTCTGTAAGGATTCCACATGACAAGAGGGGTAATAATTAACTTTTTTTTCCCCTAGAAATAAATCTCAGAGCAGTGGATTACATTTCTTTTTAAGTGCCCGACCTCAGAAAGTTGGCGAATTCTGTTTTTTTTTCCTGGAGTGGACTTTGAAAATTTGATGTTGTTGCAAACTGTTCTGAAATAGATTCGCTGGATAATTTCTCCGTAAGGTCGTGTGAGTCGTTCTCATGATAAAGCTATATATATAAATATATGAACTTGAACTTGAAAAGGATTGCTACAGCCGGCCGCCACATGTCCCTCCTGGGCCGACTTGGTAAGTGCTGTACTTTATGACCGGGGCACAAAAGCAGACATACAATAAGACACACATGGCTGCAGTGTCATGTTGTGTGAATGAGATGACAAAACGGAGGTCAAGGAGGGAGCACGTAAGCTGTCATGAGCTAAACCACAAATTTACGACCCTCTCTCGTTCCAGACCTGTTACACAAAAGCAAAACGCAGTCATATTTCTTTTCTGTCAGTGATGAGTGCTGTTGCTGTACTACTCCCACAACAATGTCATAACCACCGTCATCTCATCTGTGCCGTGGCATGAACCAGTCCAATCTCTTTCTTATCCTCTTGCTCTCTTTTTCTTTTCTTCGTCTCGTCCCCTCTACTCTGTCCAAAATTAGCCCAAGCCATGAGATGGGCCCAGAATAGGAGATCGGGCCCCCACACTGAGCCTCTTGAAGACCACAGCTGGAGCTGGCTCAAAGCGAGACACAGGGAGAGGGAGGGCCGGATGACGAGTGTTATCGCTACCATCACCTGCTCCCTGTAAAGCAATTTGTTATAGAGTTGTCACTGTAAAATCCGTAGCTTGTCCTGGGGTAAAGAAAGACAGGGTCACATGTAATGAGGATCCGAGTGTCGCTCCAAATCCAGAAATGACATAACTGAAGGACAAACAGCTGGGCTATGTGTGTGTTTGTCTATGTGTGTTATAGAAACGAGGGGAGAATATTCAGCAGTAACTGAAATGATGCCAATCTGAGGCCTATGGAAATTTAATCTAGATAAAGTACACAAATTTATAAGCATTTATTTGTTGTTTTGGGGGAAAAATTTAAAAAAAAAAAAAAAAAAAAACCCTTGCAAGAGAATGTGTTATTTGGAATATCCTACAGTTTGCATTCACACTCACACTATTACATTCGCTGTCCACACGCTGTGGTATTTTTAGTCAGCCACATTGTTACTGACCTTTATGTAGGTCTCTAACTAACACCCCTGGATTTGCACTGATTAAAATGACCTCACACACTCTCACACACATACTATGTCCACATAGCGTCTCGCCAGCATCTTTCTCTACCTGCTGGACTCACAAAGCACCGCCGACCGAATGACTAACTGCAGTCTCAGGGATTAAAGCCAGAAGTGTCCTTGAGGCAGGTCATATGTTTCCACACTGGCTCGATGAGACATACCTGTTTCTGGATCGGGACTGTTGATATGAGCTGAACTACAAATACGCACTCCACTGACATTACAGGAGAGCTTCAAGTGCCTGGAGCTGAGAGGAAGATATTTACTCTCCCACCCTGAGCCTTGTGGCATGAAGGTAGAACTTATTAATCATTTTTGGAAAAGGACTATATCAAGCCCATACTAAAGATGGAGAAATGAGATGTTATAGCACACCAGATTTAAAGAACCCCAGTAATGAGTCCCAAAACCCGAATATCCGTTAGCATTTCAGCACCTCCAGTTCCCTCGTCTCAAAGTCAATGGGTTTTTAATGGATTTTTGGTTATTTTGGTTTAGTAAGCCTTAAATAAGGTCTGTAGTTACTCAAAGCTTAAGAGGCTTTCCCATTTTGTTCTACAACATAAAATACATCAGTAAATACTTCACTGAGAATCTGAAGCTTTCTGTGTCTTAAAAAAAAGACGGTTGCTAACAATTGCAAATGAGACTATAGAACGTCATCACGCTGAACCGCGCTGAACACGGCTTTACAGTCTTGTTGTAGCGATGCAACTTCAGTGTAGTTCCTTTTAGCCTAGCATTACCTTTTTACCTATGGCAACTGCATTTAGGCTTCAAAAATCCTGAAAGTGCTGTTACTTGTGAAGATTATCTTGCTAAACAAAATGTGTAAGTATCATCAACATTTGTTTACCACAGATCGTATTTCCCTCAATAATCAAAAATCCAATGGAAAAAACCCAAAGGCTTTTGGACGAGGGAACCAGGGTAACGTTAGCTACTGGGTTGGCCCACAGAAAAAAAAATGGCTATTAGTGACGTCAAAAGTCAGCCGAAATGCAATTATATATGCACACTTTTACTGTATGTGCAGTTGTCTCCCCAAACTGGTAGGGCTTTAACGATATATTGATCTGGAACTTTATATCAATTAAATAATCAACGATCCAGTGAAATAGATGCAAAATGAAAACACTGATATATCTTATCTTCATGAGACACCTGTGTCACTATTTCCATACAAGCACTCCCTAAACATTTTAAACAGTGCTAATGGCCTCACACCAGGGAGATAATGGTAAGCATCCAAGAAAAAGACAATAAGGATATTTCCTGGTATCGTCTCATATTAATCACAGACCTCTGAATTGATTAAAAATCATATTGTGACATACTTTGTTCAAAGGATCAAAATAAAATCATCTTGTGATGAACTCGTGACCTACACTGCAACAAGTGAGCAAAGTCTGATTTGGACCACAAATAAATACCAAGGCCAATGTATTCTCTCCATCCTTTCCTATTCTTAAGATTAAGTGGAGGAAATTTAAATTAGGCTGCATATTTGTTGTAAAATATTTGTTTTGTGCAAAATGGTTGGACACTTGGCCCTTACCTCTTGTCTCTTAACCCTCTGTGCCAGTGGTATCCCTGAGTTTTGCCTTTTGAGTGTAGGATATGTGTCATGCTCTTTTTAGGTCTTGGTATTAGAGAGGAGGTTGTATCTTCAAGTCTGACTGGTTTTAATGGCACCTGGAAATTGCTTGATGTCTTCCCAGATACACATTTGTCACCTTTGCAGCAGTATGTTTACCCAACGTTGCCATTCTGTTTCTTCATAGTTTCATTATTATTATTACTTTCTTTTCTGTGCATACATCTATTGCATGCCTATCTGTCCTGAAGGAGTAACCTCTCCTCTTGTTGTTTTCTTTTCCCTGCAGTTTTTCTTTTTTTTTTCTTTGTTCTGAGGACAGATTGTGTCCTATGTTGTACAGACTAAAAAAAAAGGTTTAAGGCAAATTTCTTTTAGCTGGTAAAACCTTTGGGCAATCTTTCAGGAAACAAGTTTAATTTTGCATTGAAATTTGTGCTACAGTTGTGAAAGGGTTTTACAATGGGTTTCTTGGACCAGTTAAAATCTTAAACACCACTAGTCAATAGCAGGGTTTCATGCAACACCAAATATGCTTTCATGTGTTTAATTCTGCAAGAGCACTAAACCACACCAGACCAGCAGGCATATGAAACAATGTCTAAAATGCCCCCTGGGAGGGATTACCTATCTCTATGGAGACACCAAGTTCCTGTTTAATGATGTGTCAAAGCACAAAAGCTTGACTGCTCATAGCTGACGGTTCCCAAGTAAAACTTTCTCCTCTACACTGATGACAAAGACATTGGAAATAATCTACTTGCCCAACTGTAATCATTGGAAACGTTTGGTCTTGTTTTCATTTATATCAGTACAAATAATTTCTGTGAATAACAACTTCCCAACAATAAAGTCCTCCTCCACTCAAAAATGTGTTTTTCTCATGTTTATGTCCTCTAAAATGAATGTCCTAGACTATACTAACTTTTATCAGTGCAAGGTGTGTCAACAATTTTCACATTGCCCTACTGAAGGGGACAATGTCTGTGCACTTCCCTAAAATCTAAGATTCAATGTGACTAATACATAAGCCAATTGCTTTTTAAAATGAAACACATGCCGGCAGAGGAACAGACTTCAACGACTGCACAGAAGGCATATTTTGCATAAGCATAGTGAAGGTTTGACAGCAAACATGGTTTCCAAGGTTTCCCCACACATTCATGTATTTGCGGTGTCCCGCCACAATATCAACAGCTGGCGCCACATATTGATTTTCTATTTCTGGAGAAGAACCATGCATTAGGTGCACTGTTGATACATATAACATTCAGTCATTTATTGCACCACACTCTTGGAGCACAGAGTGGTACTCTGGGCACAGACAGAGCAGCAGAACGCCAGGCGCAGTGAAAGTGAAACCATTCATTGCGCTGGCCTCTGCAGCAGCTGCTCTCCTCATCTATCGATCTGATCAGGTCTGATCGCATAAACAGATCCACCATCAAACCCCACAACTCAAACTCCACAAACTGCTGCTGAAGAAAAAAAGGACTCATGAAGAGTTCTGTGAGCGGACAGTTACACAGTTACAGTTTAACAAACTGATACAGTAAATTGCTTGATTTTTACTATGAGTGTATTTCAATAATTCTCAGGAATTATGGAGCAATGTTTTTTATAGTGCCTCAATTTTCAGATTTGAAGTAATTTTAAGGTAGAGATGTGGGACTTTTACGTTGTAATATTTCAAAATTTCTACAATAAAAATGCTTGAATTTTGTGTCTGTAGTTAGAGATGTCCTCACTGAGATGTACAAGTCAGTGTCAGGAATTGTTTATTTCCAGAAACCAAAGAAAAACCACAAAGAATTAAGACATTCCCCCCCAGTCTAGTGGCATTTGCTTTTTTAATTTGTGAGATGAAATTAGTTGGGCTAAAGTATTTCTGACTTTTTTGAAATTTCACACTTCGCAAAGTCATCCACAGGGCCTGATTGGACCCTTTGGCTGCAGTTTTTGCCCATGTGCCATATGTTTGACACCCCTGCCTTAATGGTTCTGAAGTTAAGAATAATTTTTGAGAACTACTCAGATAATAAACTAAACTGTTCAAGAAGCAAAGGAATAACCCAGGGAGCAAGTTCCAAGAGAAACATCGCACAACTCTATTGTATGTAAAACAACATGACTGTGAGGGCATGCACATATTTTGGGAATTTCACTGGTCAAGGCTGAGTTGTAATGGCTGTTCTGAAGTAACAAGTGTTGATTTTTAACCAGTAGACACCACAGGCAGGGATTACCTTCTATCAGACTAAATATACACATCTCCTTCCCTGCTGTCTGTTGGTCTGCATACCGCTATCTGTAATTTTCAGACAAAGGGGTGGGGGTGGAGGGAGGGGGTCACAGACAGCTGACGCACCGGAGCGGAGAGCTGCGCGTTTCAGTGCGCATCTTCATTCCTGTTTGCAGGACGAAAGGTGCGCACAATGTCTGTCTTGCCATGCTCGGAAATATTTCTTCCACTCGACTCATATCTGACTTTAAGCGACTTTTTCTTCTGTCGCTAACGACGGATTTTGTGCTTCACAAGCCGCAGATTTAGTGATATTAAAGTCGGTGCGCTACAACTGAGGAGAAAATGTAAATTTGTTAGGACTACAAGACTACGGATGACTTATTCCGTTCATTCATTCATTCATTACAATCTCCCACGCCGGTGAAGATTATGGATGTAAGGACAGAAAAATTGTATGGCATTATTACATGTTAAGCGGTGGAGTTTAAACGTACTTTTCCTCCCTGTGAAGTTGTTTCAGCTCCCAGATGATGGACGGTGGACACTCGTCAAGGACTTTCACACCTGACTGTGCAGCTTTTGCCAAAACATGAAAGGAGAAACATGTTTTGTCTGATGAAATCTCGGAGTTTATCAGACACCAGCGGGGCTATGGGGATCAGACATGGGACACGTATCCAACATCAATCCAAACCAATCTCTAAAATATACTTTTTTATTCTGCTGCTGCTCATTTTCACACCGAGAGTGGATTCATCGTGGTGGTGAGTTAAATCTTTGACGATTTGATTTTTTAATTTGCAATCTCAATTTAATTATATGATCAACATCTGCCAAACTAATATGCTAAGTGAAGCAGAGCGTTTTGATGCAAAACATGACTAAAACAAAGCCTGTATTTTAAGCTCAAGTTTGCCATTTACTTTATTTTTTTCCTTTGTTAGGTATTAATGCTATTCTTGATTTGCAATCACGATTTATTCATTTATCAGATAAACATCTGTAAAATTAATAGGCTTAGTGTGGAAAGAAAGTTTTGATGCAAACATGACTAAAACAAAACCTAAATTTTACCCTCAAGTTTACCATTTATTTTCTTTTTTTCCTATGTCAGGTATAAAGATGAAAACTTCTCCTTTACAAAATGCAAAAAAAAAACCAAAATTAAGGAGGTAAAGGTTTTTCACTTATTTGACAAACATAATCTAAAACTGTCATCCTGATAAAGGCATTCTGTTGCTTTTTTTGCCAACAAATCTACAAAATAATCAACTTATAAAACATCTAGTCCAATAAACGGTTAAAATGTAACACTATTTTTTTTTTTATCTCTGAGGGGGAATTTTTGTACTATTTTCCTCAAAAACATCAATGCAAAATGAGATGTTGGGCACAGATATGTGTGTCATCATGTGTTTATGAAGATTAATGGTGTTGGAGGGAATCTCCCCTATCCATCCATCTTGCCCAGAGCAAGTGGCAGGTGCAGGCGCTGGTGCATGAATAAATGCCCCTTGATGATTTCTCTTGAGGTTTTAAATGCTCAGAGGAGAGAAAAAAAACATGGAGGGGTGTAAGCCCCCCCCTCCTTATCCCACCCACCTGAAATAGTTGTTCTCATGTGTCAGGTCACACTTACAGATATTGTATTTGATGTGCACTTTATATTTAACCAACCACAGTGATGCAGATCTTTGAATTATGGCCCTGGCTGCACCCATAACAATAAGCCTCTGTTTTAAGGATGGATTTAGATTTTAAAATGCACCGTTTGCAAATAATGTTATGAATGGTAATTTCCCAAGAGAGCCAAAAGCATATGTTATCCTATTTTCCATTGTGCAATTCCTTTGCTGTCTTATGCAAATATGTTAGGAAAAAAAATGATTAAATCACAGAGAAATTCCAGAGAAGCAGAGAGACAAAGAGCAGGAAAGGTTTGGAAGCCTTGTGTCCACATGATTAATACTTATTCAATCCTGGTTTATATTGTTAGGGCCTATTTTTAACCATTGCAATAATTTAGATGAGCACCGTGTGTCTTGCAGCGGAGGACCCCCTTCCCTCGCTCTCTTTCTATGTGTGTGTCCTCTTGGAGACAGTCAGGGGTCTTTTGGCACAGCCGGTATGTACAATACACAATAAACACAAGTAGTGCTTCTGCTCTGCTTTATTGCTCAGGCAGATAGTCGCAGTTAAGAACGGGACTGGGACAGCCATAACGGGAGTGGAAACTGCCCGCTACGCCCGTTTCTGTCTCGGTGGCCAGGCGACACAAATGTGGCTGCGATTAGGGACTATAATGATATCCGGATGGAGAGTGGAGCGTGCAGGCTTAGAGAGGGAGGGAGGAGAGGGGGTTGGAGGGGGGTTGCGTTTGCATGTGGTCGATCTGTGAGCCTGGGAGGGAAGGCCTGAGCGGTCACTTGCACTGTAGATGACTGTCCTCATGTCCTGTTGATAAGAGGCCCCCCAGTGTCACAATGCCACCAGCATGTGATCCACCCTTTTAAGAGTTGCTACAAAGTGAGGGATTATGTCTGAATAGAGCAGGAAGCAAAGGCCTGTCACAGGGACAGAGGTGCTTTTCACTGAACGTGAGGAATTTAATAATCTCTTCTACGTCCTGAATATTTGAGTCTCAAGTAGACAATAGGATGTGAGGAAAAATAGAGTCAGTTTTAGAAATCAAATCAATCATCAGCCAAGAAGATTGGCTGATACAGAAGATAGATACACTCTCTTGTCTGTAGGGCAGGGTATCAGTACTCGACACCTTTAAGATATCCACTGAAATGACCCAGTGCTGAGTGGTACTGAACCTTCTCCAGTAAAACAATACCTGCATTTGATACTTTTTGTATCCAGATCTAAACAAGACTATTTCTATGGTTTTGTTCACAGCCAATCACCTGAAGCGTTCCACGATTTAATGCAACATGTATTTGGCCCTCAATTGCAGCAGCTACGATCAATACAGTCTGTGGTGTGGTGAGGTGGAGTCGGTTGTTCAGTATGCTGAGGTGCCATCAAAATGTTCGAAAGTATGGAGGCATTTTAAGCAACTGAATGGTATCTGTATCACATTACGGATACTGGTATCGGAATTTTTTAAACAAAACACAGCTCCTCTTGTCTGCATGGCAAACATGAGGCTGCAAACAGCAGCCAGCTAACTTAGCTTAGCATAAAAACTACCAACATCTGTAAAGATCACTTACACTTTCAATCGTGTTTGTTTAATGTGTTCAAAAACCAAAGTGTACAAACAAATTCACCATAAATGGATTTCCGTTTTGGCTTTAGCACAGATTAAACAAATGACGAATGATGTTTTAATTGGTGAGCTTTGGAATAAGCACATTCCCCCAAACTTTTCATTTAAAGGGTAATCCAGTGATTTAGTACTGCACTTCCATTAGGTTGTAGGACATGAAAGACTGATTCAAGTAGCATCAAAGCAGCAGAGACTGATTTTTTTAGTCCTTATAAAGGCATCAAACTCCAAAATTGCTGGATACAACATGACCCATAATGCAACTTTTAAGCGTTGTAAGAGCCTCCCTGCCTGGGAAACATTCACATTTTTCAAACTCCACAGCCAAAGTTGGCAATATGGACTTTCTGTTATAAAATTGTAGTCCTTCCTTTCATATTGTTCAGATCATAATCACAAGCAGAAAAAACAGTCACACAAACATCCATGGGTATTTCTGAGAGGAACACTATCTCTCGCTTGGTAAACTGTAAATGGACAATAATTAGACAACCCGCTCTACTGCCACATTTGGAGACAAGTATTACTAAAGGGTAAACAAACCAGTGGCCAAATAGCTGCAAAGCCATCATTGCTGACAGTTACACTTAAATACAATCAAATATAAACACCTTATACAGTTTATTTAGCTATTTAAAGTGAGGTAGATGGTTTGGTTGTATCTGGATTTACCGGTATTGGACCTCCACCAATACATAACACAAAAAAGGAGGTAATTTAGGCTTATTACTGGTGTGAATAAAAAGTGAGCTACAGGGTGACCATCTTGCAGTAATGCTTGAAAACTCTTACATGCCATTATGTTAACACTGTGTGAATGCCACATAAGACCAAGCTAAAATAACTATGATGGCATTATTATGACATCAGAATTTTCTCACTTGACACAGCTCCTCTAGAACCACTGGAGACAATAATCTATACAACTTCACACAGGCTAAAATGCGGTCCAGTATGATGAATAAACATTGTGTGTTAAAGTGCCCCTTTAATCATGGTCACTACTGTGTCTGCAGGTACATCGGAGCGCTGGGTGCTCGGGTGATCTGTGACAACATTCCCGGCCTGGTGAACAAGCAGCGGCAGCTGTGCCAGCGGCACCCGGACCTGATGCAGTCCATCGGTGAGGGAGCCAAAGAGTGGATCAAAGAGTGCCAGCACCAGTTCAGACACCACCGCTGGAACTGCAGCACGCTGGACCGGGACCACACTGTGTTTGGCAGGGTGATGCTGCGAAGTGAGTCTGCACATGTGTGACTGGGACTTCTATCTGTGAGGTTCATTTGCGTGACAGTGGTTGTTTATGTCAGTGACACTCGAGTTAATCAACCTCGTAAATGTCTCCGCTGTTACCAGATAAGCAGAAAATTAATAGGTGTCTTATTAAATCAACTTTGCCCTGGAATACAAACAAAAAGAGAAAGTGTTGTGTTTCTTTTTAACTTTCTCTGGAATGAGGGAAGATTAGGAAAGTGGATGTTCTCCGAAAACAAGTAGCAGATCGAGAGATCCACACTGGTGATGTATAAACAGTAATAGGAGATGTAAATATTTGGGTAGATGTTTCTGGCAGCCAGACGAAGCTTTACTCCCTGACATATCGCCTGTGTTCTGCTTCATTGCGTGAGCAGGAATGAGAACAGGAGGTGGGTGGGAAAGCCAGACCAAATAACCCCCAAAATCTCCTCTTGTCTGAAATGAAAACACAGCCCAGTGACTGAGAAAGCTGCCATCTGTGAAAATTAAAAGGTGAAAGGAGAGTCGACTGGACTGTGATGTTATAGCTGACATGCTGCTACCTCTGTCTGGACCATCCGCCATAAATGGTCTGATTTCTGAGCTCCTGCTGTCTGGAAAATATTAGAGAAAGGCTGCCTTACTGAGCAGTAACACAGTGAACCTAGGCAACAGCTCCATTCTTATGAAAGAAAGAAACAAAACCAGTAACAGCGTCCAAAAATATTTCCAAACTTTCAAAGGAAAAGCGGCAGAAAAAAATGCTAACATTTTTCCATTGAAAAATGCAACATTATTTTCTCAAGTGTTTCATTCCAACACTTCTCTTTCTGTGCATCCAGGCAGCCGCGAGGCAGCGTTTGTGTACGCCATTTCTTCAGCAGGAGTGGTCTACGCCATCACCAGGGCCTGCAGCCAGGGGGAGCTAAAGATCTGCAACTGCGATGGCCAAAAGAGAGGGCGAGCTAGCGATGACAGGGGTGCTTTTGACTGGGGTGGATGCAGCGACAACATCAACTATGGCATCAAATTTGCCAAGGCATTTGTAGATGCTCGAGAGAGGATGGTTAAAGATGCTCGTGCTCTGATGAACCTGCACAACAACCGGTGCGGTCGGATGGTGAGCAGCAGCGTTTAAGTTGATAAATTAGCATCACTCTGTGTTGCTGTTGAGAGACTTATTTCTATACGTATATTCCTGTGTCTATAAGAGACTATAAAATACAAGAGCAAATTTTAACACAATATACCTCATACTGAATAGGCACAATCAATTATTTACAGAACATTTTCTTTCAAGTATGCTATAGTGTACTGTGAGATTATTTTGTACTGTTTCTATCAAGTATCACTTTGCCGTTCCTTTAATACTTTGGTTTGTTTTAAACCACTGCACAGAGGGCAGTCTTGCAAATGATACTTTAGCATTAAAGTCATAGAAATAATCTTGTATTTCACTAGCTTTTTTTCCAGAGCTTTCCATCAGATGGAGTGGGAGTATTAAAGTTTACAGTATATATAGAGAGCTAGAGTTACAAATCACTGCGCTTAAGATACGTGGTTTAAACCTCCAGAAAAAAGGCTCATAAGTTGTACCTGAGTTTTGCATCAATGTGATACACAACATTTATTTGTTAGGTATTTATTTTATTGGATAAGAAAAAAATACACATCCCTACCAGGTCACTTTATTGTATATTGATTAGGGCTGCAACTAATGATCATTGTCATAATTGCCATTAATTAATTTTCAATTAACCAATTAGTCATGTGATCGATCAAACCCCAGAAAACAATGAACTATATTGTCTCTCAAAAATGTATTTGAATTTCCTGTTTTGGCAGACTTACCACTCGATTAGGATGTTATCAGCCCATCAAACGTGTGTTATTTGTGGTTATAAACCATATTAGATATGGACAAGGAGTGGCCCTCTACATCTACTGGTAGGTTCGGAAGGCCAGTGTGAGCCCACCCAGTGGCCTTTACCAGTTTGTAAGTTGCACTTTCACATTCTTTAGGTTCAGGCTTCAGAAACAACTTGCTTAGATTTAGAGAAAGATTGTGGTTGGGTGTAAATATTGGTTTCATATGAGTCTCAAACCCTTGTCTCCTGGGTGAGAGCCCTTACTAGCAGAAAGATTCATTTCATGGACTGATAGATGCCTTTCCAATCTAATAGTAGGTGTGACGGGCCCCTACTAACCCAGGTCTATGATGCTTATGCACTAAACATCTTAACTTAAAAGCTATGCAGTGATTTTCACAAGAAGCTAGAGAACTTGTAAAATTGTCATTTTTACTTGAATAAGGCCTCAAACAATTAAGCAATTACCAAAATAGTTCCTGATTAGATTTTGATTGACGTGTCCAATCTCAATTGAATTTCCAGAAAATGTAGCATTTAACAACTTCTTATGCAACTTATACTGCAGTATAAAAGTAAATATACCATGACAGACATTTAATCTACGGTTCGTAGTTCACCAGTGATCTCAAGTGTGGTACTGTTCAAGTTACCAACCTGACGAAAGAGAGTAAGGGTAGAATATTCTTCTGGTTTCTTGCAAAATCAACACTCAACAGGCACAAAATAAGATAAAAAACTTCTAACACCATCTAACACCAAACATTATGAATCTGATTTTATCAGTAGATTAAGTTTGAGACACAACACACCTTCCTAACACATACAGGGTAGGCTGTTTCAGAAAGTCTCTAGAGGACCATAACTTAAAAGTTAACTCAAGTCAGAGTCAGCAGTGCTGATCACACCTGCATCATGCCATGGGCAACATTAACACCCTGTCACCTTTGACCTCTGCTCTAGGCAGTGAAGCGCTTTATGAAGCTGGAGTGCAAGTGTCACGGGGTCAGCGGCTCCTGTTCTCTGAGGACCTGCTGGCTAGCAATGTCAGACTTCAGGCGAACCGGGGACTACCTTCGCAAGAAGTACAACACAGCCATTGAGGTGACCATGAACCAGGACGGGACAGGCTTTATGGTGGCTGACAAGGACTTCAAAGGAAGCACCAAGAATGAGTTAGTTTATGTCGAGAACTCTCCAGATTACTGTCTCACGGACCGCGCAGCAGGTGAGTGAATTAATGAAGATTCGGTTTTGTAATCGAGAAGTATGATTATTTTCATGTTCAATATGAGCTGCTACACCACTTTAAGTGGAATTCAAATTTTTGTTCTTCATCTTTAGTAAAGTAAGTTCAGCTATAGTTAAACTATAATACTACTTTGAAGTGGATTATATTGCTTATTAATAGTGTTCTGTTTTATTACAATGCTACTCTAAGTGGATTTGAGAGCAATTTATGAAGACATATTTTAGTTTGTTTACTTCGTTATTTTGTTGAAAAACAAATGCTGCATTAAATGAAATTGATAAGAGCCATGGTAAAAACATTTTTAGCTTTTAGTTTGTTATTTTGTAAAAATAAATAAATATAAATAAATAAAATAAAAACATTTTTCTTATATTGCATTGCAGAGCAGTTAAACTGTCAGGCATATACTCTAGATGTATGTTAATAACATAGTACTTAAACATTGCATTGTGCAGCTGTATTATCCAGGTAAATACAAGTATCAGATTGTGACTCGGCATCGGCAGATATATATCAATATCAAGTGACTCGGATCGGGAGCAAAAAACTTGATTGGAACATCACTACTTGTCTAATTTCAGACTAAAAACAACTAATTTCTCTGAATAAAACAGGATGTCCCTGGTAAAGTCCTTGTTATGAACAGTTTTAATTTTCCACTCTGCGTTGTGTTTGGTAAAGATGTCCCAGAGTCAACCCATTCCAGGCTAAAAGAAAAAGCTTAATTGGGACATCCCTGGAATAATTCATAATTAAGACATGTTCCTACTGTATATTTTATTCAGGTATTATACCAGCGAAACACTGTCAGTCTACATTCTAAGATTTATTGACGCATTTTTGTGCGAAATAGTTTATATAATAATTTTTAAAATTAAATATTTGCAACGCAAATTTCCAATTTTCATTTTAAAGAATAAGTATTAGAATTAGTATTTAGTTTGTCCAATAGATGGTCTGAGAGTCAGAGACTTGTCCGCTGAAGGCTTGCATTTTTTTCACAGCTTAACATTCAATGATTTGACCTTTAACATCTCCATCTATTCTCAGTGTTTGCTTGTTAAGCTCTGTCTCTTTCCTCCAGTCCAGCCCCTGCAATAGAGCATGAGGACTCTGTTAATAGGCTAGGTAAGATAGCCTAGTGGAGGGGACATAATGGCACAACTGGATTGTCCCACTCCTCCCTGCTGTTAGCTTGGTTGCTGTGTGGTAATGAAGGTGTGTTCACTCAAAGGAAAGGCAGTCTTTCCTTGTTAAAAGGTGATCTTAAGAGGAACTTATGACCCTCCCCACCACTAATCTCCATTGTATAGGAATTTATAGCCTAAGGATACATGCAGGCTTATTTTTCAAATCCTTCCTTTGGTCAGTGTTAGGCTCCACTCCTTCGAGCCTGAGGGGAATATCTGCTCTTATCCTCTTTTCTTTACTTCAGGGATGCTCTGTTATTGGATGTGGCATCTGATCTTAGGCTAAGATTTTACACCTGAGTACATGGACACCTTTGTGTTTGTGCCTGAGACTATACTGTTAGGGTAAGCCAATACTCTGCCAAAGAGTGTGGGAAAAGTGATATTTTGCTTTCAAAATATTCACTGGTGTGCAGAGGTGGTCAACTGCCAACATTAGCAGCTCTACAGTATTTAATGTTTGGAAGATCTCCAATATGGAATTTAGTTCAGCTGATAGGTGACCAGAGTTACTGTATGTACAATGGGAAAGGTGGCTTCTAATGCTTTTAAAGCTACACTATCAATAAATGTATTTTCTCTGGATAATGTGTAATCTGAAAAAGGGTAACTCATAGTCAGACGTATCACCCAACCCTCTTGTCCCCCTCAGCTCTACAGAGCCTTGTAGTCAGGATCCAAAATTAACACCTGCCAAGCACCAAATGTGGGTAGATGTTTTGTCTGGCCAGTAAGCGTCGCAAGGCCACACAGGCAGGTAAATGTTTATACCAAAATAGTCATGTAATTAAACTTTCCTGAAAGTCTGTGCACATTTTGGTGTCATTTAGGGGCGCCGGTGCTGCACAATCTAAACGTCTCAAGTGCTTCTTGTTTTGCAGCACTGTTTACCATACAGACAGCTTATTAGCTAAACTATCATTTGCTGCTGCTCTGCAGCTAGCTAGCATTGCACGTATACTTATGAAGATTGTGGAATATTAATATGGAGACCCCATTGTTTGTTTTCCCTTTTACACCAGCAACACAAATGCATTAGCTCCACATCATCCATTCTTTATTTTCACAATACAAGCACTAGACATATACACTGCATCACTGCTGACCAAAGGGAACTTATTCACATGCTGAGGCTGTGGTGATGAGTACACTATTAACCTAATTAGATATTAGATTTTGGTTTTATAGCTCATATACTCAGTTCACCAACCTCATTTCAAGCAGAAGCATGGATCTGTTTTCAGCCAAAGGATCAGGTTATCCAACTATAGCAATATCTACTGAATAAAAGCAGACAGACAAAGTTGCCCATAAAAAAGTCTTTGAAGGGGCTCTGTGAAATTCAGAGCTGTTTGTAATATGGAGGTGGCTGAGCTGGCAGCCAGCAACTAACAATGCAAACTCCATAAACAGTGCTTAACAACAGCAACAGTGCTGACAGAGCCAAGGGTGTTAACCACGCGAGGAACCTGAGGGTGGGCGCTACACCTCCACAACAACCCCATGCCCCTATTAAGCAGTAACCGTATGAGCACAGAGCAAAGTGACAGCGATGAGCTAGCCTGTGGGAAACATACACATGCAACTGGAGGGTCTTACAACAACAAACCACAAAAAAAGCTCAGATTAGCACACATTAAGGTATGCCTTATGCTCTGCTCAGGATGCCATCACTCCACTATGTATTTACACAGCAAACAGTGGCTTGCTGTTACTTCAAGGAAGATAAGTGTTTGGATAAAACTTTTAGGTGACATAGGGAAAATTTTGCTTCCCTTGGATGATGAGTCTTAAAAATGGGACATCCATAGACTTTCAGTTATGAGCATGTAGATTTTTGAGGCTAGAACCTTATGTTCCTTATGTTGGTTATGTACAGTCTTTAGTCTACGGCTGTTCTCGGTCTTTACAATAGCACGTTTTTTAACAGCAGATCGCATACGTTTTTTTTATGCAGACACTAGGTATCAACAAAAGTCAGACTGTATTGTGTTAACTTGCTGTGAGCTGTAAATTCACCACTTCTTCATCTTATGGTGGGGTCTCTGTCTCTCCCTCCATGCAACTGCAGCATGTCTGCAGCTGCAAAGAGTAGCATGAAAGTCAGAAGCACTCACTCTGCAGCAAAATCTGGGGACCAAAACATCCCCAGAAGTACACTGCACAGAGACAAAAACACTGCTTAACTTGAAGCAATCTTCGTTGACTGAGGTACTCCGACTGATGCTTTCGAGCCTCCGACTTTCAAGGGGCAGCTCTAAAAAATTACACATCTTTTATTCATTAAAAACTACATAACTGCACTTATTTATGGGTTAGGAGCTGGCTAAGCTATTAGGTAAGGTTGTCATCATAGTTTCTCTTGTTAAAGGTTCTTTAAAAATCACCATTTTTATTATGAAACAAAATAAACATTAAATTTTAATGGATAATTAAATTATCCATTAATTATGGAGAACTAGTAAAGTGCAGGCGATATACAACAACATTTCTGTGAACCAAATATAATGTTTCACTGAGCTAAAAGAAAACTGATTTGCAACGCATGTCTTTACAGGCTCCTTGGGAACAGCAGGCAGAGTGTGCAACAAGTCCTCAAGAGGCACGGACGGCTGCGAGGTCATGTGCTGTGGGAGGGGTTACGACACCATGCGTGTCAAACGTGTCACCAAGTGCGAGTGCAAGTTCAAGTGGTGCTGTGCTGTGGAGTGCAAAGACTGCGAGGATGTGGTGGACGTTCACACCTGCAAGCCCCACAAGCGACCTGATTGGCTGGACATAACTTAACAAGGAGACCTGACTAATCGCAAGTCACCACTGAATCAATAACCTGCGCACTAATGACTGTATTTTATTATGGAATATATAATATGGATCTCTTAACTGTAATACCTCTGGCTTTTGATCCTTTGACACTTCCTGAAGCAGAGACTTCACTGCTAAACTGGAAATTAGGCCCAGTTACTGACCGTGTGCTGCTTTACTAAGTGTTTCTAAGAATTTGTTGAGCTTTTTTTAAGACGAACTTTGAATCTTTGATACAAAATGGCGTAAGATTACATTATTCTGTTGTAAATGCTACCTTGTTTGACGCAGAGACATTAGGAAATGTATGTATAATATTTAGCCTGAAGAGAGAGATAAAGAAAGGACGATGGAGAAAACTTTTGAGATATTGTAAAAACACTGACATTGTATCATTTGAAATGATAATGTTATTGTGCAGTACCTCAACAAAACAACTAAAATACAAAAACAGTTGCTGATAATGAGTGCAACTCTAATGAATGGACAAAAAGTTGGCAGGAGCTTGTGAAAAAGTTCTCATTCAAAGATCAGACAATCACATTGTGAACCGAAAGGACGAGCGAACAGAAGAACAAGGAAGGACTTTTATTTGAAGTGTCCACACGTGGTGCAGGGCTTAATTTTGGCAGTGTCGGGAGAAAAGGACACATTAAACAGGAAAAAACTAAGCTTCATATGGACTATTTTACATTTTTCATACATCATCCCATGTTTGACTATCTGTAATTCGTCTAAAAAATTCTGTTTTGTCTCATTGAGAACTTTTATCATTTCTACCTCTGAATGCTTTTGTTTCCATGTTTTGTTTCAATGCTACACTAAAGCTTCAAGCAATTAGCCTTAGTCCGTGTTCAGACATGTAACAGCACTGCATAAATACACACCCCTCATCATTTCAATTAGGATACTGATCAAAACATGTAGTATAAAACAGTTTCTGCAATACAAGGCACTGTGAAGGCCAATAAAAAGACATGCAGGTGCACAATGTTGGAGTCATAATATTACAAACTTCTGTGCAATGATTTGGTGTCTGATGAACCTTCAAACTTATTGATTTGTTACGTAAACTGCTTACTAAACAACATGCCTCCACCAGAAGATGATCTCGATCCGAACACCCAGTTAGCCATACTTGCAGCCTTTGTTGTTTGCCAAGATTTACCTACTTACAGTTTCTCTTGGTCACAGAAGTAAGATGGCAGTAGTCGCTGATGCTCACACATGCCACATCAAGTTAAGACACTTTGCTTAAGTTCTTGATTGGATGTAATTTTTTATTTTGTCTCTGGAAAAAAGAACATCGCTACATCCTGGATCAACCCAGTAGCCAAAAGAAACTGTTGGCAGTGTACATTTTCGCAAACTCTGGATATGTTACACTTGTACATTTCATTGGTATAGGTGAGGGGAAGGTGGATGGCGTGACATCTAGGCAAGACAGCTGCCAAACTGCAGACCACCGCAGACTGTTAGAGAACAACAAAGAACAACACTGGTTGTTTTGCTGTGTTTCCAGTGGGACTTGTGCCACTGAAAGTGGTTAATTTTTAGCAAGACATTGCTGCATTTCCAGCAGCAATTGTGACACAAAAAAAAAACAGGAATTTTAAAATGTGATATTTTCCCATCCATAACCATATGGGTTTCCTAAACATAACCACATGTTAACCACAACGTTATTGAAAGTAGAGTTTCAGCATATCCAATACATAATAATGGATAAATGTTACATATCCGTGGTTTGCAGAAATGTACAATGCTAACATTTATTCTGGCAATTGGGTTGCCTGCATTAATGCTATTCTAAGTTCAAGTTAGCTTTTAAAGCTATGGATTACTGAAGGAGAGACACATTTAATTAATTTTAAGATGAATTGGACCCAGTGCTCCCCTTTGGATCACTAGGAGCTTTATGTGCCAGTAAATGTGTTTTGTTTTCTCTCTGTGCTGTTTTGTCTCAGTTGGTGACCTGAAACTATATATTTCAAAAAAAAAAAATCTAAATTAAAGTTCATGTTATCAGTAACTTGTGGTGGTACGTGGAGCTAATTCTTAATTAGCCTCACTGTCAATACTGCCAGCTTTAATACAGCTGTTTATGCTGCTAATAAGATACTGCTACTTTCCTCAGACTAGAAAGCCTTAGAATGTACATTAAAAACATTTATATGCTGCTATATTGTCATAGATCTTAACTAAAAGTGAACAGTAAGATATGCACTGTAAAGCTGAATATCCTAATTATACAGTAACATTTTAAAACACAAAGTGTATCTTTATGAGAGCTTGAATCTGTTTGATTGCCTCATACCATTTTCAAACAGTAATTGGACTCTGTCTTCAGTTTACGCTCCTCAGTGGTAGGTTGTATTTAAAGGTTTTAAGTGCAAATTTTCTCACCAGTTGGTCTTCATTGCAAAGGCCAACAAAGCATGTTTCTCCTGTCATCATATTGTGACAGAACACTTTTACAATGCAATCTTATGCAACTGTGCTTTCAGTCCTCCGTGCGCATACTCACTGGCTCTGACTGGTTTGTGAGAAGTGAAGTATTTCATAAAGCTGGGCCAAGACATTGCAGAAAGAGCAGTGAAGTAGCTACAGACCCCTGAATTTGACTTTTCAACATCTGGTAATGCAGCCAGACATCATGCTAGGCCATTGGAGACAAAATCCTCACAGGGGTTTATAGATCTAAATGAATCTGACAACAAGCTGTGGATGCTAAGAGTCAACACATTTTTTCAAGTCCACGTAATGAGGAGCGGAGCCAAAGCAAAGTGCTTTGAACAAGGCCAAATGACACACCATGTCAAACGTTCACAAGTCAAAGGTTAATTGCAAACAAAAGGGCTGGTTTTGAATGTAAATGAAGGGCAAGTTGGTGGTGTTTTTCTAAAAGATTAGAAAGGTGAGAGCTGTTCACATACGGACCTGGGCCTGCGCTGTTCTGGCCCTCACAATTCACAAGACTATTCCTTTTTTCTACTGAGTGTGGTACTGCGTTGCACTTGCAATTTCAGTCCGTTACAAACGTGTAACATTTTATTCATAAATGCACATTGGAAACTACTGTGCCTGGACTGATCTGTACAAAGGCTAGGGGATATGGAGAAAATCAGTTTCCACCAGAAAATACCAGAGTGGACTCACATGGACTTGCATCACACTTGAGTCACAAATTTGAAAACTTTTGACTTAACAAAATTAAAAAAGAGTTGCAATTCAATTTGGACTTCAACAACAATGACTCCTGAGGTCTTAGACTTGAGCCTTTTGACTTCACAATATTTGATACCCTCACCCAGGCCAAAAAATGAAAAGGTATGTTTAAAAGTGTGCCACAAATCAATTCATTTCCTGATTTAATTGACGTTAACACTTTTCAGTCCAAACAAGTCAACACTTAATTCCCTAGATCCATTTTCTTTGAATCTATCTGACAGCATCCAGTTGCAGGAAACAAACACGAAGAACTAACCTACATCACTGAGTGCCAGCTGGGAAAAAAATAAAAACAAATAAGTTAGAACGGCTAGAAAAATCACTTTAGTTTAATGCAGCCTTTAAAATCAGAACAAGCAACACCTATGATACTGATAAAAGACGATATCTAGTCTCATATGGTGATACTGATACAATATTCATATATTCGCCAGCCCTAATCTGTACTATGGATTTAGATTAGTTAAGGGGGGAATGTCGTTGTTTTTGTGCATGACTTCATTTGCGTCTATTCACTCCATTCACAATAATAGTTTAAAAGATTTCATTTTTAGATGTACTGCAGATAAATATCAGCCAACAAAAAAATGATGTTTTTACCTGTAACTGATACAATTAATTTTTGACTGTTCAATTAAGGCTAATGCCACACTTCCACGTCTGAATCAATCTTTTCCTTGGTCAGCGTTCAGTGCAACAGTGTCCTACTTTGTATAACTGTCTAGGGAGGTATTTCCACCTCTGAAATGCAGGTCCCAAAATACCTTACAGGCTCTATATTAAACCTTGTTTATCCCCACCCCCGGTCACTCCTATTAGAGGTCTTCCGTTCTCTTACAGCTTGTATGGTTGCCTGTGTTTTCAGCCCTGATTCAGTTATGGCAGGGAGAGGATAAAGATAATGCAACCCACCATGTTGGTGTTTAAAAGTTCAGTAGGCTCAATGTCAGGTAATTCCAGAGTATATTTTCCAGCAGCGTAAGTGGACTGGCAGATGGCAGGCGTAGCAACAGAATTAACATCACAAGACACCTCTAAGGTATAAAAGTAACATCATCTTTAAGCAATTTTAACACCAAAGGACTTTTGTAAATTTTTGTTGAGCAATTAGCTAAGCTGTATACACAGAGAGTACATTAATAACACTGTGCTGATCTTTAAATCTGTCATAGTATCCATGCCGCTTTGTTCCCCACAATGTGAGATCCAGTTGAACTCTGTAAAAATAACAGGAGCGACATCGCAGGCATTCTCTACCATCATAGTGATATCAAACGGGCATCTCAATGTAACAACATTTCAGAGCTAAAATTGGCCCGGGGGAGAGACTAGCCGTGTGGTCCACACGGATGTTTCACATTCAGGAAAACCAGGAGAGAGAAATGTTGTAATCCATGTTCACAAATGGTAATGAGTCAAAAACAATTTGGTGTTGTGTCAGTCTCATATTAAACATGTTTAATATTCTCCTTGAACTTGTCTGACTAGTCCAAAACACATCTAATCACATGATTAATATCTATGATGTACAGCAATATGGGAAATATGTTGATATGTGCACATTGTGAAATTGTTGCTCTCTAGACTATTTTAGAAAAGTGTTGAAAATCTGTCCCTGTAGTTTCCCTGTTTTTCTTGGAATAGAGGATGCTCCCAATGACCCTATCAGCAGTAATTAAGAGCTTTATGTAGACATGAAATTGGACTTGATTATAGCTGCTATTGTATTTACTGTCCTTGCCAAGTGACATCATTTGTTACTGGGAGAATCCAGCTGTAAATCTCACATGCAGCATGTTTCTATAAGCACTGACAAAGGAAAAGACTCCCACAAACTAAAGATTAACTCTGTAAACTACCTTTACAGCATATCCCAAGACCATTGTATGCATCTAGCTGATACTTATGTCCCCAGTGAGATACAATAAATGAGCATATTGGGGTTCACCTCAAATCTTCAAATGTATAATCCTAAAATCCATTCAACCAACTCTCAAGCAGTGGATTTATCATATGAATACAGATAGTAAACTGATATTTCACAACTGATCTGCACAACAGAGACAAAGAGTATATTACATACATAGACACCAACCATTATATTAAATCTATTTTACATACGCCACGTGGCTACTTTCTTCACCACAGACCATTAGGGAATGAACTATCTTGCAAACTGAGGCGAGTCAAGCCACCAACAACCCACCTGATGTGCAGCAGCACATTCAGACAAGCTAGACAAGCTACACATATTAAACTGATAAAAAATGAATGGCAAGAGCATCTTCTGAAATGTCAAACACACACACAGATAACCAAACACTACAGTATGTGGATAAAACATTATGGATTTATTATTTATTGGCTTTATCATAATTATATTCAAAATTATGTTACAGAAAAAAAAATATTTATATTTATTATTTTTATTTCAATTTAGCACTTTTAACAAGTCATTTCCTGTTTTAGTTCTTTTACTTTTTTGATAATTTCAGTTAATTTTATTAGAATATTTTGCTAATTTCTTGCTAAAAATTTGGGTCATTACTTGTTAAATTGCTCATGGCCTTCAGCCCATGTTTTTCAACAAAATCATGCCAATATGCTCAGTTTTTAAAGGGTTAATGTGAAAACCTTATGGGTAATAAACCATATTCTGCATCTGACATAATGTTTACGACAAAACCACGTTGAATTCACTATGAAGCTTTCTGTATATGACACAGAAACAACGTGTGCAAGGAAACAGTTACATGTTTGCCTTCCCAAAGCCAATATGTAAAAACATCATGCTCTACGTCTCAGAGAGACAAGAAAAAATGCCACAGGACAGATCAGTCCATACAGTGACACTAAAAACACTGGGAAAAAATGAGTTTTTACAACAAAATAAAAGCATCATAATTGACTGTGTCAGACAACAAACACAAAGTAGGCTCACAGGTACACGCAGGTAGCATCAAAGCAAAAATTAGCAAAACAACCAATCTGAAGGGAAACAACAGGACAGCCAGCAGCAGCAGAGCCAAACACAGACACAGTGGAGCAAACACATCACAGATTATTAGCATATTAGCAGAGGCAACACTTACCTTAGTAAAGTGAAGAGGCGTACACACCTTGGGAAAGAGTTGCCATAGTCCCAAACAGTTAGCTAACACCGCGACGGGTTAACAGCTTCCCGCCTGAAGTGGCGTTTGACTGATAGATGAATTACAGCAGGAGCTGCACAAAGCCATCTTTACCCAATAACTAGACTTGACTGTGAGCTGGCGAGCTTCGTAGTGAAATGCTACATCAACACACGTAGATTCATAAGTGTAGTTAGCTAACGGGCACGGTGAGGAGCGGCAGGTCGGTAGTTTTAACGGTTGCGCAGCGCGCAGACTGTTTAACGAGCCCGCCCGATCTTGATTTGTGTTCCGCCGGAAGACTAGGTCACATGACCAGAGGGGTCACATTACAGTAAAGTTTTTTGTTTGTTTTTTTATTTATTTTATTTACCGAACATACAAAAAACATCAGGTAAAAGATACACGACAGGTGAAAAAAATAATATATCTGAAAGAAACGGGTATAAATGGCAAAAACAAGACAGACAAATAAGCAGATGACAAAATAAATAGGTAGATAACACAAAAAATAACATATAACAAAAAAGATAACACGGGTACAAACATGTAAATAGAAAACCGCAATCGGTCATAACAGCTTGACACTTTTTTTGTTTGTTTTTGATAGGCTGTGAAGGAAACTGAGTGTCTTAATGAGAGCTTTCAGTTCCAAGAGAAAAAATACAAACTTATAACTTAGAGAATTTGTGTTTGTACCTGAAAAAATAGCTTTAAGAATATCAAAATTAATTAGATATTCAAGAGCACCATTGTCTAGATTTTCATAACAGATATCTCTGAGGTAAAAGGAGTAGAGTGAGTTGGAGGTTTCCATGAACTGAGACTCCAGATCTATTCAAAATCTTTTGGATATTTCACATTCAAAAAAGAGATGTGAGATATTTAGTTTAAAACATGGAATCCTACAAACTTAACAAAAGGTAGCTCAAACAATTAATACTGAGCTTTGGCGATGTCTTAAATGCAACCTGATGTAAATAAACCAGAAGATCAGTATTGTAAATCTCATATTTTCTGCCCAAGAGAGTTCATGACATGCTAAGTAGAAAGAGAGGTCACACTTAATACTTGCAACTTAAGCCTGTTGAAGTTGTTTTATTCTGAAATATTTGGAATTTTAGTACTGTATACATATTTCCTGTATGTTCTTGTTGTATTTAAGTAAAGGGACTCCTGAGAAATAAGTATGTATGATCATTACAACCTTGCTAAAACAACAAAGTTTAAGGTGGCCTAAGACTAAGACGAACAAAAACCTATTTTGTGAAACAACTGCATCTTTCCACTGAAGATTTTAAGTGTTTATGTGTTTCTATGGGACATGATTTACCCCCTGCATGGCTTCCCCACACGAGTATATGCCCCACATCATCATTTTAGTACAAGTATTTTATTTTTAATACTTATCTTACTGGCTATAAACTCTTTGTACTGACTATGTATTTGTTGTTGTCGTGTTTACCCTCTATTTTCTGTTTCTTCCTTTCTTGTTAGCCTGACTTTGATGCATTCTGGAGGTCAGCGAACAATTCAAGTTTTAACTTGCTGCACGAAATCGCACTCTGGCAGAGAGCAAACACTTAAGCACCCGTCAACAGTCCTCCTCGACAGCGATTTTCATTACCACTGTTCACTACTTGAGCGTGAGTGTATGGAGTATGATTATGGCACCATTGGTTCACTGGGAACACGCCACATAAAAACATCTGCTGATGGTTTTGGAGTGGTGTAATCATAATGATGGGCATGATGGCTCTTGGCTTTATATAGCCCAGGAGCAGCAGCGGGGTGGCAGAGTGAGGAGTTTGTCCTTGAACTAGATATCAGCTCCTTATCAATGCAGAAGAGATTTCAAAATATGAAGGGAAATTGCATCCACCATACAAAAGCTAAGTAATTCAATGTGTCTCCCACTTTATGTCGAAAATAGTTTGCCTTGGAGATTATCTGTTTATTGATGCCTGTACAAGATGTGAAGTTTTTGATCAGGCAAAAAACCCTGAATGTGGGTACTTGCAACTGAAGTATGCAGTACCTATACATTCATTCAGAGAATACCAATTTTTATGTCTCTGTGCCAATGATAGCTGTAGCCTGCAGCATTGTGTATTTAAGGCATCCATCGATTTATCATTTGACAAATGGATGGATGCCTCAAGAATACATTGAGGGAATTTCTTCAAATTTGGCACAAATGTCCACTTGGACTTGGCTATGAACTGTTTGATTTTCGTGGTCAGAGGTCACCATTACCTTTCATATGTCTCATTCTTGTGAACATGATATCTCAAGAACACCATGAGGGAGTTTCTTCAAATTTGCACAAACATTAACTCTGAGCCAAGGATGAACTGAGAATTTGGGTGGTCAAAAATAATGGTCGCTGTGACCTTGCATCTGTGTTATTCTCGCAATATCTATATAAAAAAGATGGAATTTCTTGAAAAATTGGCACAAACATGCACCTGGACTCGAGAATTAAACAGACTAGAATTTGATGGTCAAAGGTCACTGTGATCTCGCAAAAGGTGTTTTTGACAAACTCAAAAATTAATTCACCAATTATGACAAAGTTTTACACAAATGTCTAATAGGATAAAATGACAAAGTCCTGACATTTTATATCTAAAAGGTCAAAGGTCGACTTCACTGTGACATCATAATGGGAGACATTTGTTCAGATACTGACTTGGAGATATTCTGTGCTGCCAGGGAAAGATGTGTGTGAAGCATCAGTGTTTTCGTGGATGGTTAGGGGGGCATACCATCATGGGGTGGTAACTGTAGTTTAAATATTTTTAAAAATATTTTTAAAACAATAAAGCTGAGGACCTCCATGACAAAACAGATATCACAGAAGGAAATTTCACCGAAAGAGAACTTTATTGTGAGTTTTGCTTTCAAACTCATCCAAGGGTAGTTACAGCTTTTCAAACATTCTCCTGTCTTCAGCATGTACTTTTACATTTCAGCTGCACGCTGTAAGAATTTCACATATCAAGTGTCACAAATTTAAATAGACATATTACAGACCAGAATGAGATGTGAAACACAATCTTCGCAGTTTTGAGTAGATAGGGCTTATTAAAAATATAATCCAATTTTGCAACATACTTAAGAAATTAAGTGCCATTACATCGTAACTAGCCTACCCTCCTCTACTTTTGCACAAGTATGTTTGTAACTTGGCTGTTGTGCTAATGCTAATTATTGGACAATCAACATTTCAGCTATAAATTACAATTTTTAAAGGCATCTATTTATCAAATTGAATTCATCAAAACTGAACAGAATTACCACTAAACTTGACATCATTATTGTAGGTGCAGTAAATGCTACATTGGAGTGTTTAACTATTGTGATGTACTAAAAGCGAGATTTTTTGCCTATGATGGTGACGACAAGACCCACCCTGTGCTCTACCTTGCTCCATCTCTGATTGGCTTACCCAGACATTTTTATCCTAACCCTAAACTATCCCTCTCTTTTTGCTTAAGTGAGTTCTATCCAGTCGAATTAAGAGTCAGGCAGGTCATGGCTTCGCCATTCTAGAAAAAAATGTGCGACTAAAAGGCACTTTATCATCATATTTTCTAATACACTTGGAGTGAATAGTTGTCATTATAATGTCACTTACAGTCTGTCAACTTTATGTTGATGTAGCCGCCGAAAAAGTAATATCTATCAAGTAACATAACTTGACAAAGTAAACATTTCTGCCTTAAGTGGTTTAAAATGTAATAAACCTGTTAATGTACAAAAAAATTGGGATGACGTGGGAATATATTCTCATTATCCATGACTAAGAGCTGTAATATGCAAGTGTATTCACTTCAGAAAAAATAATCTATTTTTCTGAATTAATTATTTTCTAAGACTTGTAAAAAAAAGTTTTCATAAAGGAATTATGTTGCTCCTGTTTCTTTGAATTAACAAGATAATAATCTCACACAGTCTCATTTATCATTTTCTTGTTAATTCAGAAAAACAGAGCAGATTGTTTTTCTTTTTCTCAAGTGAACACATTACGCGTTTGGAGTGTAACATATTTTAAAGTTGTTGTTTTTTTTAATAAACTTCAATCATTAAATTTAACACAGATAATAGGATTACATATTACATTTACAGACATAATTTAAATTTTGAGCCAGGCACATATGTCAGGTTTTTACATTATCAGTCAGTTTTTGCAATATACTTCACAACAAGGAAATACAGGCCACTCAGTCAAAACAGTTACAGAAGAATCAACATGTCCCACATCTGGCAAAATTAATAGACACAGTCAAAGGTATAAAGAGTGATTTTGTACATACAAAGTAAAAAAAAAATCTTACTTTGTACAATATATCTGCGTGTCTGTTAATTTTGCCCTCTAACTCCAAATGCTTCTCTGAGGGCTCGTCAGTGTATTTAAGTCGGTGTTATCTCATGTATTACAGCTGCAGTTACGTTTCCTGTGCCAGATGATTCTCAGTATGACTACTGCAACATCTGCCTTTTCCATTTTTGTTCCAGTTGACTAACACACTGACTTATCACATTCTGTAGAGCAATCAGCGGATATGAGTGATGCCATGAGAGGCCTAACTGTGACCAGTGATGATCCCATTTACATTTCGATGTTGCGGGGGTGGTGGTTGCCCCAGTGATATAGTGCTGAGGTGTCATGCCATGGTAACAACTGTTGAACTGCAGAGGCGTTGTATACACTGCAGGCACTTCAAGGCTGTAAATCACAGCTCTGTTTTTAGGAGGTCTTATGGACGTTTAAATCTGCCCCAGTGGATGTCTGCAGGGCACTGAGGGTTGACACAGGACACGTTGGTTCTCATCCCAAATACCCGATGGGATCTTTTGATGCACATATATAACTGAGCATGGAAGAGAGAGGAAAAGGATCATGTTTTTAAATATACTGTAAAATATTATTTCTTGTTGTTTCTGTTTCCTGTTGGCAATAAATAGTTAAAACATCTCTCTAGACAGTAGTAAATGGAGCATTAAAAACAGTTTACATTTTTTGTGTTTTAATTTGCCTCTGAGAAATTCATAGTTTGATTTTTTGCATTAAAAATCTGTAGGATTTGCAGGAAGACTTAAAAACGTCGGTTTGCCCAGCGCTAACACAATGAAAAATGAACGACTCTGTGAAATCGTTGCACTAAATGTGCTCTTGGAAAAACTGTGGCTGCTGGAACAGTGTGGGAGAGCATCTTAAGAGTGGTATTGCCGTGTTGATACAACCTCAGCCAACATAATCAGTAACAATGCAGCAAGTGGACAGTAATGCTGAAGACAGGAGAGCAAACACTTTTTGTCTGAGGGTTTGGAGTGGTATTGGTGTGTGTGTGTGTGTGTGTGTGTGTGTGTGTGTGTGTATGTGTGTGTGTGTTGGGGTCAGATCCGAGTCAGCTGGTGCCAAAAACTGGACGGCATGAAGCTTTCCATCTTGTCTGCAAAGAAACCCAGGGGTGCAAAGAGTGTGCTGAAGAACTGAGAGAGAAAGAGGAAAAAGCAGAATGAGTTTTCAGTTGAATGCCAGTAAAACCTCTTCTGATCCATTCTTGGATAGCGTTTCTGTTAAAGCACAAAATCCACAAAAGTTTACCAAGTCCACAGTTTTACTAAAAAAATGCTATGGAAAACAGATATTCAGTCTCAAAGCCTGAGGTAAAAAATTTACAAAAATTCAGATTCAAATGAAGAAACATTTCTATTCTTTTCTATTCGGAAATGAAGAGAAGGGACAAAATCACATCTGAACATTGTTGTCCAGCTCAACCCTGTCATATTGTCAGTAAGTAAAAAGTAAGTAAAATCTCTACAGCTGATATTTCCAACACTCAACAACTTACACCAAAACAATCTAGATTGATAAACATCACTGCAAGCAAGAGGAAATATACTGTATTTTGACTTTGGGGTGAACAGTACATCAGGTATGTGTATAACACAGCCTTTTAAATGCACATCATGTTGGTGAATTAAGTTAGTGAGTAACAGTGAAATGTGCTCTATAATATTTCAGTATGGTTTCTCTCTGAAACTACTTGAGGTGTGCTTGATACACTTGACACTCTAATGTTCCCATAAGTGGACGTATCAGCCTGGCCAGACAAGTGCAAATCAAGTACCTCTCTAATCCAATTTAATATATGAAACATATCCAACTACTATGCTATACATATCTTGTGTCCATAAATAAAGGTAAGGCAGACAGCCACCAACACCACCTCTGATCTGCTTTGCCTGGATCTTCTGTTCAACAGCAACAAATTCAGAGAACTCTGTTTTTCCTCAGAAGGCAGTGAGGACCTCTGTGTTCCTCCCTCACTGGTTTTCACGCACTCCATCTGAACATTACACAAACCAGGCTCGCCGGAGCTGCTGTAAAACTCCTATCTGCACCCTGATCTTTTCCATAACAAAAGGAAGAGCACTAGATGTTCTCTGAGACCTTGTTTTTGCTACATCTATGTAAAGGCAGGCCCTAATAAACAGGGCGACCATAAACAAAGGATTAGCCGAAGGAAGGAGTTTGGCTAAAAGCAGATAGCAACACTTGTAAAATAAATAAACAGTGAAAGGAAGTCATGCACACATTCAAAGTTTCTAAACCTTTAAGGCTGTAAGCTATACTGTTATGTTTGCTGTGGCGTTAAGCTTGAACGATTCAGCTGTGGTCACTGATAGCTTAAATTGGACTACAGCTTGTTTTGGCGGGAATCACAGACTTTACAGGCCTACGACTCCCATGAGCCTCCAGTGTTACTGACAGTGATGGAAGGCAGCAATTACCACAAAGGTTAAAAGGTTTAGGTTACAAACAACATGAATTTAAAAAAAATACCCAATCGGAGATTAAGCGAAGATGTGACCGGTCAGCCAGCTCACACACAAGTTCAACCCGTGTCATGATAAACAGTGGACTATCTGAATAAGCATCTATAAATGTAACAACTTTTGAGATGAAATTGAGATGTGCAGTTGGAGTACTTACTGCTTTGGCAAAGACACCCATGAGCTCAGGGAACTGATGTGTGAGCATGGCCAGCATGGCAGTGAAGGAGCAAAGGCCTGCTGTGAAGAGGATGAAGAAAGGAAGCTCTTTCTTTGGGTACACAGACACCTCGTGGAACGCTGGAGCAAAAACGAGGAAAGTCAGAAAGAAGAGAGAGAGAGACAAAGGCATTACCGGCGCAGAAACACAACACAGGAAGGCACAGGGTTCCCACATATTTTCATGGACAAAATTTCAATGACTTTTCAAGGACTTAAAAAATAAAATGAATGTCTTGCCCCTCTTGCCGTTTTTTTAAAAAAACTTAGCAGATTAAAAATCCACACAAACATAATATCATCCAGCTGGCAGACATGGAGGGAGAGAAGAAACACAGAGGAGAAAATGAAGAAACGTACATGACGGTAAACATAACATCACACACTGACGCATATTAGAGCTACGACGGCCACAGAAAAAAAGTTGCCGCTGTGTTACATTATGTGGAAGGTTATATTAGTGGTGGGGGGAAAAAGTCCATACAGCACAGAATCATGATGTTTTTGTGTGGCAATATCATATCGACACAAACGCCAAGTATTTAAACTTAAGTTACTCATATTACATATACAAATTAAACTTTTGCTAGCCTTCTATAATAATGATATCAACTTCTTTTCAGTCCCCTAGATAGGATTTTCGACAATAAAAATAGTTGAAGTGAAAAACTTTATCATATTAGACAAAACACAGTTGAAAGAGGTTCTGCTTTGGGGACGTAATTTACAGTTAAAAAAGGTCATAAATCACAATAAATTGCAAAATATGTGTTATCACAATACTCAACATATTGCAACAAGTTTAAAATTTCAATAGTATTGTATCATGACCTATTTATTGTGATAATGTATCAAAGGGCCTCCCACCTTTAGAATACTGTAACAGTTTCATGACACAGCAAAACTCAGGCATCCAAAAGGCATTTGGAGAAATAAGGGATTAAAATAGCAAGAGGATGATTCATTTCACAATCAAATTAGGAGCAACTAGTACAATAATGGAGTACTTGTCAGCTCTGGGTGCTGTACTTACAGGGCAGCAGTTCCCTGTCTGCTGTTTCTGTGCATCCTGGGTAGGGGTAAAACAGGTGACCCTTCTCCAAAGGGTAGGGAATTATCCGGAAGGCTGTAAAGACAGTCACAGTATGACTTTATAGGAAATAATTTAAAAAAATACAACTACTGGTTTTAAAGAAATACTTCACCCTCCAAATGATTGTTTTAATATTACGTACTCACCTCGTGTTACGTTGAATTTGTGTAGAAAGCATTTTGTCACACATGCCTCCACTGTGAACGAAGACTCCAAAAACTGAAAAAAATTCTTGATAAATTGAAGTAATAGGGTCCATTTTAAACAACAGCAAAACTATATTAAAACATCGGTATACAAAATCATACACAACTTATGCAGTACAATTCTGGTCTAATTTATCCAGTCATATGCTTAGTGTTTCCCAAACAGACAAGCCAGACAAGGCAGATTCCTTTGACAAAAACAGTAATTTTACCTCGCTGAACATGGGAGCTTTTGATCTACCACTGCCTCAATCGATAGTTAGTTTGTGTTATTGTGTAAATTTGGGGTTTTAAAGGTCAGCTTTGATTCAGCAGAGTCGCACAATAACACAAACTTAAGCTATTGAGGCAGTGGTAGACCAGCAGCTCCTATTCAGCGAGGTAAAATTACCATTTTTGTCAACATTGTCTGGCTTTGAAAAGAGAAACGAGTTGTGGATTATACTGCACAAGTTGTGTAAAAGTTGATAAACAGATAATTTGATATAGTTTTGCTGTAGGTTCACTTGCGACTTCAATTCGTCAAGAATTTTCTCCATTTTAGATTTTCATTCACTGTGGAGATATGCAAGAAAAATGTATTTTCCTTTACAAATTCAACGTAACGGGGTTAGTAGTGATATAGAAATGAACATTTGGAGAGTGAGGTATTCCTTCAACGATGGTTAGAAGAGACAACTGAAACATTTTTTAGTGAAGCATTAAAAGTGCAAAGTATTATACAGACACTCATGAAATAAAACATTCTTCCTGTGCTTTGTGTGAGCAATGACCTTGTCCGTGCATAATCACAAGTAGCGTAGTTGTGGGTGTGCTGTGCATACATGACCTTTGACAAAACAATTTAAAAATGAAGAGCGGCATACAAGGAAGACACTATGATGGCCCAGTTCTAGTAAAGTTTTGCATAATGGAGAGTCCCAGGGATGACGTTTTTCTGTAGGCTAACCTGGAAGCTAACATCGCCCTGGTTTCCTTGTTAAAAAGCCTATCGGATTTTTCCATTGGATTTCGGGTTATTGCAGAAAATAAGATCTGTGGTAAACAAATGTTAATGTTACTTACAAGTTTTATTCAGCAAATAATCTTCATAACTACCACCACTTTAAGGATTTTTTAAAAGCCTAATCGCAATTTCCAGAAGTAAAAAGCTAATTTTAGGCTAAAATGAACTACATGATGGTAAAGCCGTTTTCGGTGCGGTTGGGTGTGATGACATTCTGCAGTCTCATTTAGCCACTTGTTAGCAGCGGTCTTTTTTAAGACACATAAAAGCTTTAAAGTTTGCGAGTGGGGTATTTACTGACAAATTTTAAGTCATAGAACAAAACGTGAAAGTCTCTTAAGCTTGTGTTAACCACAGACCTTATTTCAGGTATCTTATCAAAAACCCACTCAAAAAACCCACTGACTTAGAGACGAGGGAGCTGAAATGCTAATGGATTTACGTGTTTTAGGACTCATTCATGGGCTTCTCTATTGTAACTTCTGAAGTTGTGACTTTCAAAACTGAAATAATAAATAATTTCCATTAAATAAAACAAACTTCATATGCAAAGCAGTGGTATTCAACAAAAGAAGTAATATGGATACATACTGCCCTCCCAGGTGCAGTGTAGTAGGTTTAAGGCTCCCTCTGCCCTCTTCCAGTGCTGCAGGTGGAAGAAAGCATATGCCACTGCCTCGCTGTCACCCCTCTTCAAGATGTGCTCTGGAGGGAGGATCAGGCTCTTCATCTCTAATAAGTACTACAGAGGGGGAGAGATAGAAAATACAAGACTTCTGGTAAGTATACACATAGTACCTTGATGCTTTCTGGCTCCTGAACTGAAAAGAAGACATGTCAGGTAAAGATGCTCTTTACAAGTGCTGCAAAAAACTGCTTCTTCTTCATTGTCTTTTAAATGCTTGTTTGCAGAGGCCAAACTTTAATTTCAAAGGCGGGAGGCACACAGTACGGACACCATTCTTTAAAAGAGTTATTGTTTTTCAGATACTCATACCCAAGGTAGAAGAAAACACAACCATTTTCTTCCGTAATTCCCCTTCATGAAATGGACGGTCGTAACAAAAATATTTTACATGGAAAAATACTGCAAAAATTGAAAAGTGAAGTGAAAATAGTGCTCTGTTATCTGCCTTAAACCTTAACACAATAAGAATATCAAAATATGTATTAATTTTAAAACTAGAGTGATCCAGAGAGGCTTTTAAATACAAAGTCGTCTTAAGGCAGAAATTTCACACGGATAACTTTTTAAAAGAAAATTACTTTTACTTGAGTTAATAAAAGATAGTGTGTTGGCACAGTTCAGGCCATCACACTGATCAAGAAACTTACAAAAACAAAAAACATTGCGCAATAAAGCCAAATATGTAAAATACGGAGTAAAGTGTATGTTTTCATACATGCATTTTTTAAATGCATTTTTAATAATATTAATCACACCCCTGCTTGTTATTCTTCTTTTATAAAGTCAGCACTCAGCTACAATACGGTCAAATATTTTTTTTAAGGAAATACTTCAATTGCTTCAGACATACCAGTCAGATGCTTAAACAAGTCAAATGCATACGTCATTTTCAGTAAAACTGCAGTAAGCAGATGATAAACTGTTAGTGAGAACTCATAGACAAACACTTGTGGGCTGAGATGAATACCAAGTACTTGCAACTTCCATTTTTTGCACTCTTTGGAGACTTTGGTATAATCCTTCCCCTTCCTAAAGTCTTCCATCACATGAATGCAAAATCCATTCAAAAAGATAGCAAGCAAAAGAGACCCAAATCTTTTTCTCATGCATATGCCAAACCACAACTAAAATACCAGAGAATATCAACAGTCTTATGTGCGACAAGTGGGGAGAAATATACAACTCAAAGGGGATGTTGTGTCATATTTGTTGGATACAAAGTAGGCAACTATTAGCCTAAATTCTGCTGATATATGTTAGGTCTTAGAAGAAAGCTTTGCCCCCTTGTGGTCAAAAACCATTTCATGCAGCTTTAATGGTTCCATTCACATCATCTCCGTGTTTCTCAGTCAGCACTTAACTTATTCTATTCTATTGTGCAATTCCCTCTGGCTACCTCCCTGCAGACTGAAAACATATTTTGTTCATGTGAGGTATTTGTTGACAGCCTTATTTTGCAATTGTTCAAGGTGGGAGGGAAAAGCTTTCCAAAGCTCTCTGAGTGTGTGTTATTGTTACAGTACAGTACATTCATTCCATGAATGTGTAACATCCCCCCGCTCACCCCTCCTCTCTCCCCCGGCCGTGTAAGTTTGTCCCAGTGAGTCAGTCGGTTCACTGTGCTGACAAAGACCCACATCCCAGAGTTACAACCTATAGAACAGGTATGCTTTCTGAAATGACAGGGAACAACCATCTGGAAAACAGCACAGGGTATCTAACAGTATCCGACACCTTAATGTAATGCTTTAAAAACCTTTTTCATGATCAATTTACTTAAGACTTTTTTCTTTTTCTTACTCAAGCATTGCACTTAAGTATAATGGTATTCAGTATATATACATATATATGTGCCTGCGCAGAGCTTATAGAAATATAGGGGCATACAAAAATTCCTAAGTACAATCTGTAGTTCCAGCAACAGCTCTGGAGCTCATGAGCTGGGAGAACTGGGAAGATGGAGAGAGGTTAACACAGTTAATTTTCAAAAAAGAGTGTTAATAAAACTGACTTTAAGAAATTTTAAGGTGTTTTAATGACCTGCAGACACCCTATAACAACATGAGCATACTGTGTGCTGTTTTTCTGCAATAATTGTATTTTTAATAAGGGCTCAACTCTATCAATAGACAGCTGATTAGTAGGTGTATTTGACTTTGATGAACTTGCCACTCTACATGCTGTATGTCTGCGGTGCCCAGTGTGGCAGGGGACTGTGTTAAACAAAGCCCATGTGTGGGGCTGGGGCCCCCTGGGCTGGATTCCCAGGCGGCCAGCTTCACAGCGCTCTGGATCTCAGACTGACACTTTGGGAAGGTTACCCCACAGCTAATCCTGTCTAATCCCTTCCATGGTCACAGGCTCAGCCAGCCAGTCAGCCGTCCATCCAACCAGTCAGACCACGCTGCTTCACCCATCTCCCCCTGCCTTACCCTCCCTCTCCACCCTCACCCTCATGATCACAGCCTGCCCTGGCTCTTTGACCTGGCTCATCCCCGTCTCTCTCCAGCCCTTCTTCACGATCCTTCAGCTTGCAAGATATGCGTGTGGGTCCCATGTCCCGGGACTGATTATCTGCCTCACGTAATTGGCATTGTCAGTCATGTCAATGCCATCACTCTGCTTTCTTTACCTAACTGCTGCCATATTCAGTAGGGATGTCCCAATCGGATCGAAAGGATTGGTATTGGGCACGATCACGATTCTTCGGGATAGGTTATTTTGAGCATGCGCCCCGCTTGATCTTTTGTTTACCTCCGCCGTCACATGGAGGTGTCATAAACAGACCGTAAATATTCAGTGATTAATGTAATGCAGCTACTCCAATAAGTAGAAACTGTTTTTTTGTATGTCAATTTTAAGCTGTTAAACCACTGTAAGTGGAATTGAAATAGTTTTTGTCCATGTTAGTGAACCAGTTTTACTATAATACTGTAAAGAGGCAGAATTGTGACCAACTGTTATATGTTGTGACTGGGAATGTCTAAGTTATGCTATAACAGTACTCTGTAGTGAAGTGTGACTATATAACTAATTTATAGTGTTCAATGCTTTTATTACAATGCTACACTAGGTGTGTTTGAGAGCTATTTTTGAAGACGTGTTTGTTATTTTTTTGTAAAACCAAATGCTGCACTAAATGGATTTGTGATAAGAGACACATAAAAATGTTTTAAATTATTTTTCTTTGTTATTTATTCAAAATAAAATAAAACATTTAAAAACTTCATTTTTTGAACACTTCGGAACTGTTTGGATGCAGACATTTTTCTTGTATTGCACTGCAGAATTATTAAACTGTCAAGCATATACAATGGTTTGATTTTAATAACTTTAAAGTACACGTATCTCTCCCTGTCTGCAGTATTCAGATAAATACAAATATCAGAATGGGACTCAATAACGGCATATACTCAATATTTAATGACTCAGATTGGGATGGAGGGCAAAAAAACTTGAAGGTCCAATGTAAGTGAGTGGTTTGTCTGCTGATGTGATTATTTTGTAATGTCGATATATGGAAGTGTGAAGTGATTGTTAATGCAAACCAATTTCCGAACGTGGACATATAAAGTATCTATCTATCTATCTATCTATCTATCTACCTACCTACCTAATATTCATAAAATATTTCTGCCCACCTCACTAATCTGTTGTCTCCTGCTCACTCGCCACCTCCTGATTCTCGTCACCCTCATAGGTGAAGACTCAGTCAAGCACACAACCACCCAACAGGTGTGCACACTTCTCTTTTCACTTAATCACTCCCGAAAGCTGTCGTGTCTTCTTGCCTCTTCTCTTTCCACCGAACATCCTCTGCAGTTGTTACAAGAATCGGCAGCTTAGAGACAACCAGGAGCTGCTTGTTTGACCTTCTCACTTATCCTGTCTGACTTGCTTAAATCAGCTCTCTCTGCTCTAGCCAGAGACATTTGACTGTCCGCCTGCATCCTCCTCACCATTTCAGTCTCCTTTCTTCTGAGCACAAACTTCTCACCATGTTCTACTCCCCCAGCACCAGTGTCCAGGCAGCCAGCCAGTGAGCTCAGAAAGAAACCAACCACTTCTCTGTTGCAGAACACAACTACAGGAACTCATAAAATAACATACATTCATGTTACACTTGACTAGAACCACATGACGAGTAGGGGCTTCATTTGGGGCCTTATCTTAAACTTCAGATATAATCATTCTGACAATCTGAAAGCAAGCCAAATTCCTATTTTGGTTACACTTGGATATTTTATAGTTTTACACATATTTCTACCTTCCCCCTCCTCTCATTCTTCCTCGCTTCTCCGCCCCGAGTTGCCTCTTTGATGAAGGGATTGAGTTTCATGTGTTCTCCTTTTATCCGCGGGCAGTCATAAGCCCAGAGCATAACTCATAAGCTGCCTTCTGATTCTAATCTGCAGCACTTTGCGTCTCACAATGGGACACACAGGCAACAATGACATCAGCCTTGTAGTTGCTCTACAAGGGTCAGACAAACATGCACATGTATAGTGAAGAACATGAAGACAAACAGGTGCTGCAGATTAAGGATTCACACAGTCAGAACACCGCTGCCGGCTACTTCAACCTCCGCTGAGGACAGACGAAGACTAGAGCTGTGTTCAACACTTTTCCCTATCACAGAAATCGTGCACTGTAAAGTGTGTTCGCCCTTTTGTTGTAGTGTTCAAATTCTTAGCGGTTAATTTCATCCACTGGGCTATATAGTGCATTATAAAATACCCACAATGCACAGAAAATTTGAATGTTCATACAATGTACACATTTTACTCCTGTATACCACAATGCAATGCCGTCATGTATTTCCGAAGGAAGAAAATTCCAGCGTAGTGTCCGAAATTTCGTTGAGTTATTCTCTATATAGTTCACTATTTAATACACACTACATAGAGAATAGTGAGTGAGTGAGTGAGTGAGTGAGTGAGTGAACGGTTTCAAACAGCTTAGAAAAGCCACCTTGTGGTTGTATGCCTGCGTGAACCAGTTAAGTTTCAGTTACAGTTTCCATCCATGTCCTTGAAAACATGGATGCTTCACACATATCTTCTCTGCCGCCGCACAAAAGATTTACACAATCAATACAGTTGACCAAATTCTAATCAGTTCATTCTTAAGTCAAAGTGGACGTTTGTGCCCAATTTGAAGGATTTCCTTCGAGGTGTTCTTTAATATGTTCCTTTCACAAGCATGAGATGAGACTTTTGTGCAGAATTTAAAGACATTTCCTGATGGTTTTCTTGAGACGTTGCATTTACAAGAAGGAGAAAAAACGACCACCAAAGCCTAATCAATTCTTAAGAATCAGACAGATAACCGGAAAACATATTGGATTCCGTCACGGCTATCGCTGGCATGAAAGCATAAAATCTCACAGTGTTTTTTCCAAATTGAACCTCCTCTGCCTTGTCTGAATCAAACCTCATCCATCTTAATTCAGAACAAACCCGTGGCTGCTGCTCTGTCTCAATTTACAAACCAAAAAGCCAATTTCAAAGGTAAAGTAAGCAAAGGTCTGCATTTCTGCGCCTTGACAGGCAATCTGGATGAGAATATGTCAACCAGAATGGGGTGAGATGAAAAACTGCCTTCCAAAGTGGAGTAAACTAGCAAAGGTAGATGGGATCGGGTCACCCAGACTGCTTCAGAAAGAACGTGTATGGACCAAAGTGGTGGTAAATGTAAATGTACAACAGATTCAGATAGTGGGAACACTTGATCAGCTGTACAAGCATCCGACAAGCTGTCAGTTTCTTAACCACCGGCTGGTAGAGAGGCTGATTGGAACAGACAGACAGATGGAGAAAAGGGTGGAGGAGGAGGAGGATAAATAAAGAACGACAAGAAGATGAGGAGGAGAGGAAAATACAAGGGAGCAAAGGGGAGGAGGAGGTAAATAGGGGCAAAATGGAGAGCTGGTGAAGGAAAGGCAAAAGGGTCATGTGGGAGGAGGACGGTGTGCAATGAAACAGACTGAAGCATGTGTGTGTGGATGTGGGTTTAGTGTGTGTGTGTAGCTTTATGAGTGGTTTGAATAAGCTCATGTGATGTAGCCTCGTATGATATTCACATATAATCTCCTTGGCATGCTTATAAAACACCCACACACTGAACGGTTGACCTGACAATGCTCCTTCCTTACTCTAATTGTCTGTTGGGTTTTTCTTTTCTTCAACCTTTCTTTTTAGCAACAATTTCTCTTAAGTTTTGGGCCACCATGGCTAAATGCTGTATTGACGATGATGGTTGAGAAATCAGGAAAAACTCACACGGAGTCAGTTTAAGGAAAGCTGCTCTACTCTTCTTGCTCCAGGTCAGTGCAACACTGGGATGTGACATGGCTTTAACTTTGATGCATCTCCTGCTGCCTTACATATACATACTGTGTGTATGTATGTGTGTATATTTGTACAAAGGGAACCTATTATGCTTTCCTCTATTTTCTGTCATATACATGATGTTACAGTGTCTGATGTTCATATTAGACATGGCCATGATTCAGAACTTTCTAAGACTGTGTGTCCCACTTTTCTTCTACTTTGGCTACCAGATAACATCAGCTCATAACTAACTTTATATGGTTATCTGGTTCAGGCACACTACTGCAATACTCTACATTACATAGCCTAAACTGCTACATGTAGCTATATGATAACATCAGGAAAAAAAAACATCTAATTTTGTTTGTGGAGGTTGTTAATTTCCCCACAGTTTTGGATGAGATTCCTGCTGGAACATGTCCAGTTATTAACATTAAAAGGTGCCACAGGACTCAGTTAAAGTCAATCCTGTGTATACGATGACAGTGCGGAGACATCAAGATTATTTATTTATTTATTTTAAAGGGACTATGCACAGTTTAAAATGGAAATTTTATTGTTTGATGCACTGTACCAGATTATATTTTAGAGCTAATTCACACCTGCAGTCCCTTGGTAAGTCAGAACAATGACACAGCACAACAAAAGAAGCCCATAGAAGACCAATCACAGCAGACTGGGCTTTTCTGTGAGGGGATTTCAAAAATGTGCTATGCTGGATTTTCCAATAAAAACAATGTACAGACTCATACAGATGTAATCCGTCTCTATCATAACTGAGGACCCACTAGTTGCATGTGGTGCTGTATTTTTCTGCAGAGACTCTATTCTATGTATTTTCTCCTCCTTGTCTGTGTCTGTAAAGTTTAATAGCAGGTATCCAACAGATACAACTCAAAAAAAGCACAAATCTAGTGAGGCAAAACACCAAACAAGAGCAAATCTAGGGTTGGCTTACTCTCACTTTGCTGGTGAGCGTGTTTATAAAATGAACATTATGGGCTTCATTTAATTATGATTTCTTATCCAAAAGGACAAAACATTTCTTAGAAAACCAACTTTAGATATTAAGTAGTATAAAAACACATCACTATTTTTATTATTTTGGACTGAATAGACTAAAAGATTTATCACTAATGAAAGAATATATTGGCTTAAGCGCCTTGTGAAGAGACAAGGTGCTATTTTACTACAGTATGTAGGAAACTACACAAAATCTACAAAGTCTACACAAGAGTACAGAAGCAGCCTCAAGGGATCTTTTTTTGGGGGGGGGGGGGGGGGGGGGGGGCTTTGCAAATCCTACTTAAGGGGGCAACAGGCCAGCCCGTGTCTAAAAAGGTCAGTCACAGGTGCACTCATCATGCCTGTTGATTTTTTTTTACATCCAGCGAGTCAAAAACGTCACACATATATGCCTGAGTAAGTACTAGATGTCAGTCAAATGTTGAGAGATGAGCCTAATCCTCTGTTAAAGGTGAGTTACAAATTCCACAAAGTTGGCAGTGGTGGCCAACATCAGACTTTGTTTCACTCAAACATGGGATGAGAGGGGATGAGGGAACTCGAGAAGATAAGAAACAGGATGAGGGTATGTGATGAGAGGAGAGAGAACGGCTGCCTCTGGGCACAGCGCAGTTGGAAAGTCATTGAAAATGAGGGCCCTCACTTTAAAATCAAAGGCTGGATTAAAGTGTTGGCTGACACCTCCATCCCTCCCACACACACGCACACACACAGATTCTCTCTCTCTCTCTCAGAGAGAAGGAGTCCATGAGATGAAACAGCACCACACTACAAAGACTAAACTGAGACAAAACTTTACTGCAGCTAGTTGTGTATGACTGTGTGCATGTGTGGAAACTGATGTGTAAGACCAGAGAGATATCCAGGTGTAGTTCCATGTTATCCTTGCTTCAGTTAGAGCTGCTCCCTTGTTTTGCAAAACTATGACAATTCTGTTACGTCTTCACAGTTTTTCTTGGGACTCAAATGCAAAATTCAATCTAAACTACCTGTACAAACACATAACGCATGCATGATTCCAAAAAACAGCGTTTTCTTGTGTCTCATAATACTAAAAATACTATAATCCTCAAATTCACAGATATAGATACAGAATCGATGATTATATATACAAACCAAGGGTCTACAGCTGACACTTTAGGTGTAATAAAATTAGCTCCTTTATTTAGACCTACAGTGACACCTGCTGGTGAGCCACTATATAGCATGTCTAAAATAAAGACTTGTAAGTTGCACCACCTGTCACTGCTGACAAAACTCACTTATAATTGTCTGACTGATTGTCTGACTGATTGTCTGCTTTCCTGTTTGTTCTGTGGGGGACATTTAAGCATGTTGAACATGTGAGATCTGCACAATCAGACGAAATATAGAAAAAATGTGATAAAAAAAAAAAAACATCAACCCCAAATGCACTTGCTGAAATGCAATCTCATTCCATCTGTTCCCATCTGATGACAATTTAACTTTTTATTTGGTTCTTTGTTTTTTTTTAAGTTATCTGCATTGATATTCAGATATCTGTTTCACGAGCATCACGACTCTGTGTATATAGTATATCTGCTGGCTAAAGTGGAACCCCGAAAATATTTTCTGTTGCCCCCAGAGGCTAAATCTCCAGAGGAATCACAATAGCAACTGCATGGATGTAAACATACTGTAATGCATAAATTCATTAAGAGCAGCCTGAACAGAAATCTAAATCAAAATACTTGTGGAAAGGGGTCAAGCACAAAAGCACATGATCGCATCATAAAGAAACCAATGAATTTTGGTGATCCACAACCATCAGAGTCTTTGTGACATTCATTAGTCTAATGACTGACCTTTGGCACGTGTGGATTGAACTCAACAGCTCTGTGTATGGCCTCCACAGCATTCATCTCTGCTGTGCTTAGCCCTCGCCGTGACGCGGCCTCTGGAGAGAACCTGAGAAAAAAAACCTCGTCTGTCACACTGCTGCTGCTCACAAAGTTAATAAATATATAAAACAGGTTTTAAAGGGACAGTTCTTCCCAAAATTCTAATACACATTTTTCCTCTTACCTGTAGTGTTATTTCTCAATCTTGATTGTTTTGGTGTGAGTTGCTGAATGTTGAGGGTATCAGCTGTAGAGACGTCGGCCTTCTCTCCAGTTTAATGGAACTAGATGGCACTCGGCTTGTGGTGCCAGAATATACATTTGAAAACTCAATGGCAATGTCTCTTTCCAGAAATCATGACCCGGTTAATCAGGATAATCCACAGACCTTGTTGTGAGCGGTTTCATGTAGGAACTATTTTCTTTCTGCCAAATTACACCCACCAACCATATCACTGTGCTTTAGAAAGTGTGCATCTACTGCTAGCTCACCTAGCATCACTGAGCTAACTAATGTTACAGCTTGGCCAAGGAGGACACCTGTAGTGTTTAAATCTTGTGCTGTAATGAACCTCTTGTTCATGAGTAGATGCATACTTCCTTTTGCACAGTGATACAGTTGGCAGGTGTGGTTTGGTAGATATAAAATAGTTCCCACATTAAACTGTTCACAACGAGGTCTGTGGATTATCTTGGTTAGCCCGGCTATGATTTCTGGAAAGAGACATTGCTGTTGAGTTGTTCAAATGTATCATTTTAGCACCACAAGCCAAGTGGCATCTAGCTCCAGTATATTTACAACTCTACGACTGATTTCTTCAACACTGGGCCACTCATGCAAAAACAATCTCGACTGATTAACAGTACTGCAGAGTGGAGGTAAAATATGTATTTTTGTTCTGGAGAGAACTGTCCCTTTAAGTGACACTGATGTTGAATGATAGGCAAAGTTCAAAACAGATTAAAAAATAAATGAATGAAAAAGACACATACTTATCTGAAACTGCCCGTGCTTTCAACAGTGCAGATGTGTAGCATATAGTGGCTGATTTTGGCAAGCTGATGTCTACAATGGCAGAAGAAATTAGGGTCATGTGATGTGTAGTATGTCATATATAACACTTGCTGTCCAAACATATAATGATGGAAGTTATTTATTTGTGTTGAATCTTACCATCATATTTGGCAAGGACTGCTTGGACATCAGCGTATGCCTGAAGCTCTAGAAGTGCCTCCAAGAGGTTTTCGTGTATATTTAACATTCCCAATAGTGGGAACTCCTTCATTAACTGGAAGGATAGAAAATAGCATACATTAAAAGACCATAGTTTTAAATACAATACGCATGTTGCCTCAGTTGAATGAGTCATTTGAAATTCACACTTTACAGTAGCAGCAGTAAGCACTATGAGATGCTATTCTGAACTAGTTTAGTTTTTGATAGAAACTCACATCTCTCATCATTTTCACTGCTTCTTTAATCCGTCCCAGCTTGCGTGCACACATTGCCAGTCTGCGTTTGATGTACACCAGCAAGTTGATATCTTTTCCAGCTGTGGATGGCAAATAGAAAATATGAGATATTTAATAAAAAAACACTTCTATGTCCATATGGATCAAATTGTATTATTATATATGATGCAACTTCATACTACATATTCTGGTCTTGTTTGTAAGAAAAGCAATAATGAACTGATAGAATATTGCACTTGTAATTAGATCCATTATCACAGGTGGGTGTGGACAGGTGATCTTTTCTATTTATGAGAACAATTATCTGTAATTTGAAGTTATTCAGCAATGTAGTTTGACTTGTCTTACTGTTCAGGGTGTGGCAGAGCATTTCACACAACTAAAAGTGGGTGTAGTTACCTCTTAACTAGTTAACTATCTTCCTGCAACTGGGCAGTTTACAGTTGATAAGTACTTAAAGGTAAACTTTTTGGGTTTTTTTTTAATGCCAATGTATATAAAATCCACTCTTACCAATACTTAGTGCTTTTTTGAAAAGGCGTTCAGCTTCTGTAATGGTTGTGGCTTCTTCCTCTGCTAGGAGCACATAGGCTGCAGCACATCTGCACACAAATGTGAGACACAAAGGCACAGATTTTCAACAGCCCTTCCTGTATGTACATCTAAATTTCAACGCAATCAAGGCAATAATTTGAATATGAAAGCACCCATAAAGAGTCAATAATAAGATTATTTTAGAAGAAGAAGGTAGATTTATTAGTCATTTTTTAAAATGTATTTATGCTCATTAACTGAAGAAAGTCAATCACAGAAACTTACTTTGGGAACTCCAATTTAAACTGCATTACAACAGTAGATGCAATTTAGAAGATACAGTCTAATGTTTCTTGATACAGTCTTTATGGAGATGTAAAAATGTGTGAAAGTTGGACTCACTCATGGTTCATTTCTATGGCCTGGTAAGCTGCCCTGATCCTGGCTTGAGGATTTCTCTCTCTCCAGGCTTTCTGCATCACTGGAATGAGATGAGGAACACAAGCTTATTATAGATGTGACCTGACAGACATATTTAATTGTGTCTGTGCATGTCAAAGCACCACCACCAAAACAACAACAACAACAACAGGAAGATGCTTTGTCTGAACATTTACAAAGAACTAGAAAAGTCTCCTATAAGGAAATATGCTGGCAGTCTTTTGCTTGTATGATCATAAAGAGAAAGACATATCACATCTCTGTTTTGACTAAACTGTGGTTTTAGTTTGCATATGATCATAACTCACCTGCATCTTCTGGTCTTAACTGTGGAGTGTCTCCCGTGAAGAAGGTCTGATGGTCTTGGGCAGAAAGGTTCATATCATAGTATGTTAATGGTTCCTTCCCTGTTACCCAGGTGTACCTGTCATGTAAAATACAAAATACAGCTATAGTTTTATGATCGACAATAAAGCAAATGAAATTAAACTTTTTTTTTTTAAACCAAAGATCAAGATTTTATCTTTATAAACAGTTTCACATGATGCGCCATGATCCATTTTTCCTACCTGTTGTATTCTGCTCCTCTGAACAGATTCAAAGGATTCCTCCACACCTTACACTCTACAAAAATGAAGATATTGGTGTTAGTGCTAATAATATTGCAAGAAGTACTGCTGTTACAGTGTGTATTATTATATTCATATTTACCTGAAACACTGGGCCTGGGCTCCGCCTCTCCATTCACTGATGCAAACAGACCAGTGGAGCTGCTCTCTACTCCACCCAGAAGAGGACGCAGGTGGCTCACTGACACTTGTTCAATGAATGAGGTCCCATATTTACGAAAATACCACCACTCAAATATCTGTGGCAAGAAAACATATGGTGACAATATGTTACACACCAGTATTAGGTAAGACAGCTATTACTATTTCATATGATGAAATGTCATGTATTTTGGATCAATCACTGCAACAATACTGTAATGGCATCTTGGACACATGTTTGTGTACATGACACAAAGTAAAGAAATCAATCAATCATTACTCAGTTATTCCTTGGTGGCAACTGCTATCATATCAACTGATCAGGGGTTCCTAAACCTTTTCTTGCATCCCTCCCCTCTTTGAAAGCTGCAAAAAATAATTTATCTTGTTCATTTCAAACTTTGCTCAAATTGTCATTAAGCAAGGTTCTTGTGTCTTTTGTGCAAAATCTGCAACTTAATAATAATCAGTGAATCGGTTTGAATTTGTTTCTCCTTCTTAAAAAAAAAAGGAAGGCACAATTCTTTGATTTCAGCTTCTTAATGTGAATATTTTACTGTTGTGTGTCAATTGTTCAAATGCCTTTGTTGTCGTTGCACAGCTGTAAAAAGATATTAGGTGTCTTCATCTGTACAGTATACAGCATACATAAGTAATACACACACACACACACACACACACACACACACACACTCACTCTCTCCTCTCTGATAGTAAACTGAATATGTTTGAGTTGTGGACAAAACTCCTGAGGACATCACCTTGCGCTTTGGATTTTTTTTTTTTTTTTTAGTAGTTAATAGTGTTACTCTTCTAAAATTAGGCTTCCTACTCTTATGTGTCTGATTACTGAATACAAATTCAGAATTGAGGCAGAGGTAACTGCAAGCTGTGTCTCAAATGTAATATTGCATTTTGCAGTATTCTGCAAGAAATAACTGAGGTGATAACTCACAAGGATGAGTCCAGAGATGAGAGAAGAGGTTCCAGTGAGAGCCACATAGAATTTGGGGGTCAGTGTATTTAAAAACACTGAGGCTGAAGAAGAAGAAGGAGAAGAGAGACAGTCAGTATGGTGCAAACAGATCAGTGAGTAGTTGTTGTCCTGTGTTGTGCCCATGCAATAAAAATCCGAAGCACTAAACCACATGCCCGCAGAAAAACATCGGCAGTGGGTTTAGTAAAGACCAAATGTGGGTTAATGAAGACCAAAGTAGCACAACAATAAACTACATAAGTATGACTGCATGCAATGCACGCTGCTGTTCAGTAAATAATATATCTAGGAGCTGGCGATACATACGTAAAAACACGACTTATATCGAACCAGAAAGTAGTCTCCATTTATGCCTGAATGAGTGACACAATGAACTGTCAAACCAACAGCTCCGCTTGCTGTCAGCTAAAGCCAGATACCCGAAAGGCTAACAATAGCTAGCTAGCAGCTGCAGTAATTCACCTGAGGTAAGAGTTTCCTGCAGTTTCAGCGGGCTCCACAGGACGTAAACCATGATCAGCACCATGCCGAACCAAATGAAGCACACATAGGTCCATGACCAAGACAGCCAGGACTTTAATTTCTCTGTAAATCCGAGAGATTGGGGATTACTGCCAGCGGTGTCCTCCATGTTTCTCCGGATGCCTGTAAACAGAGGAGTCACGTGATCACCAAGTAAAATGACTTCTATTTTGAAATCCCTACGAAAATCCATTTCCGGTGACCACAGAAAAAAGATTTGAATGTTTTGTTACATGAGTACTGTTGTTTACTAATTAGTTTAACAAAAATAAATATTATGGACAAGAGAATTTTTTTTTTGAATAAACGTCTGTCTGCTGAGTTTTACACAAATAAAAATTTATATCTAGCTTTTAAAAAATGAATTACTAAGTGACAAAATATGCCAAAGAAATAATAATAGTAATAATAATAATAATAATAATAATACTAATAATAATAATAATAATACTATTAATATTATTATTATTATTATTATTATAAAAACAATAATGTCATTAATTTGATTTTTATTTTAGCAAAATATTAAACACATATAATTATAATGATTTGGCTAAAAAAATGACGCATCTATTTTTAGAGATTCTGATTTTAAAATATTCATGGCCACAATGGAAAATTTAAAACTTTTAGATTATTTAGATATTTCAGTTGAATGTATCAATAAAGTTTGACGAAAAAACTAAAGAAAAAAACCTTTAAGTATATCTATTTTGTGCTACTTTATACTGGTAATGCACTATAATAAACACTATATATATTATAATAATATTTTACTTTTTCCTCCACTTTATTTACCTTTCACAGGTCACCTGTATAGTTATTAGTTACCGTGAAAATTTGTATTTTAGAAATAAAATTTTAAAACCCCTGAAATTATAGTGGATTTATAAAAAGTAAACGACAATGGGCGTGTTACTTTTAAAATGTAATAGGTTACAGATTACTAATTACCCTGTTAAAAATGTGATAAAAAATTAACTAGTTTAATGGTTTCATCAAAGGAATATAACTAATTACGTTAAATGAAGTTTTGATAATTTTTCTAACAAATGTTTTGAACTGGTCAATAAAGCTAAAGAAATCTGAAAGTTCTGTTTTTCAGAAGTCTGAAAAACATTTTGATTTGTAACTTTAATTGTATACTAAAATCTTTTCCCTCATTTACTGTGACTAATAACAATTATATTCATTTTGTATTTTAATGACATATAAATAGTTACACCCCAACACTGCTCCTAATGCACTCCATAAAAAAAATGTACTTTTTATACTACTTTAATTACAGAATACATACTTATTACTATGAATATTTGTATTTTACACAAAACAAACAAACACACAAATATTTTTATGAATAAAAATACACAATGATGTATGAGCTAAATATGTAATGTGAGCTCCACCTCAATCAGATATACAAATGAAATGCTCCTTACAATCAGAGAAAGGGATATTGTGTATGATGAGCACTTTTACTTTGATACTGTGAATAGGCTATATTTTGCTGGTACTTTTAATTATGCACAACTTTGCTACCAGGGGTTAAATTCTGCTTTACTCAAGTAATGAATAGATTGTTCCTCCCTCCACTTAATATTAGGGCTCCAGCTAAAAATTAACTAGATTTTGAATTATTACTTTGTTTAAGCCAGTGAGCATTTAGCTTGTAAAAATCTTCTTTTTATTTATTTAAAAAAAAAAAAAAAAAAAAAGCTATAAATGCCTATCATAGCTGCCCAGAGCCCAAGGTGATGTATTCAAATTGCTTGTTTTGTGCAACCAACACTTCCCTTCACAAGCTAATTTGAGCTTGTGCTACTGTTCATGACCAGCAAGTGGAGCCATTACATCATTAGTACGTTCATTTCTGTTGCAATCAACTGACTGCAGGTGGAGACAACATTCAGTTTTGTTTCCTTCCTTATAGTCTCTGGATTCATCAAAATAATTTAGAAATTCATGTATTTACACATACAAGCTCTCTTTAATCATAAGCTTCCGTTTTCATTACCAAACATTTTTTGCTGGCCTTATCTAAGGCTAAGATTTGGGTGTAAATGATGCAGCCTTTTTCTAACTGCCAGTCAATGTAAATTGAGAGAATTCACTATTTCCATGATTTACATATCATAGATACTTTGTCAAAAATAAACAGTTCAGTTTGTCTATTGCTATAAGTTACAAGTATATTTTTGGATGCATACAACCCGCAGGGCTTTTCACCTTGTGCGATTGACTCACATCCTAACAGTGCAGGGATAAATGTGATTTGTTGGAGTGCATTCTAGTTGGAGGTTACAGCCACTGAATGACAGAGAGCCAGATTTGGTCCTGCTCACACATGCCCTTGGGTGTTTTCTGCCTGATGCTGATGGACAAGCACACGCAGGGTTAAAGGCCTGTCATATAAATCAGGTACAATCACTTTAGAGGTGAAAACATGCACGATGCCACTGACAGGAAGGAAGAGTGGCAGGGGGAAGAAAAGAAGAATAAAAGAGGAAGAACAGAGGTCTGCAGAAGTTATCAGGGGTGTGTAGCATCTCTGAATGTATTTTCTGCTGAAATGATATTTAGAAATGACCTCTGCTCAGTGACTCATTCTTTGATAAAACATACATGTAGCCTCTAAGAATATACCTGGTAAACAGTGTTATCTCCTCTTGCATTTACACTGCAACACATATCGGTTAGATCTCAACAGACGTCAAATAAGATATACTTTGATGAATGCAAGGACATTTGCAGGTCTGTATGCATGCATACAACTCAATTAAAAACACTGTATTAAAATGTTCAGTGCATAGGACAAAAGACTACTGTACACAATATAATGCAAATATAAAACACAAAACTGATATAAAATTGCAAGCATCAGACCTTAGTAAGTGTGACATGACCTGTACACAAATGGTCAGCCAGCGTCCAGTCATGCAGAAGCAATATCTCTCATCATTCTGCAGTCACCTGTATACTTAAGGTTCATTTACAATTTCGTGTCTCGTATCCATCCAGCCATTCTGGACTTCATGTTCTGTTTATGTAGTTTCTTTCTTTTCTCTCCCCAAAGCTTTTAAGAGTCCTCTAATCATACATAATTAATCAAGGTTTTCACTTAAATGCACTGCATTTCTCACTCTCATTATTACTTAAGAGGCTGCTCTTTAAGGCTTGAAAATACCCGGCGTTCTGTTGATCAGATTGTTCACAAAGCCAGCTGTTACAACAAATGAGGATGTATGAGACTAAAAAAAATATTCAAAACATGAATTAATATTTTAGAACATTTCAGGCTAATGAGATGCAGTAATTTTTTTATCACTTTACATAAAAATTCTCATTAAGTCTGCTTGATGTAGGAGAAACATTTTAGTACAACCTGAGCAGAGTTTTAGATGTAAAGCAATTGTAATGAGTGATAAAGCTCTGTATTTGGTGGTCCCTGCTGATGGAAAACTTCAAACTTTATGAAACTGGTTCTCATCTCCCACACTGCTTTCTCTCGGTGAGTTTATATTACTTGTCTCCACGAAGGGACTCTCCCCCTACAAGTCATTTCTCTCAAAACACTTCATTTTCAGAAAATGTGTGTTCTTTTTTTTGCATCAGCAGACCGTGCCGTTTGACCACATCTGAGAGCAATGGTGCCGCAGAAAAATGACTTCCTCCATGACAGGCTCACAGACCATGGAGCAACATTTCAACCCAACTCTCTGTAAATCTGTGAGGACGAGTGGACATGCTCGGCTGCTGTTTCATAACTATAATAATGACTAATTTGCACCACATTATGCTCATGCAGAAAGGATACCCGCCATTCAAACAGCACAGAGGAAGATCCATATCATGTGACACTTTGCATGGCTGCATATATTATGCCTGCAAAGTCCGGATTTTGATAGAATGGGATGAAATGTATGTGTAGAATCTTATTAATCCCCTTGAATGTCAGATAAAACCTATAAAACATGAAGCGGAATCATCATCATATCAGAATGAGCACTGCTAACGTAGGATTGGAAACGCAAAACATGGAATAACAGCTTAAGAGTGCAGCAAGCAGCCTCTCATCTGGTGTGTACACTGGCTTTTTTCATCGTATACAACTCCAGCCAACTGTAAGAATAAATGGAAGAGGCAGAGATGAATAATACATATGAATTACCTTCATGCAGCCAGGGTCTTTTTTTCCCTTCCACTCCCCTCTCCTGCAAGAACATCATTTTTAGAAACAATAAAATAAAAGGCAAGGTGCACACATAAAAACTACAGGTATTGTGAGTGCACAACAGTGTGTCGACAGTTGCAGGAGCTTGAAAGGTGTTACAGTACTTTCTGAAAGGTGTTAAATAGTGTCTAACTGCAACCAGCAAGAGTGATAAAAATTTTGTGCTATAAAATGAAGGCTGCAAAGACAGAGCAAATCATGTCTTTTTAATGTTAATTGGGCTGATTGTGTTTATGAGAGGACGTTTGTGACGTCATCGGCAAGTTAAGGCACTGTGTCCCCATTCTTTCTGTTCTCTCCCACTTTTTTTCTTAAAGAAATACTGATCCTCTAAACTCAATGTGCAGTTCTTTTGCTTGTCAGTGTTGCAGAAGCAGATGTGCTGAATGTTAAAATCCATAATCCCAACATAAACAAAAGAATAGCCAAAACAGCAGTAGACAAATTCACAAACATGATACAGATATATGTTGCCATCTTCAAATGAGCTTCGGATTTACCCCGTTACTGCCACTGTGTTATATGTCAAACATTTGCAAACACTCAAATGAAAATACCTGTATTGTTAATTACTGTTGAGTAAGTTAAATGTGTCCTATGTTCTCCTTATTGTGAAAGGGTGTAACATATTTGATGTTATTCCTGCTGCAACCACTCAATTATTCTAAGCAAAAGTCTCTACTATATGCTTAAAAAAGTAACGAGGCAGACTGTAATAAGGCAACGGCTGAGTATTGGTACTCGATACCTTTTCGGTTCATTCACTCACTCATTAGCTGTAAGTGCTTAAACTGTTAAGGGTTATGGGAGTAGGGCTGGAGCCCATCCCGGCTTACACTGGACGAGGGGCGGGATAGACCCTGGACGGGTTGCCAGACTACAGGCTGACACATATGGGGCATTTCTACAAGCAGGCTGGTTCGGTTCAGTTCAGTTCAGTATGCATTTCTTTGCCTTTCCATTGCAAAAAGTTGTGAAAAGTAGTATCTTTGAAACCGTCACCCCTCCACTTGGGGTACCTACAATAGCACACAGATCCGGTACTAAAAAGTGGAGCTAAACACTGCAGCCCATTGATCAGTCAGTAGAGAATCAACATTCTGGGCTGTTTAATCACTGTTCATAATGTGACAAGTTTTTCATACATTAGTAAACTAGAACTATAAAATGAAAGGATGTTTTGTAGCCTCGAGCAGAAATAATTTGATTCACTGGGGTGGCTGCCGGCAACTTTAAAGGTGGACCGTTTTACCGATAATGTTACTCAATGCATGAGATGACATGGCGTGAATCCATAAACACATCTTATATTTCAATATAACTCTGACCACGCCATCTGTTTTTATTGTCTCTCTTGGGTAAGATACACTTTTAGAAATGAATGGATCTTCAAGCATTTGAAAAATCTATATTAATTGCAACAAGATTATGTGAACTGCATATATTCTAATCCTCAATGGGAGAAAAAAAACGTGTTGGAGCTTCGGTCCAGTGTGCTCCAGCAGCACTGAAACCCCTGCTCTTGCCTGACAAAGAGTCGATGCACAAACCCACTATATATGAATATCCCATTGAAAAAGACTCTCTCTCAAGCCTGCAGCTGCGTTCTGTGGAAGATAAACGGGGTGCAGACTTCACTTTGTATCACTGGTGAACGAGAAAAAATCAGCAAGCGCTGCTTGATGGAGCAGTAAGTTACAACAGCCCCGCCCACATGTAAGAGTACTGTTTGCGGTGGAAATGCTTAACAGATCTGGGGTCTAGGTGTTTGTTTGTAGGTGTTACTTTTGGTTCCAAAGGTACTATATCGAAAGCCTTTGGTGGAAATGCAGCTAAAGAGACAGGCAACTGTTAATGCTCACATTTAATTAGAGCCAGTATAGAGTCACCAGTTAACCAACCTGCATGTCTTTGGACTATGCCGGAGAACCCTGAGAAAACCCACACTGACGCAAGGAGAACAAGGAAACTCTGCACAGAAGAACCATTACTAAGTAAGCTAGTACCCAAACCTCGGCTCCAACAATACAATGCATCCGATTGTTTTTGCTGTTGCAATCAAGTCCAAAGCCGCTGTCCTCTGGAAAACAGTCAGTTCAATGCCTAACCAGTAAGCACAAGCTAACACAGCAGCAGTAGCTCACATTCGACACCAACCCATTAAAGAGTCACAGAAAACTTACAATGACACCAATATGGCACGATTCTGTCGTTAAATTTATTAATAACTGCTAGGTAGCGTTAGCCATGTGATGCTAACAGCTGAGCGTACTCTCTCAATTGTCAGTGGCACTGAGCTCACACTCCTGCAGCAGCAGAAAAGCTCATACAGTCTGTGATGTGGTGAAGTTGAATGCAGTGTATTTGACAGAGTTGGCAGCTCAGTATGCCAAGCCACCAAAATGTTCAAAACGACTATACAACACGCCGCTCCATTCAAATTATGGATGTCGAATGAAGTCCTGTATTGGTATCTTTTAGGGTACTGGTATCGTTATTAGTCAAAAGGTACCCAACCCTGACTCAACACTTAGAGCTATATACTAATGCTGGCAATGCCACCATGGCAGGTAGGCTAATTAGATGTTTACCATATGAGTTCAGTGTATTAGCATGCTACATTACCATTTTTTTTAATAAAAAAAAAAATGGAAACAGCATTGAAGGTGGGACCTTGAGGGCCTTGTACGAAATACAAAATATAACTGACGTTAATGGGAAGATCATGACATTTCAGGTATGTGGTCAAATCAAATCAAATCATTGGTCACATTTTTAACTCACAACCACCAGTGTCAGATGATATAAAGGTTGGTAAAAAAAAAAGTCCCTAAAGTTAGTAGCATTAATTCTCTGGAAACCACAAATATACAACACATTTTATAGAAATCCATCCCACAGCTGAGATATTAAAGCCTGAAACAACTGACTGACAGACAGATGTATTGCCATCCTTGGAGCCTCCAGCATGAAAACAGTCATTGCTACAAAATGACTGTTTTGTTGCGATCTTCTACATGACAACGATTGCATCAGATGATGGATACAACAATTCCCTGACTCACAAACCTTCACTTTAAACCATCATCATTTCCTTGAAGGCACCTGAGTCCATTCACATAACCTGATGAGGTTTGACTGAGAGCATGTGAAAGAACATGACACACAGCACTTGGGTCTCTGTGGTTAAAGTCTACCATTGCAGTCAACGGCCCTTAATTGCAGTTACTGCTGTTGAGAATCATGTAACCTTTATGGGATGGTTTCAAAGATGACTCATAGGCAAGCTAATTTTAGAGGGCTTTGTGCTTTACATTGGCCTTGAAGTATACAATTATAAAACGTGAAACAGAGTGACACAGACAAGGAAAGAGACACACTCAGCTGCTGTGCAGTGATAGTCGCATGTTCAGTCAAGATGGAAAAAGGGAGAGAAAACAGCCTTGAATTTAGAGGCAAGTTTTGAATATTTAGATGTGCTTGACATGATTTACACTACTGCATGGTCCCTGACTGCTCAGTGGTTTTACTACATTTTTATGTAGACCTAACACCCATATGTAGAATTTGAAATTTGATGATTTGAATGGTGGGTCTGTGTGGCCTTTACTGACAGTAATTTAAGACAGATGTAAAAAAGACCAACCCCCACCCCAAGTGCATGTGGCAAGTAGAAGAGATGTGAAATGAAACTGCCACAATGCAATCTGAATAACTGACATGAAATAAAGAGATTATTCCCACGGAACAAGATACGTTGATCACAAGCCATCACAAGCTACAGGTTTTTCTGAATTGGAGCTCATTTATGTATAATTGTGGTGCCCGCCTAGCCATTAGTTTATGTGTTGAGCATTGCTGCTACCGCAGCTCTGTCATGACGGAGCATTTTATTAGCTTCAGGAAACTCTTGAGTTGCTTTACACAAAACAAAAGACTTAAAAAAATGATACAGCTACAGGTCAGATTTTATTTTAATTTCAAGAGACAGCTGATTTAAATTAAGTTTCGGCTGGTTTATTGTTTTATTTATTTTGTGATAAATTTTGTGTGAATGTATTATATTAGCATGTCAAAAAAAGAAATTTAATTATAGGTCTATTTACCTTTCTGAATATGTGAAACAGTTCCATTACTCATTTTCCACACTGGTAGTGGCTGCACTTTCTTGCTCTCTCCTATTGGTAATGTTTACTACAGTCATTCTGCAGAAGGTGCCATGCTTTATTTATCTTTAAAATAAAAAAAATGAAATTGTATGCCCTCAATCTTAATTTTATGGTATTGTATCAAAATAGAAACCCCTGTAATGTGACAGCACTACATTATATGTAAGCTCTTTTTACGCATCTTTCGAGCAATTTGAAATAGGATCCAGGAATATAATTTAGAGATAGAACGCATCTCTAAAAAAGAAAAATGTTAAACCAAATTAATTTTTAGACCACAGCGAGATTGTTCAGGATATTTAAATTCTATTTCTAACTTATTGTAGAGGCAGGCATCCCAACAGCATTATTTACAAACTGTGAAGAGTGGACACTAAGAGAACAAACAAACAAAAACCTAAAATAAATAAATAGATCATAATAACAATAAGTAGCACTCAAATGAACTGGCTGCCACTGACCACATTATTTTCAATCAATGTAATATTGTAACTGTATTTGCTGATTTAAAGACATCTGCACCATAAATTCATGCAGAAAAGGCACAAACTGTTAAAAAATTCAAGAATGAAGGACATTAAGGACATTATTCAATGCTCAAAATGTTCTGGCAAAGGACCCTCAAACCCCCAATGTTGAAATAAAACCTTAGCCTTTGATTGATATATAAAAACACGACAATTTCTTTTAGTAAGATTATTCATTACTTGAGATTGTTGCATCACATTGGACTGACTTGTATTTATGTGGCAATTAATGTGACTTTGTTCGGTAAATGTGATATATATGGGCTGCCATAGACTCCAACTGCAGAACCGCCCCCAGAACCAAAGAAAGAGTGGCAGAAGGACTGAAACTCAGATTATTTTTATACGTTGAGATGGATTCTATACATATACGTGCTCTCAGTTAATCACTGTAGTTAGATTCAAACAACCATCTCTGTCACTCCTGTCAGCACAGCGAACAGTACAAGTGATGGCTGTTGGATACTGACGGAAAACAAAACAACAAATTGAACCACAGCTAGTTCCACCACTGTGTGTCTGACCTTTTACAGCGGAACAAGACACTTTAGTGTCACCTGGAGAAAACACTGCTGATTAACATGGCTAATCCCCTGTCCCTGACGTCACTACAAATCAACTTTACCTTGCTACTGGTATTTGTGGCCGAATACGGAGTCAGATGTCAGAAGCAACCAGATTCAAACTGACAGCATGTGGGAGACAGGTTACCTTTCATATTCGTGTGAGTCCCTTTTTTGCATGAAACTAAAATCTGGGTTAAGTAAAGCTCATGCTCCTCAAGCACAGCGACAACATCTGTCTGAAGCGTCTGCTATTTAATTGCATCTGTTTTTTTCCCCTTTGCTTGGTATGACAAAAATATTCAACAATAAAGATGTACTTTGAAAGCATAAACCATGACGACTTGCAAAGTACAAAGCTTTTTTTTTTTTTAAATACAATAATCAGTGCTTTAAATGCTGCACTCCTTGTCAAATCAGATGATTGACAACATAGAAGCAAAACACATTTATGCCATTTCTTAAACAAAAAATGTAATTATGTAATTTGGAATACTGATTGAAGAACATTATAAGGACATTCATTTTCATGATTTAACAAAAAGAATCATAAAAAATAAAAAGGGCTCATAACAACTGACTTCCCTAAAGAAAACTATCTGTTCCTATACAATGCATATCAGTGCCCACTGCAACATCAGAATACAGTTAGATGGTTGTAGACTGTCAGGGTGATACCAGTCAACCGTGCAGTAATATGCTCCCTGGACTGACCTCTAGAATGATCTAACTATAATAGACATCACGATTGTCCAGGCAGGGTCTCTAGAACCTCCCATGAAACACATTGTGAGACTGTAACCATGCAGCTTAAAGACTACTAACAACATTGATCAGCCCCATCTGAGCTGCAGAAAGCTGCAGACCATTTAAAAAATACAGACTGCTGAAAAAAGACACATTTTCTTTTGGAGGGAGAAAACTGTATAGATTCTGTCTTTGAAGTGATTTTTTTCTCTTCCGTGCACATTTTGTGTTTCACAGAAGCTGTGCATTTCCAAGTTCCTTGCCATCTGTGTAAATGTGATACCTCTCCTTAGTACAATGAACTGGAAATGGAAGCTGTGTTTCATATAATCCCCAAATCCATCCAACTCTCACATCCTATCATGCAAATTTGGTGCAGTTTGAAGAGAATCCGGTCTCCCAACCATATGCCTGAGCCGTGTAAAAGATACAACAATTTATTATGCATGCATTGCACCAGGCTTATGGTAATAAGGTATTAAATTAGTGCTGGACATTATTGCTCTACTATATCACTTCTGCTCAAAAGATTTTCATATAAGTCATATAAAACAGAAAAAGAAATGAGATTTTAGAACTGATTTGCCAGCAAACGATACCAGTGACTTCTTAGCAAAGAATAACATTTCACCATTCAGATATATTCGGCTAAAAGCTCTGATCTGGACCTGTGTTCAATTATGCCACTGTTGGCTTGTTTATCTTCAGTGGTAGAGAGTAAGCAAGTACACATTTACTCAAGCAGGCTTGCTTAAGAACAATTTTGTGGAACTACTTGAGTATTTTTTATTTTATGTTATTATTATTTTTTTATGTCACCTTTTATTTCTCCAGCTGTGTATGAGCTGCAGTGATCATTGGAATGCATTGATTTGATTGGCTGAGTTGCATCACGTGAGCTAAACCACTGCTATAAATGCTGCACTGGTTGAAACAGTAATGCTTTGTCAAAATGTAACATTTCTTAATAATTTTTCAGTTATAAGTCTCAGTCTAGATAGGACAGTGTCTGGGTCTGGACCCAGGAAATGGAGAGGGATGGCAGTTTACAGCGGCAACACATTTTGGACATTTTGCAAACAGTAACTGCATCCCCACTTAAATTGGCTAATAGCTCAGCTATAAAGCGCGAACATTACGCCACAGGCTCTGGCCCTGGGTGTTTTCTGAAAGCCTTGAATCTGCAGACTTCACAAGTAGACCAGCAGGTTTATACCCAACGTATCATTTTTTTTAAACATGTGGTGTAAAACAGATGCAGTTTGGTTACAGGCATTGAAACTACTTGGTAAGGTTTAGGAAAAGATCATGGTTTGGGTTAAAATAAGTACATAGAACTTAAGTCACATACACAAGTTAACCCCTTGAAACCTGCATTTACAAAAGTTTCGTTGCCAATAGCTTGTGAATGGCTTCAGATGCCATTCACAAGCTATTTAACCCTTTGAAACAGGAGCAAATGTTCCAGAAAAAAAATACACATTTATTTTTTAGTTGTTTGTTTTTGCTTTTTACTTTTCTTTTTTTGTGTGCTCATTTTCAGAGATTTTTCTTGTAACTGTTTTTTTTTCTCATTATTTTCTTGATAATTGTTGGGCAATCAATCAACCAATTTCCTAAGGTTTCAAACAGTTAACTTAGCCTACATTATGAATGTGACAAAAGTTAAGTATGTTACGAAAGTTAACTTACGTATGTAAGTTCAAAGAAGTCATCGTTGACTTTTGGTTTCACAAAGGACACAAACAGCAGTCTCCAGGGTGAAAATCCTATGTCCCAAAAAATATAAGAGCTGTATGTAACATTCAGAACATATCTATGATTCTGAGCCTGGATTGCCTGCACACAGTTCTCAACATGGAGGTGGCTGAGCCGACAGCTAGTGCCACTATGGGTTGGGACAGTGTGACCAGTGGATTTGTGAGCCACTGGGATACACTCACAGAACATTTATGTGCAATGTAAAACAATGTTTTGATTGCATACTGTGTGTAGTACATGCATAACAGTAACCTCATGTGGGAACATTTTGCCGTTGTGATACAAGAGAAAAGTGACAAAACCACACACACATTCTGCTGATAAACTTATGATTATAAACCAGCAAATGTTCTCATTACTGAAGCAGCTGCCTTGTTAGATTGTGTTTATGAAATGGAAAGACACAAGTGTGATTTCTTGAAGTTTCATAATTCACCTCTAACTCTCATTTTTTCATTACTTGTTTGGGTGCTTCCCCTGAAACGATGCAAACACGCATGCACGCACAGGCACACACGCATGCATGCACGTACACACGCACGCACGCATTCACACACAGCGATAGAGGGAGAGAGAAAGGATTACAATGGACTTTGCTAACCACCTTGAAAAGAAACAAATGTCTGCAGTCATTTTCTAATAAACTTAATCTGCAACCATGTACAATGTGTGTGTGTGTGTGTGTGTGTGTGTGTGTGTGTGTGTGTGCAGATTACAACAAATTTTATAGGCCAAGGCTTAGCTCAGTGTGAAGCCGCTCCCTGTGTTGTTGTTTTTTATTGCGTGAATGTTCAAACTGTGAGAAAACACCCACACACTCCTCACTGCCCATACTGTACCTGCATGCTTTTTTCACCATCATAAACAGCTGCCCTGAGGCTGTCATTTCCCATGCTACACACACAATGTGTAAACTACTGTAATGCAACGTTGTTATTACCGATGCCATACTGTACCATTATAAATGCTGCCACAGCTAAATCACCATTAGCTGTTGGTGCTGCTGCCACTGCTATTGTTGTTGATTTTGTTATTGCAAATTTGTAATGCATCGCCTTTGGGCCATAAATCTTGTACGGGATTACTGTGTATAAGTCATTTGTATGGTCTTGACTCATCAATCAGAGCTGGAATGTTTGTGTTACAACTGCCACTTTGTATGATGGATGAAGATGGGTGTTTTCTAACAGTACAGTAACTGTGGGTGAGGATGGAGGCTGCGTGTGTGTGTGTGTGCGTGTGTGTGTGTGTGATGGAGCACAATGCAAGCAGTGACACTCATTATTCCATCTGCAGCAGAGAGTGATTGAACACGCCACATATTAACTGTCTTTTCCTCTTAATCCCATTGTGTTCTGTGAGATTAAATTTGAACACTAATAAACGTTTTTTTTTTGTGACTAATTAATGTTTCGCACCTTGCCAAGAATCATTTTCTTCCTCTGCTAATTCTAATTGGTCCAATTAATCATGCAAAAGGTAATTGGCGTAGTTTGATGTGCAGTAAAGCCACTCCGGAGCCCACGGGGGGATTTGGAGAGCTTTTGTTTCTCGATACAAACAGAAAATTAGTCAAGGGTGGTAGGCGCTTGATGCTGAAGCACAGTGCAACACAATACTAATGAGCGTGTTCTATTGTGATGGTCTTTACGGGACTGACAGCCATATTCATACCAAAGGCAGATGTACATTGCAAATGAATGAAGATGACTGGCTTTGGCTGCCGGAGAGATCTGCGCAATGTCCTGGAGATTTACAGTAAGAAAGGCCATTCTCTAACACACAGACACATATTGAGGCAGGAGCTTTTTATCTGGTGTACATAGATTTTCAAAGGTCTCTTGCTGTAGTCTCTGACAGAGCTTGTAGGGATTTCAGGGAGATATTTTTGGATGGATGTTATTAGGAAAAATAATAATTTCTGTGTTGTTTTTTTTGTTATGAAGTCTTGTGATACAGTGTTTGAATCTATATTCAATTGGTTTTACAGGCATATAATTTTAACCCATATTTCTATGGCCAATGTATTAAAACATATTTCAGACTCAACTATAGAAGAGAAACACAAAGACTGTCAGATCAGGTTCCAGTACTTCTGAGCAGGCCAACACAATATTACAACACCTGATGTGAAGACTAAAATATGGCTAAGAGCTGGATATCTCTTTGATCTACAATTTTTTTAAACACTCGTTGCTATATGACTGAACAAAGTCTGCTCAACAAATATTTGTCTTGTGTTCCTCATCCTCCACCTCCTTCTGTGAAACAGTTTAAGCTTCCTTTAAATCTGTTACGCTCAAGACAACATGCAGGTGTAACTTTCATTGAGGAAAAAGCCCCTCTATGAGTAAAAGGTAAAATGTGATCTTCCGCTGAACAATCAAATCATTAAAATTCATGGGGACAGTGATGTAAAAAAAATTATGGAATAAAAAAAGAACTAGAAAAGTTCACTATTTCAAAGTACAGATCTCTGCCTGTAATCTGGCTGCAAAAGTCGCCCGAGCTGATCACAACCTCTCTACACAATTCAGGTTATACCAGCAGACACGCTACAGTGTTGGCCTCTGAATATGCAGTATAATTATAGGAATGAATGTATTTCTGATAAACTAAAACAGCCACAAATCTTTGATCTATGTCAATCCTAACTGGCATACATAGCCATGGCAGCAGAAATGCAGCACGTCAGGTTGAAGTATCCTTACCCCCTTACAGTCAAGATGGCAGCGAAGATGGGGATTTATTAATCTTGTATCATGCCTATCTTTGGTGGATCATTGCATATTCAGGTATGGAATTAATTTCTAGATGCTCCTTTCCCAAATAAAAACAAACTTTTCTATAGATGTCAGTTTATAGACCATGTTGAGGGCCAAAACGTGGCCCTCTACACACTAGGCTCTTTTAAAATGAGTCAATTTCCGGAAAGCTTGTGGCCTCTGCCAGCTGGTTAAGAGAAGTTATAAATCACTGCAACCACGACAGATCCTTGAGCATACAATCATAAATGTGTACACTGCCCAACTGGTTCACAAGTCCACTGTAGTAAAAGAAGGACTAAAATTACCAAGTTATTGATGTTGTTAATGATGTGTTCATATCAGTGTGTCTGCAGACAGAAAATCATCTTATAGTTTTAATTTTTGACAGCTGAAAAACACAAAAGCTGCAAACTGTTCAATTACCCATGTAAATTTCTACTTTACATTCAAGGCTTTAAGAAACTGACTATAGCTTTAGCTTACATATCCCAAACCACCAAGACATTTCAGTGACATTTTACAAACATTGAATCTGAGCAAGTACTATGGAATGAACAAATTAGTAACTTAAATGTAGTAAATTAATGGATAAATAACTCATAAATTACAGTTACTTTAGAACAAGCTGTTGGATATTATATTAATGAACCAATGTCTAAAGTTTACTTCCTAAATATCTGTGAATGTGCATATTAAGCAATTTCTCAGCAAATCTCTGCTGATTAATCTGCATAAGACGTTATTGGCGCAAAGACAATAACCCATTAGTTACTGCTTACTGTGTTTTCTCAGGTAAACTGGTGCAACATACCAATTTGAAATTAGAAACATAATTACATGTACTTCACAATTACCTTACAGTACCACTACTTATTTATGTTTGTCTGAGGTTTTGCTCAAAATGCACAATTAGTCCATAAATGTCCATGACAGAGACTGATGCCTTCTGAAGAAAACCCCGGCTTGCAATTGCCATTTTTTCAGAGCACATTCACAATAATATACACATCGATGTGTAAGATCAGCAAACATAGCCATTTGTAGTCTCTTATATCAGGACCAGAAACATCAGGGACTACTTAGTGATGTTTTAGGTTTTTTCCCCATGTCTCAGCTGTGTGGCTTGTTGCAGTTATGAGAACATCATGAAAGAGTACAGTCAGTCAAAAACAAAATAAAATGGGGGAAATCATAACTTGTACTTTACCCATCTGTGGTTTACAATAAACCTCAGACCTGTAAGAATACTAGAAAAACAAACCACTTTCAAGGTACTTTTTGTCATATGGAAATTCACTTTGAGATGTGTATTTCCAGCGGGGAACTATTTTTTACGATGTAACCATATCTCATAAAAAATAAACAAAAAAGTTATGAAGTATCTCAGTAAGCCGTTACAGATGCCAGGTGGCCTGATTTGTGCCATATGGTAATATGTTTTTTGTTAATTCGAAGGTATCTCTGTGCCAATAAACCTGAATATATATTTATTGATTTAAGATATTGAGAGGTATTTGTCTTTTGATTGAGAGTGAAGAGCCAAATTATCGGCAGAAGTCTCTTCCTCTCCAAAACAATAGACCCTGTGATTTTAACCTGTAAAAACACTGAAAAAACACTTTCACATTAAAAGCTCTGGGTGTCTTTGATGCTGTTCGGCTTGTTGCAGAGGGGCTGATAACGACGGTGGCCGACATGCAAACACAAATGATCCTATCTAGAGCTAGTGTTGGGTTTGTCCATTCTGGACTACCGTAGAAACATGTCAGCGCATCATGGCGATCTCCGTGGGTGAGGACCCACTCCCTATAGAAAAAGCTCATTCTAAGATAACATAAAAATTTTTAAAAATCTTATTTTCAGGTGATTGTACACTAAAGAAAACATACTCACGCCAATATATCCCCCTAAAACCTGCACACTGGACCTTTAAAAGTTTTTGAACAATGTCAGCATCTGAGTGTAATTAATACATGCAAACCAAGCGTCAATCTCAAAAAACTAATTTACAAATTTAAACAAGAACATTTAAGATCAGATTAACAAATATTCAGCACTTTTTTTTTTTTTTTGCACAATCTACAGTTCAGCCCCCGCACACTTCCTATCTGCTCTCTTATCTCCTGCACCACAAAAATCTATGCACAGTTAGAGTGTCAGCGAAAATAGTTGGCCCTATAATATCGCTCTACAAGCTGAGGTTGATTATGATAGTGAAATTGGCAGTGGAGCGTGGAATATCCCCCCGGTGATTTTTCAACTCCAACTCATTTCACGGGCCATCTCTGGGTCCCGATCTCTGGGACTAGGTTCACTTGGCTCCGGCCCCTGTGCTACTGATGTCTTGATTGCTGTTTCATAGACTTTTACGTGTCAATGCAGCAGTGCCGAAGGGACCTGTGAGGAGGAAGTGATGCAACCACAAAGACATGTAAGGGCGGCTTGAAAACACTAACACTGTGGTTCACTGACCTCAAAGGAAGGAAAGAGACAAAGAGAGACACACATGCAAAGGAGGGTGAGTTTTATAGGCGGTCAGAGGGTCTGAATGTCAGGTGTTGACAGTTGACAGGAGCATGAATGTCAAACTAGTGTTGAGGATATTTTATGCACAAATGTGGTTTTGCTTCTCATGCATCTGTCCAACCCTTATGCATAACACTATGCACAAACACACATAGAGTTAAATCAAATGTTAATTATAAAAAGGTAACAAAAAAGTTGTTGATGGCAGGTGAAACAAAATCAGAATCAGAATACTTTATTGATCCCTGGATGGAAATTGTGATACATTTCCGCTGTGCTGATGTAAAATATAGATAATTTTATCAGGAAGAAATCATAACAATGGCAGTAAGAAGTAAGTAAAATGATAACATTACAAAATATGTGCATTATACATGAACTTGAACTTGAAAATTCATGAACTTCATCAATTTTCACCTGTTACATGCATGGTCTCTTCAAAATACACTGCCTTTTTTTTTCTTTTTTCTTTTTTACAGGAAGTGTACTGTTTCAGTTACCCTGTTGAAAATGATGTAAGTTACAGAATCATTGTAAACCTTTGAAACCTGGATCGGCATCACTATTCTGTGCTGCATTTAGACGCCTTTCAAAAGTTTTTTGAGAAGTTTTTTTCTTTTTTTTTTTTTTTTTTTACTTTTACTTTTTGTTTCTTTTCTTTGGTTTTTTTGTGTGTTAATTTTCAGGTAATTTTCTTGTACTTTTTACTAATTTGTTGGTAATTTCTGGATTTTTTTTTTTAATAATAATTGTTTATTCAACACGTAAACTTTTTATTGACAAGATTTCATATGTAACCCTTTTGTAATCACCAACATTTTGATTATTTATGTTTATTTCCTAGTGCAACAAACACACGTGGTGGACTGACAACTTCTGAATGAGAACGGGTTGGCCGATATGTAAAATCCTTAAAAATATAAAATATGCAAATTATAGTATCAGTATGTAAAGTGCGTGAAAAAATATTTGAAAAATGTACCTTATGGTACATTACAATGTACAAAACTAGAAAATTATTTCAAGGTTTGTATATATAAAATATGTGCATGATGGCACAACACTAAATACATAAACATAAACGAGAAGAAGAAATATAAACAACATGTGCATCATTTGTTAAACATACATTCAACAGTGCTGGTAAGAGTGAATTAGATACTGAAGAATATTGCACAGCTGAACAATTGCATTGCTTTGATTATTGCACAAGAAAACCAGGCTGCTTTGTAATCTAGAGTCTAACCTAAACAGTAACAATCTAATTGCTGCTGCCAAAATGTTTGATTTTAAGAAAATTAGATCAGTAGCTAAAAAAAACAGTCTTGGTAAATGGGGCTTTATCTGTAAGTCAAGGCCATTAGCAGCCCTAGACTGAGTTGCCCTGGCCTCTGTAATTAACTCCGCTCAAGCACAGCTAAACATTTTTGACATTTTTCCTAGTCCAGAATTAACTGTCACAGCAGAGGGAGAAAGTAACCATCTTGTCACATTGAGTTTATCTGACGATTGTGAAACGCTGTCCTCTTCTGCTTCTCTCTCTCTCTGACACACAAACACACACACACACACACACACACACACACACACACACACACACACACACACTCTCTCTCTCTCTCTCTCTCAACCTGGATCTCATTTCAGTAATGTTTCATGATGAGCGAGATGATGGAAAGTGTGACTAGACCTAATGTTTTGAACGTTCTGGTGGCGCCGTCATCAGGTTACATTACACTGCTAATTGTTAGGCAAAATGCATTCCTCCTCCTTGTATATATGGAGCAGAGGTCTGGCGCTCATCTAGATGAGGTCACATGACACAAATAAAAATCTCTCAGACAAATCCATGTGGGGGAAAATAACTGTAAAACACTGCTCTGTCATTTTGAGTTTTCTATCACCATTACATAAAATATGCTGTATACTTTATGGTTAAAGTGATGCTTGTGCTGGCATGCTGGCACGTGCACACACGCACGCACGCACACACACACACACACAAACAGTGCACAGATGCTGTGTGGGACAGCAGATTCACCTGATTGGTTTAGCTGAGAAACAGAAAAACGAGTTGGCTGATGTGGATGGAAAGGCCCAAGGTACCGTAAACATGTAGCATGCAGCATGACAACTCCCAAGACATCCAGGAACTGCCCTGTTTCCAGTAAAGAATTATTTCTCTGTCAGCGCAAATGCAGTTAGTGTTTGATGAACGATTTGTCAGGAACAAGGAGTTACCACTGCGTCGTGGTACTTTCAAGGTGGTAGACCACACACTGATAAAGATCAGAAAAATATTCCTGCTTACAGGTTGTATGATGAGCTCAGTAAACATGATAACTAGAATGTCGATCAGTGATGAGAAAAATGAATAAATAATGAAAATAATTTTATATTTGTGAACATATTTTATGTCTGTAAATGAATTAATATGGAATTTTAGAGAAATCAGAGATTTCCCTGTTTAACACACTTGTTCACTAATCATATTCAGCATGTGGGATTTAGGGTACATAATATTTTGTTTTCTTTAGAGTACAATGACCTGAAAATAAGAATTGCCATATTTCTACAGTAGCCCACAATGGAAAAAACACTAGGTTTTGATAGGGTCATTTGCATTTTTGCGTTGGCCACCATAGTTAGCAGCTCCTCCGAGATAAGAAAAAAAACAAACAAAAAAACACTGAAAAATACAGTTTTTTTAAAAAAACTTGAAACTGTTTTATTCTGTGTTTTTACTGCTTTTGGATGCAGTATTTAACATTACATTACATTAGTCTTCATTCAAAATCATTAGTTGAGAAATTATTTCAATTGGTGTCTAAGTTGATTTGAATAATTATTTTAAATTTAACATACAAGAAGACATGTAACAGATATAACACATTAACACTTATTTAACACTACTTAGTATAATTTTTTAATATAAGTCATGTCTCTCTAATTGTATTATTATTATACTGTTTTCAAATTATTTTTGTATTTAATACATCCTGTTTCAATAAAACTGTATGGGAAGTAAGAAAATACATACATAACAATACATTGTACAGTTACAGATTACAGATTATAGATTGTATTTTACAGTTAACATAATACTGCAAAATAAAACTTCAAATGTTTTACTGCAGAAATAACAAACCTTGTCAACCAAAAGACAAGTAGAGATGGATATTTAAACTGCTTGGTAACAATTACAACTTGTTTGGAGAAGGAATATGAATGCACAGCATTCAAGAATATCAGCAACATATAGTTCACTTAAATCGTAATCACCATTTGTGAGATTTCTGTCATTGTCTCACCTCATAATATGGATCAACACAAAATACAATAAAGATTTTTTGGTTGAGTTATGTAGTCCTCCTTTCTGTCAGCACTACAATATACAGTACAAAAAATAATTTGCTGACTAAAATTTCTTGTCATTGATTGTTTAATGAAAGTAGCTAACAAGCCATAAATTCAACAGCAATTTGTATTCAGACATCACAGTTGCATAAGAGGGTTTCCAGACTATTCAAGAGCGTTTTAATGATGGTACAGTTGACCTTAGACATCGCCCACACAAATTACTCATTTGGCACATAATGGACCATTTCAGTTAAGTTTCATTTATTGAGAAGACAAAGTTTTCAATCATTCTATCATCCTGAAATGGTTGCAATGAGTCGTTGGGAGGTTATGAAAGCCACATGATAATGTCTGACAAGCCTAAACGAAATACCACCAAAGAAAAAGTCTCGAGTCAATATGGTGCAAATTCCCCCTCATGAACACACATTAAACCAATCACTGCGCGTTAGCATTTCAGTGGGCCACAGACCATTACCGGGCGCTGTAATTATACCACATATTCCATATATTACTTTGAATGAAAGAAGTCCAATTACAATCCTTTTACTCTGTCTCTCAGTATGCTGGCTGATGCCTCCATAAAAGTCTGTGATTAAATTACTCAGGGGAAAGCACTCACATTTTATATGACAACCCCTGACGCATCGTTCAGCCACGAATTCCCCGACCGGCAGCAAATCTTCCAAGAGGCTCTGACTGCGGACAGGTGACTGAGAGAGACGGAGAGACAAGCCCGTCCAGCTTTACGCCTTTATGCTATTACTCTCTGTCCCTGCTTATTGATATAGAGCTAACTTACCTGCCATACATATTGTATCATCTGACAGGAACATTAGGAGGAACGTCACTGCATTTTTTGACCGCCCTCCTCCTGCTGCGTTCTGTTTTCTCTCTACAAAGCTGTCAAAATGTTAGGAAACACAATGCTTATCATCTTGTAACAGCACTGTGTATAAATGAAGCATGTGCGTGTGAACTCAGGGGCTCTCCAGACAAAATCATAACTAAACTGGGGTTATTCATAACTTTTTTGTCATTGTTTGAAGTAACACAAGCGGCGATACCCACCTCCAACCGGCCCTCTTTCAGTTGAAATACAGTCAAAGGCTTCAAATGAATATACAGTAACTAGCTACTCCCACATGTTCCACTGAGGCTGAAAATTCCCTCATCTGAGAGGAGTGTCTGCTGCACGCTGTAGGTGTTGCTGCACTGATGAACACTGGACACAGTGTGAGAAACGCTGTTCAAGGCACACAAACTGAAAACTTAACATAACACTCAAATGCTACTTTATTCAAGAATTTATCCCCCCCACCCGCCTCCTACCTTCCTGTCCATGTACAGGAGTCATTTTAGACAAACTGTGTGAAAAGTTCAAGAAATTTCCCTTCGTTTTTCACAGCAGAGAAATTCAGAAGTCGTTCAAGTCGCGCTGGAATGTGAAATGTGAGTTCTGGGAAGACCAGACAGACAGACACACACACAGAGGGCCCCCTCTGACAAGGAAGGAAACCTTAACTTGTCAATCACGTCACTCCTCTGTCAATAGCTGTTTAATCCTCTGCTGAAAGCTGGTGGGTGCTGGATCTAGAGGCAGACAGGAGGTTAAAGGTGAAGCGAATGACAACCCCCATCCAACATTTTCCATCGTCGGAGCATATTTGGCTGAGAGGTAAGGATCTCATTGTTTTTTGTGAAAGCAGACAACTGAGTTTCTAATATCAAGGCTGCAGCGCTGCTTGTGACAGTGATACTGATGGAAGTGATACTGAGGGGGAAATGCAAAAATGCTTGTTATCAACTTTTGCAGATGGCATAAAATGTCTCTGCCTGAGAGCAGATTCTTCATGCCTTACTAGCCATCCAAAAAAAAAAAAAAGCATGTTAAAGTGTATAGCTTTATAGTCTGCCTGTCTAATAAAAAGACAGACAGTTGAGTCAATTGCAGTTATATGTGTGGGTATAAACCAATCATAATGAAATGAGCACAGTGAAGACAATGCACTCGTTTTGAACAAAAATACATTTGAGCTTATATAAGCCTCATCATCTCCATGACAACGGCTTTACTGGTAACATGAAGCCGTATTTGTGTATAACCACAGCAACGTCATCCAATTGAATTAAGCTGCACCTGTGCACATTATGGATGGAAATAATAGACTGAAGGCTGTTCCAGTGAGCCTGTTGCTGACTGGATATGGGACTTTTTCGTTTTGTGTTGCATGACACCGAGAGTGTATTTTTTCTCACAGAAGAAAAAAATGATTCATTACTATATAACAGCACAAGATTAATTAGCTGATAAACAAAAGTGATAGCCAGATAACAAATCTTACATTTTTGTTGTATCGTTTCACATTGAGCCGTGAGAAAAATATGTAATTTTACCATTTAAAAAAAAAAAGCCTCTGATCTTCTATCAGTTATCTCGTAAAATCCATTTGTCACATTTGGAACTGCTTTATTATTCTGCTACATGCTAATGATGGCAAAATATTGTGCTTCCCAGTGCACCATTGCAAGACAAACAAAATAAATACACTCTTAAACATGCATGAAAAAATGTTTTAGCACAAACTCCTGGATGTACGATGCAAATGGAAGAAGCAGACAGTCAAATAAATTGCTTCATTGTGAACTTTTTTCCACTTTGTTTACCGCTGGGATATAAACTAAACACCTGATTTGTGGAAAGGGCACCAGTGCTGAGATGCATACAGAGAATATTAGATCAGAACCAATAGTAAGATGTATAAGATGAATAAGATGTGGTAAGGACAGGCTTCTCTCTGGTACACTGGCTGCTCCATCCAATAATTGGAGGATGTTATGCCGGCTCTGTCAATACATTTTCTCGGAGGTCCTGTGCCAATGAATATTTATGATTAATACAGCTATTTGTAATAAATATTTGATGTTACTCTATTTACCAAGCTGGTTGTATAGAACAAGGTTTCAGGAGGTGTTCATGCTATTCATTCAGTCGGGTTTAGTTTAAAATACAGAATATTTGTTCACTTAGCAAACATCAAGTTAGCATTATTTTTTTTCCAAATTAAGTTTTAGACATTAATTTAAAATTTAGTGCATCATTTATTATCAATATGATGGTATATTCATTGTGTCCTGTAATGAGTCATGTCCGTCAACAACTGAGTGTGTCGAGGTATTTGTTGTCTCCATGGCTGAGGGCCACTAAGCTTTCTGAGGAAAAACACCTGAATCCTTTGCCCTCACTATGTGTGTATATACACAACAGGTATAGCAGGCTGAACACGCTTCCAGTTAAGGCACAAGACAGCAGTTGACGAGTTAGAGGTAACAAGATACAATTATGACACTGTGAATACAGAATTGGACAACACATTTAAAGTTAGCGATTGCAAATCAGAATAAGATAAACAAGAGTTATAGCCATCAAATCTCCCACAGAGTTCATTATGCTGTTCTACCGTACCCCAGAACAGATAAACCAAACATTGGCTCCAGACAGATTCATTCATTTTTTTTAATGTTTTTGTGATGGCCACTGTAGTTCTCCTTAATGATTGGCACACTGAAGAAGTTTTAGTTCTGCAACCTTACTTATAGATGCCACAAAGTCACACACGCTTAACATTTAAAATAGCTGAAATATTTCCAGTTGAAATACTGAAACAGTCGTAGCTGAAGGAGCTGTTGTCTTACAAATACTGAAACAAGCTGATTAAGCAGCTGAAAATAAAAAAGGATTATAAGTTTCAGCAATGTGTAAGCTCCTAAATGAAGTTGAAGTGTGAGCGCCGAGTAGGAAGGAATTGAAATGTCAGTCGAAGTGATAGTGTATAAGTGGTGAAAGGAGCTGAATTGTTATTCGAAGAGTAAGAGATGCAGGTGAGTTTCAGTGATACTGAGGAATTCAACACAGGTGAGGGTTGCCTACTTGCCTACTGTCAGAAAAGGTGCTTAAAATCACTACACTAATAAAGCTATAAACACAATAATATAATTGTGCATCAACATGCTATTCAGTACGCTAAAACAGTGATTTCGTTTTAATGTCGAATGTCCAAAACCAAAATAATGTGAATTTCAGGTTATTTCTGGTAAAACATTACATGATGCTAACACTGGACACTGGGCTAGAATAAGTACCCCATAATGCTCCAGTTTAAGTGGAAATATGTAAGAAGTGTAATATTTAATTTATAGTTTTAAAATGATTTTTAAGTATTTTTTAAATAATAATAAAATACTAATCGAAAATATATTTCCAATAATTATTATTATGATTCGGATTATTATTGTTGTCATTATTATTATTATTTTATTTCTTGGTAAATCTTTCCATGAAGACCACATCTGTAATGCATTATGAGGACATTCATAGTGAATTATAATGCATTCATAATGCTATATGACTACACTCATAAACACACATAACGCTAACTGATACACTATATCAAACATCATGTATGTGACTTATAACGAATTTTAAGTATCAAGTGTCTGATGGATGCTCTTGACTATTGACCAAAAATATTTAATTTGGTCGTATAATTTATTGCCAATTACAATACATTTTTGTTAATCGACTGATTAGTTCATCAACAAATGGTGTCAACTCTAAAACTACATGTTTAAAGTGTCTGTAAATGTTATTTAAAGAAAAAGTTCAACACACTTGATAACTGTGTTTGTTCAAATACAAGTCAGTGATCTATCAGTAACACACCACAGTACACGGAGCAGGTTTGTTTACATTTTCTAGCAACATGAGGAAAACGGCGTCCACTTATTCACTTGATCGCATCTGTTTTCAATATCACTCCCATGTCCATACGAGTACGTGCCGTAATATACAAAACGACAGACGTGAATTAATGATAATGGTGCAGATGTTTGAAATAATGGAGGTGTGCTGGTAAATGTTGTGATAATAGGTGGGTGACCGAGGCACATGGAATTTAAGATCAAAGAGGAGGACTAAATGCTTTGTAGAAATTTTAATTCATGATCTCAGAGGAGGAGAATGGGATGCATGGAGGTGTGCGGCTGATTCAGTAATAGAGCCAACACGAGATAAAAGCAAAAGCCTGTAATGCACTGTGACACGAGGATCACATCAAGAGAAGAGAAAAGAAATGGTGAAAATGTTCGTCTGATAAAAAAGCCATGTTTTCTGTCAAATATTAATGACTCCATGAAAGGCTTTACTCATAACAGCAGCTATTCTGAATTTATAAGACAGCACAGTTACACAGAATAGTGATAAATAACTTCTTCCAGCTCTCACAACCACACCCCTTTCTCTTTTAATAGATGGGTACACAACACAGGCATCTATGTCTGTCTGTGCCGCTTTCTCACACACACAGTTTCTTAACAGAAAAACTGTGTGTGTGCATGTGCAGTGTTTGTGCAGCACTGACTTATTTTTCACTTTTCCCTTTAACTTCCTGTGAGTCACCAGCAGTGGAGGAAATACTTTACAGCTGTACCTTCATTTTTATGTGAAAACACAGCTTAATGCACACCGAGAACAAAAGCAGGAATCTGGTACAATGTTTTGCCTCACTTGTAAATTCCTGTGCACCTACTTAATTTGCTTTGCCGCTCAATGGTAAAGTGCAGTTATAGAGCTGTTACATAACCTTTGCTTATTTAAGTATGTCATGAGCCCAGAGTGGCTTATGTAACTTTACAAGATGGTATAAATCTGTAGATCCTCTCTTCTTTTTACTTATCTGAAAATCCAAGATACATCTTTTGTTTCGATGGAAATAGCTCGCGGAGAGTCTGTGAGAAAGTAGCCTTGATTATGGTGCATGAGATTAGTTTCTCTAAAGTGGATGGTGTCTCCACAGATGTCTTTTTTTAATACCACAATTAATGTGATGCAGTGCAGTATTAGTTGCAAATGCTGCCTGTCACAAGAGAGACGCAGGGAGAAAAGGAAAGAAGATATTCTTTATTTCAGATCTTCATAAATAATGTTTCACCACACGAGGAATGAAAAGCGCTTTGATGACAGTTAGAGCTTGATGGCTGCTTGTTTGTCATTCACAGAACTACAGGGACAGATTAAATGACTGTAAATTAAATTTTGTTAAAAAAAAAAATTGAATCCAAAAAACACCACCTTGTCGAGGAGTAAACTATGATGCAGTCAAGATAAACCTGTCACTGTGTATGCTTCTGGATGAGTTGTTGGAATGTTGCCCCGGCGTTACATAACCCCAAAGGCTTTCACTCAGATTCATAGAGCGAAGAGTATGGTGGAGGGGGCTGTTTACCTCTCTGCTCTCCATTGTGATTTATAAACTGAATTAATTCTTGAAAGAGGGACTTCCTCACAGATAGAAAACATTTTTTTTTTTGCCATGACTCCATCTGATGTCAGAGCTCGACTATGGACCTAAAGGCACATCAGTCAGCAACGTCACCCTCTGCCCATTCCTGCTCTGATTCTAGATAGTTTGGTGTTGGTGAGAAGCACCTACAATATGTAAAAATTTAATTAGATAATTACAGGAAGGAAACCACTTACAGGAAGTTGATCATCATAATTAGAAAAGAAAATGATTCAAAGATATAAGAACGAGGAGGTGTGGCTAAGGGCTCACTCATGATCAACGCTAGATATGTATATGGACATGAACAGAACTGTTCATTTGTCGGACGTTTCTGCAAACAACATAATAATGCAAATTAAATGATATGACTACAAGCTATGAGTAAGATAACCATTATAGGAAATGGTTCTTAGTCAGAAAAAGGTGAGGTTTTCCTGTTTTTCACATCCTGTTCGACATTGCACAAAGGTGGTTGAAAGTTAGTCAGATCGCTGGTAAAATACCAAAATTTTGTGTTTTTTGTAATGAAAAACAAATCATTGCTGTAGAATTCAGTAAAGGCAACTGAATGCTAACACATTAGCCACAACAACTTTATGAAGTGATAATATGTCAGAGATGAGTGTTTCTCATGTTCTTGTTGAGTTTTTCTGCCCCCAAGTGACCAAAAAGCAATTAATACAACTTTAAAGGTTTAGTACGTAAGATTTAGTGTCATCTATGAATTTGCATATTGCAACAACTGACACTTCACATGTGTGCTAAGCATGTCGGAGATTTAGTTTGTCCATACTGGGTTACTGCAAAAATATCATAGCTGACTTCTTGGAAGAGGAATCGCTCCTTATGTTGATATAAACAGCTCATTCTGAGGTAACAAGGAAACCACAACAATTATTATTTTTAGGTTCTTATACACCGATGAAAATATATTTATGAATATTATATACCATATCTGGTGATAGATGTCCCTAACTTCTATTAATATGACCTTTAAAACCCACCAGATTTTCTTATTATAGTAGAATTAGATCAAATAAGTTTAAAATTCTAAATACTATGTATTTTTTTTACCTCTAAATTCTTAAAAAATAAAAAAAATAAAAAAAACCTTGGATTGTGCGGATAATAGATGATATTTTAATAACAACTGTTGTACTCACACTTCACTTTACAATATGAACATACAGTAAAACATCAGCATTATTAATGATAGTGTCCTTTCAAATAGAATATTTTTAATTTAATTTTCACTCATGTCTATTTAGGTTTAAATTTTTAATTTAAAAAAATATATAAATTGTGCAATATATGTGTTTACTTCTGAAGCAGAAAAACTATTTTTTTATGCATTATTATATTCTATATCATATATGTTTGTGGTCAAATTCGCCAGTATGCTGGGTATTCATATGAGGTGAATTCTACAATAACAAGTATGAGCATTAATGTGCCATACAGGAAGTGGGTGTTAGCAGAACTAACACTTGTTGGACTAATGGTAGTTCTTGTACTCAGCCATCATATAAATAAATCATTTTGTGGCATTTAATTGGATCTTTTTGCTTTTTCTTTTTTTTTATACACTTTATATCTCATATTTTTTCCTCCTCATATTTCAGCCTCACTCCTCTGCCCCTCTAGCTGTCAGACCAGGCTACAGTCGGGGACATTTCAAAATCTTTTTGTATCAGCCTTGTTTGGCTCGCTGCCTGCCCCACAGGTCGGCTAGCCACCGGGAAAACTCCAGGCTCTCCAGATGGCCGGTCCGCTTATGAAAGCAAGTTAGCAAGCCCTTTTGAACAGCAGTGCATGCTAAATTTCAAAAGATATTTCAGTTCATTGGTATTCAGTAATATTGGTAAATCAAATCTATATTGTGCAGCATAGAGAGTGATTCTGATGGAGTTTACTTTTAGATTTAGTTAACCATCATAATAAACACCATGAAGTTGGTCTTCTCTTACAACTATCCATCAACTCTCTTCTCCAAATCATTGTAAAATTCCACAGTCAACAAAGTTGTAAGTATGGGCAAGAGATACTGTAAGGCAGGAAGTCACTGAGCTCTTTGCTTCCTGTAGGCTGCCATTTGTTGTGGTGGAAACTATGAAACAATAATAAAGCTAAAGTATGTACCAACTCAGGAGCTGGATCCCCCGCAGCTGGCATTTCTATAACAAATATGTTATAACAGAAAGGCAACAAGGCCTGTCCTGTTTCACATGAATAAAAACACACAGCTTTATTTTTCTCAGATTTAGAAGACACAACTTCGCAGCCCTCCGTATCCCATATAATCCACTGTGGACCAGTCAGTTGTTTAATGGCTTGTTCAGATGATCCCTGTCATATGACTGTGGTGTATTTACAAGGTACTTGGTTTAGCTACATCACATGAAATGGACCAATGAAAATACCACAGCAGGATGTAGATAATGTAAATAAGACATGAACATCGTAGTTCTTAAAAAGCAGCTTGGACACGATGTTTATAACTATATTAAATAGTTTACCTATATTATACAAGTTTTATATTTACAATATTTCTGATGCAGTGTGAATTATGTGATTGCGCAACATCACAATGTGTAATATATAATTCATGAAAATATCACAGTATCAGAATCATGAAACTTTTAAACAATAAATTATATTTTATATTGTACATTAGTTTTAAAAGGGACCTATTGTGCTTTTCCTCATTTTCTGTCATATATGTAATAGGCTTTTAATCGTAACTTCATTTTTTGAACTTTGTTTAAAATGTCACTAATAAATCTACCTTCTACCTTCTATTACAGTGATGGACATTATTATTACATGTTGCCAAAGTTTAAAACAACAAGGTAAAAGTTCAATACATAAAAATAATCCCTGTGAGCAAAAACCTCAGGTTTCAGACTGTTCTAAACACTCTGATTCTAATGTTTTTCTACTTTGGCTACAAGCTGTGACAGATTTCTTTATATATCCATCTGCTTCATTCACGTTATGGCAAGTGATTGCATTACATTACATAGCTTACAAAGCCACATGTAGCTACATGCTATCAGCAATATACAGAATGTAAAATTGATTGCTGACGTTATTTTGCCCCGTTTTTTAACAGGATAAAGTGCCACTTTACACTCCCTGACTGCAAGTACACTTCTACATAGATGCTAATGTCATGGAAATATATTATCTTGGTTGCTGATATTGTTAACTCCACTGCAGTCATTTCCTGGGTGGCAATGATGGTGCAAAGATGACAAGATGCATGAGACATACACACACACAAAAAGCTGATCAATCAAAGCAGACTGTGCTTTTTTGGAAGCAGGACTTAAAGAGACAAGCTATAAACCCAGCATATTGGACAGAGGGTGATTACAGGTGTTCTATTAAGGCAGTACAAGGACAATAAATGAAACAAAGTGTTTTTTAAACATTATGGCGTGTAAATGTTCTAGCGTACACCTATAATGTAAGTACAAACTTGAAAATCTCTTTGATGTTAACAATTTTGGTGCAGCTTTAACCTGACATTCAGGTCTTCTGAAAGATGCAGCCCATAAAGATGGCTGGCCTCCTTTGAAGCCTTAGTTTTAGCTAAAGATGTGTAGTACCATGTTGTGGTACTTGTTATCATGGGTAGGCCATAATAACACTTCAAATACTTCTCTAAATATTGCACATAAGTAACACTAAAGACATTTCTTACTGATGTCATTAGTGTATTAAAAGGAGGATCAGTAGGATTTTGATGTTAAGTGGATGATGGAAGTCACTTATATTCACACCACAGTACAACATTGTCATTAACTGGCAACATCATAGGTTTGTCAATAAAATATTGACATAAAATTGCTGATGAAAGCCAAATGGCATATTATATTTCAAAATGTGATGCAGGTATATGAAGACTTTGTAATTCCTATGGCGAGACTTTGACACAGTGCCAGCGTCTGTACAAACACGCAATTTCTCAAAACCTTTTCTCTCTTTTCAAACATGTAAATGTTTTAATTAACTAATGTGGAACAGATTCTTGTTATGAAAGACTTGTTTTTAAAAGATAGACATTTTTTCATATCAAACTTAATTTAATAGTAATCTCATTTAAAAAAATGAATATTTAACTTAATCTTTTGTCTGCGAAGACACAAATACATATCTCCCTTCGGTATGTCATACTAAAAAATGCTGAATATGGCACTATAACCAAAGCAATTTTCACTTAAAGACATGGTATTAACATTAAAGTCAAATATTAACAAAGCTGCGAATTACTTGTCCGACTTGTTGTACAGTAATTAATTCTGAGACAACAGCAACTAAATGCACGGGAGGTAATTATTTTTGTTTTTGTTTGGTGAATGCTTTAAGCAACAGGCAGAGTGATTGGCATCTAAATAGTTGTCTCCAGTTTTGGAGGACATTTGAATTATACAACAGAACCTTAATTATAGTGAATACAAATCATTTGCATGGCTGTTATTTAGGAATTCCCCATTTTTTCGTGAACAAATAACCAAAAATTATATTAAATTACAGTATTTTTCGACTCAGGAAGAGAAGCAGATGTTAACTGCTTTAAGAGCTGCAAGATTAATAAGGTTTATAAAAACGGCCAATACGCTGCAGAGCATCACGTCTGAAATTCAAGAGCATCAGAAGGATGCAGAGGAGAGATTGAACCATGTATCTTTTCTTCCCTCTTGCTCGACACTCTTCACATTCAAATGACCTCTGAAGGCGGCGTGGGGATCTGCCTGATAGATATTACAGTATTTTGTCTGTGTCTGCTATGTGCTAGACTTCAGTGGCACCCTCCCCCACCATGTGAGCTGACCTTTCATATTTAGTATAGCATGTTGGGTAAAGGTCACCTCTGTTTTGGCTTCTCTCCACTGGTTTTGTTGTGCCATTGGAAATTGCCCACAGAGTCTTCAATATATAAATATTTCCATGTTGCTCTCGAAAAACATGCAAAGGGCAAGTAATCACAGTGCGTTTTCAGCAAGTGGGTTTTGGGATTCCTAATCACGCCGGGCTGATTAGCTTGCACCTGAGCGCACAAGGCTATAATGTTGTGAGTTTCTCCTCTCATTAATTCCCATTACTTGTATTCAGCCATGATCAGCTTTGTGTTCTTGTGACCTGACGTCTGGGGCATGCAAAGCTTGAAATTAGCGTAAGACCTTATGTATCATGTGTCATGAATTGAAAAATAAAATACTTTGTAATCGGGAAAAGCTTCACCTGTTCAGAGCACTAAATTACCAAGATATAAATATATAAATTTCCCTTCCAGCGGCAGATTTAATGTCACTAGCATGTTTTTTCTTCCTCAGAGTTCACTTTCAATAGAAAGGCAATGGATTTTCTTACATTAGATTTCCCAATCACATAAAGTGCCTGCTGCGGGCTCCCCGTGACAGGTGCAGAAACCTAAACAGCCTCTTTGAAAACTGAATACCTCATTGCTAAAAAACCACGTACATTATTTCATTACAGGGATATCTTAAAGTAGTGGGCAAGACACGTCTCCATTCCTCCATGTTCAGTATATTATTGAAACGATTTCGACCTTCAACATATTTCACTCATCCACCGGAATTTCAGACTTCTGTTTCATCACGCTGTCTTTCATTCTGTCATCATCTCTCTCTGTGGTGGTTCTGTTTTAAGACTTGGGAATGTGAAAGGCTCCAGTTAAGCTTCAAATGGTCCCCCTCCTCTTCTCAATGAGATGGAAACATTAATCAATTAGGTTGGCCCTTAAAGGATCTGAAGGAGATGAAGCTCCCCTCTCTCTGAAAATGAAATGCCACAGACTTTTAAATCCAGTCAAAGGGCATTTTTCCCAATCTTGCTCTCTTCTCTCTCTCCCCCCTCCCTCCTCCCTTTCATTCCCCACTCCCTGTTTCATTCATCTTCCCTCCCATCCCCCTCTCATTTCTCATGTGCAACATAAGTAGAAGGTCGGGGAATGAGAGGATGATGAAGAGGAGGGTTTATTTGGGAGTGAAATGGGAGGATGAGGGGATGATGGGGATGTGAAAACATGAGTTAAAATAATATTTTCCTGAAACACATCTCATGGCTGCAAATGAACATTTTTCTAATTGTTTTGCCTCAATCAAAAATATATTTACCTTGTTTCTCCTAACATCGGTCAAACTTTGGATTATTTTTGTCTCGATGCACCGAAACCAGCTATTGTCCATATACTTGACATGCAAATGGTACCACAAATAATATATAATTTAATAAAATGTCATGCATCTGTATATGAATTGCAAATGTTTTAAGTGGTTGGTTTGTATCTGGTAGAAATGCAACAGCAGCTAATTACTAGTATGGAAAAGGGTCACGCAGAGGGTGGAGCAGACTCCATGAATGGCAGTTGTTTCAATGGCCGATTGTCCAAAGGAACAAGAGACAACATAGTCTCATTATTGAAGGTCAGTGGCTAGAAAAGGTTAGCAAAGGTTCACCATTGAACAGCCCTTTGTGGTGAGCCTGCCACGGCCTCGCTCAGAATTTATTCACACAAGCTTTGATACAAAACTCAACTGGGTAAAGAGAAGTGCAAATTCTGCAAAGCATTCTTTGGCATGTAATTGTTGTTATTCTGGAACTGTCACACATTTTAGTTTATTTGCACATTTTTAATTCAGTTGATGCTACGCCAGGAAATGTTTCTGAGTTGTGCATATTGTCATTTGAAACGTCTGCAGTTTCCTTGTCTGGATATTTTGATGATTTTTCAACCAGATTTGTGTTATAACAGCGTGGGCAGTGTGTTTGTGAATGAACTGTAGTAAACTTCCCTCCATCATACCTACTGCTGTATCTCCATACTCATCTCTTAGCTCAAATTTTTCACTTGCTTTAGGGCTGTTGTTTGAACTACAGATTGTACTTTTTTTCGTATTCTTGCCATCACGGCACAGAGAGTATAAAGGTGGATTGAGAGAGAGACCACACCTCTCGCTCTCTCTCAAACTCACACGTAACTCTGATCAAATGTTAAAACTAGTGCTGATCACAAGATTACTATATTAGGTTACTATATTACCCATTTCTATTCTACTGCTTCCCTGGGAACAATGGCCCGGCTTGTATACAGTGCTGCAGGGATGATGTTTATTTGTAGGCCAACACAGCAATTAGCATCACCCTGGTTCCCTCAACAAAATGCCTATGGGATTTTTCCATTGAATTTTGAATTGTTGCAGAAAATAAGAGGTCTCGCAACCAAAAGTTTATGATGTTTGGTTCAGCAAGATAACGTTCACAATTGAACACCAGTTTTATGATTTTTTAAAAATCTAGACGCCATTGCCTGAAGTAGAAAGCTAACGTTAGACTACAACTGAACTACACCATGGTTCCATGACTTCAGGCATTTTTTGAAGATATTTTTTGGGGCTCTTATTGCCTTTATCAGATAGGACAGACATAGCATAAAAGGGGGAGAGAGACAGGGGACGACATGCAGTAAGGGGCTGAGGCTGGACTTAAACCTGCAGCCACTGTGGTGAGGACACAGCCTCTGTACATGGGGTGCCTGCTCTACCAACTGAGCCATTGGGCATTTCTATGATTAGAGGACATTGGGTGACCTCAGTGGTGGGGTTGGGGGAGTTGTTGGCCGATATGGCTTTAAAATAATACCAGGATATTCTCAGGCTATATCACGATACACAATATATATCTCGATATTATGAAATCTACTCTACTGTAAGCTACTAAAACACAAATTATTAAATGAACAACAGTTACAATAAAGTTGAATAAAATACTGTTATAACATTAAATAAAGTTAAATAAAGTACTGTTATATCTAAACAAATCAAAGCAGCGCTTTTATGGTGCTTTTATTTTAAGGGACCCAGCTCGTCTCGAGCCAGAAGCGTCAATGTTTTTGCTGTGGACTTAAAGCTTCCAATCAACAGTTGGATGTTAGCGATAGCAGTAAGTTAAACTGTAACCGCAGTATGAGGATTCATGCACTGTGAGCTAGAAACAACCTATAATACCTCCAGTTCATAGACTGCCAAGTACGAGGCTGTACAGTCATGTTTGGCATGATGACATCTTGTAGTCTCATTTAGCCACTTGTTAGCAGTCACATCTTTTAAGAAATGTTAAAGCTTCAAAATTTGCAAGTGGGGTATTAACTGACACATTTTATGTCGTATAACAAAATGTGAATCTGTCTTTAACTTGTGTTAACAAAAAACTGATTGACTTCGAGATGAGGAAACCGGAGCTACTAAAGTGCAAAGTGATTTCTAGGTTTTTGGACTCATTCCTGCGCACCTCTATTACGTAATCGACTTGCAGAAGCGTTTATTGGTCCACTGCAGTGCTGTGCATTCTGGTAGTTGTAGGTTTTCTACCTCTTGAGTTAAAGCGAATGACACAGTCCTTTTGATCGGTTTTCTCTGGTTATGTAACACCAATATCAAAAGTATTTGCTTCCTTCTACTGTATAGACAGCCCAGTTTTATGAAAAGACCATCTTTGCAGCAGTGAAAGACCTTGTTAAATTAGTTTTTCATGTACAGTACATTTTTGCTCACCATAGGCAGTTGAGCTCTTTGAGAGAACATACAGAAACATGATCCCATAGGGGAGCAAATAGAGCAAATAAAATTTACTGGGGGTCATTGAGATGGAGCACAAAAAAAAAAAAAAAAATTCCCAGACAAGAACGGGGTCTTTTGTAAGAATTTGGTCAGTGTGTCTGTGTTAGGCAATATGAAGTCACTTGTGTCTAAAAATCCTGGTTGTTGAATCTGGAGTCATTATACACCTTGTTAACCCAGAATTGTTTTCCCCCAAACCCTGTCATGTCATCATTTCCATTGTTTGTTGTTGTTTCCATGAATTAATTTCCTTGTTTTCTATTTGCGATCATGGTAGTTTTGAACAAAATAATAGCAATCATTTGACGTGCATGGTTTAGGAGAAACAGCCAAACTTACTGAGCCGAATGGTTTTTCATTCAACACATTTAGGCTGCTAGAGACGAGCGGAAATGTGAAAGTGAAAAGTTAAGCACCTGAGTACCAGCCTGATTAAGCTTAAATTGACATAAAGTGAAATTCGTTGTACGAGACCAAAGTCAAAGGCAAAGTCATTTATAGAGACATTTACAAAGCATTTTTCTGCCACAAAGTGATCGACAGAACACAAATGACACAAATCAAAGCAAAGGTGAGTCTTTTCAGCATAATCAGTTTCCACTGGTTGTCTTTTTTCCACAAATTTGCTGCTTCTTTGCAATACTGCGAAACCAGTGTGTTTTCTGTGTAAATTCAGGTCATTAATGAGTCATCTCTCCGTTTAATGGACCTATTGAACTATTTCCTGTTTACCATTTACTTTGCTGTTTGCTTTTCTCAGGACGACCTTATATGGAGTTGCTACCAGTGAACAGAGGCAATGCTGTTACAACATTTACATTAGTGCTAAATTAAATCAGAAGGGAAGTTATCAACATTTAGGACTTCCTATATGGATTAAAAGGAGAAGAAAATCTATAAAACATCCATGTGAAAAAAACCTGCTCTGATATTAGTAAAGAAGTCACCTGACCTCTAAAAACTTCTGACAGTAATTTCTGAACCTGAAAGCTTTGACCTGTTTTACAAAGAATACCCATTAATATTTCACGCAAAATGACCAACAACGAAAGTCCTGCTGTGTCTGATGAAACTGCACCTAGACAGCTTCACTTCCCATAACTAGTGGAGAACTGAAGGTCTTATTATAGTGACATAAAATAACACTTGCATAACTCTGCTTATTTGTTACAGATGAGAGAGTAGGCTAATGTGTATTCTCTCGTGTAGAGGAGGACACTTAAGAAATACTGAATTAATGTACAGTAGGACCTCTGAAATACACAGTGTGGTGCATTTTTCCCCCTAGACAGCTCTCTTTGTTCACTTCCTGTGCTTTTAATTAATAATTATTTTAAGTATCTTACCATGCATGCAACAAAGTCAAAGATGTTTTTAAACTGGGTTCTAATGATTCTCATGCTGCCATTCACTTAATCAGAGACATCTAATTCATGACCATAAATGATTTGATCATGATGAATGGATAATCTGTTATCCCGGATTATCCATTCATAATCATATATTTGTTAATAGAGATAAGCATTTACCTCAAAGCGGCACAGAGCCTCAGTAAACCTCACAGAGCAGCTAGCACAGCCGTAGACTCTTGTTTTGTCTTGTTTATCATTATCAGAAGTTTCTATCCTCAATTCATCCATTCTAAAATTAACTTGTGATAGGATTTTGATATTATCAATATTTAGAGTATTTACAGGATGTCTGTTATTTTGACCAATAGTACAGAGCTTCACTTCAAACCTCTGAGAATACAGATGGAGCCTCTGAGGTCACGAATTCAGTCACTGGAGGTGATTAATCATTGTAAATAGCTGACAGTCACATTTTCATGCAAACTGCCTTTAGAATGCTATTCAGAAGCTTTAAACATTACATGTATATCTATAATTAATACATACACTGCAACATATTCGGATTGTTTGACAAAGTTAGAATGTAACATTTTTAAGGGGGTTACAGTCACGATTCAAACTTACATTTTCTGTGATGAAGACTGTTAAATTAGTCACAATCAGTTTTAAGCCCACATAAAAACTACAGCATAGAAGTGGTGCTCTCTTCTTTGTAAAACATGTTGTTTAACTTTTGCTTAAAAAACAACTGAGTCAAATGAAAAGTAGCAAATATCTCAAAGTGTGGTAAAAGCACTTCTAAATTATATACAATGACGTAAAACAAACAAGCAAAAAAAAAAAAACAAAAAAAACCCAAACTGCTAAAAGCCCATCACACTTTGTCTTGAGCTGACAGGAAGAACTATTTCTTTAGTGTTTTTTTAATCTCTTATCAGTGGTAATCAGTGCACATTGCCATGTGGAAAAAGAATTAACAATTCACTTAAATGCAAGAGGAGAAATCTAAAGGGCAGAGTAGGAAATGTTTCTCTCTTTGTCTTGTGCCACTCTTCGTAAATGTTGTGTTTTAAAGTGAAATTGTACACCAATTTAACCAAAACTGACATTTTTCTCTCTGGAGCCACTTGTTCTTGTTAAGCACAGAACATTACTGAACATTATCGAGTCCCTTTACTTGAGAAACTAAAATTTCCAGGGTCTGAGAGTCACCACATCTAAACGTAATTTTTTTCTACTAAAGAAAAATTAGTTAGCAATTTTCAAAAAGTAACATCACTTAAGCTCAGAAGAAGTTATAAAACCAGTACTGCTGACATCATCTAAGTACCCACGGGGTCGTAACCCTTAATGGAAAATATTGTTTTATATTTTCCTCTCATTTCCTGGTGCTCTTACTAAGGCAGTAAAACGTGTTTGTTCTTGCGCATTGCTCTGAGTGGATGAAGGTATAGGCTAGACGATATAATTTGCATCCCACGATGGAAAGAAGTTGAGCGTTATTGAAGGTTTTCTCCCCGTGTCATATCCCCTTTATTTACATGTTACACCAGTCAGAGTCCCTGTTTTGTTTACCCTTTCACCCTGTGTCATCCTTCTCATGCTCTCTTTTTTTCCCATTTACCAAATTTCTACCACTTCTTTTTCAAAAAAATCAAACATCTTCTCTTCTGTGCGGCATTATTCCCATTCTATCCGGCCAATGCTCTGCAAAAAAAAAAAAAAAAAAACTACATGCATTCCTTTCCCATGAGGCCATGAGTCGGCCTGTGCCAGATCCCCCTGCGCACTGCATCTTCTGCTGTAGCAGTGACGGAAAGTCCGAGCGAACAAGTGACAGTATGAGAGAAAGTGAGAAACGGGCGGAGAAGAATCAGACAGACAGTGACACAGAGCCACAGAATGAGAAGAAATCGGCATCTTTGTGACAGTTAACCTTATGAGCTTGGAGTCAGGACAGCCTGAGCTGGCAGCTGATGGCAGACTGCCACAGCGGGCCCACGGTGCGACCCATCTGTGCTGGGTATTAAAGCAGGCTCACACCCCAGGGCCAGAGACACCATGCCGTGTAATAGCTATGCGGACATAGGCACACTCCTGAGGAGGCCAACAAGTCACCCACTGGGATGACAATGGCAGCTTGGTTAACACACACAGACAAAAAAACTCCCACACATGCACCAAAAAGACGAGAAACACACACGCTGACCGTAACTTACATGTTGCTCTGCGTTGCAAAAACACATTATTAATGACACTTCCCTACACGTATGACTGAGCACATAACACCACTCCACCCTATTCTAAAAAACAGTGTGATACACATTTGGCTGTGAGCGGTGTTATTTTCCCTCTCTGCACCTATTTGAAGCTCCGGCTGGACATTGTTCTGTGTTTACATCCTGTTGTGTCCACCGCTGTGTGAGTATGTTTTGCGTTTGCCCAGCTGTGTGTAAATGTGACTGTGCCTCCGTGTGTGTGTGTGTGTGTGTGTGTGTGTCTGTAAGGGTCAAAACTGGAGTATGGTAGTAATATATATGATCTCAGCTTCCATGAGAAGTTTATCTATTCAACTGACTGCTGGATAGAAGTGAGGCATAAAAATGAAATAAAGTGGAGAAAAAGTGAATTTCCAAAATAGCTGTAGGCAGCAATTTAGTGGTCTGGAGAAGGTGAACCAGATTTTTATAAAAAATAACAGTTTAGCATGAACTTCACGGGTAAAATTATGGTAGTATTATACATCATAAGTTATGTCAAAGTGATGCAAGTCATTTTAATATCTACAAGAAACAGGACATACAAATGTATATGTTTATTAAAATATACTGTTTTTAATCTCTTGTATTGCCCTATGATGATCACCAACAGGAAGTCATATTTTACTGACCTTCCTGTTATTCATAAACAAATTTACAATTAATGTATTTGGCCCTTTATTCTCTAAAGTCTACTTATTATTTTAGATATTCTTTAGTTATTCTTTACTCAATTTCAACTGTGCTCCTCCTAATACTCAACATGTCGTTGTGTTAATGGACATCCAACTCCAACGTGAACACAATTTTATTTATATATCACCTTTTCTACAGTTTTACCTGCTAAAACTTAAATTAAGACAGACCCAAAAGAAAAAAAAATCATGGCCAAATTCAAGAATTCATGGCCAAAATGAAAATACTATATTTTGTTGTCTGGATTATAGAAAGACTCCTGTCATACAATGTTATGTATGGACCCTAGGAAGAGTAGTTGCTACCCTAGAAGTGGCTAACGGGGATCCAAATATAAATAGACAAATAAATAAATAAATAAAAGCTAACAAGGCTGTTGGCAGCTTGAACCCTGATTTTCTACTTTTTTAAGTCAAGTCAAGTCAAGTCAGTTTTATTTATATAGCCCATTATAACAAAACATGGTTTGCCTCAGAGGGCTTTACAGTGTACGACATCCCTCTGCCCTTAGACCCTTTACTCGAGTAGTTTTAGAGTTACAAAAATGTATGCAGTATAAAGACACAAACACTTTTGAAACTAGTGCTAAATGACCAGAGAAAACTAAGAAAAAAGACTGTGGCATTTGCTTTTGCTATGGAGATTGAAAACCTACAACTACCAGAAGGCACTGCACTGCACTGCACCAGACCAATAAACTCTCCTGCTGGGGGGTGATGTAATTTAAACTTGTTTTTCCACAGGAAACAATATGGTGGCTGGCTGATAACAAACGTTTTTGAATTACAGTTAAATTGTTAACTAGAATATGTCTCTGAAAACATTTGAGATGGGAAAATGGTTTATAATATTTGATCAGCAATGCTTAGTATTACCATTTGATACACTTTAAGCCTCCATTTCACAATACAGGAAACAGTATGGCGCCAACATCCTATTCAAATATTGCTGTATTACATCCAAACACTGCACTAAAATATGTTTCTGAAGACATTTTAGGTGGGAAATAGGCAATACAGTAAAAAAAAATCTTGGTTTATCAGCGCTGATTAGTCAAACCATTTGATCTGAGTTTAAGAGACAGAGAGATAGAAGGGGTGAATTTCTCGATCTGCTTCTATGTCAGTGGTCGGAAGTACAATTTGTAGTTTGAGCAACAGCCCTAGAGCCAATGATTTAAGTTGGGAGATAAGCAGGGATATCTGGTGACAGAGGTAAGTGTACCACAGTTTATTAACACAGACTTCTGACATGATTTTGAGACAAAGCTGTCTGAAGTGCTTTCAATGCATTTTGACATATACCGCTACTTGTACTGCAGAAGACAAGTTTGTCAGTACCTATTTGTTGACAGATCTTTAAATCTGACTGATTAGAGTTCAAATCGACTGGAGACAGAGATTTGTAATGCTTTCACGAGCCCAGTTTGAGGGGGGACTCCTTCTCCTCTACACCTCCTCTGTCAATCTTCCCAGCCTGTTCCTCCTCTGACCGGTAGAGGTCGCAGCCTAGCAGCCGCTCTGTGGACAGGGGACGCATGGATGTATCCGAGCGCTCCCACATGACAAAGCTACAGCGCGTCTGGAAACCAGGAACGGAGCACGGGCGTTTTTCGGTGGGAGAAACCGTCGACAAGCTCCATTCTGCATTTTTCCCTGCAGCACGGCTCGGCTCGCTCACTAACAACTTCATTGAGCGTTTTTTATTTTCTTGTGATTCCTGAGCCGGGCAGCTCCGGTCTCTTTCTCCCTCTCTCCAAGTGAACTTTATAGGGATGTTATATGAGAGCATCACCGTGCTGAATGCCCAGATAGTACTTAAGTAAAGTGTAGGACGGGTATAAAGAGTGAACGACTGGACAGACTTCTTCTACTACAACTACTTTTTGCTCGGTTTAATACGCAAGAGAAAAGAGAGGGAGTGTGTGTGTGCAGGAGAGCGAGAGAGAGAGAGACAGAGAGAGAGAGAGAGAAGTCGCACAGGTTTTTTGGAGCTACGCTTTCATGCCGTCAGTCTTGCGGACTCTGAGATGGACGTCAGATTTTATCCAGCTCCCCCTTCAAGCGTGGGTTCATGTACGTTACCGACTGACTCCGGTTTGGACTATTACCACTCCAACAAGGTAACAATTATCTCTACTTTACGGGCTTTACAGTCGGTGCAGCACTCGGTGTGTTGATGCACGCGCGCACAAGTCCATTGCTTACACATGGATATATGATCAAGCGCAATGTGTAGGAAGAGTGCTGCACTATTAGTTCCCTCGGGATGAATTAGATTGCAGTGAGCTACAGTATCACTAAACTTTTTTGTTTTTCTGATGTGCAGATAAACTCTGCAGAAACGCACGCATGACACCTGTTCAGGGCTCGTGCACGCTTGCCTTCCTTTAATTAGAATTTGCTAATGTGCTCATGTGGATAAACTATGGTTACGCTGTACTGTAGCTGTCCTGTGAGCTGAGTTGGAGCGCACCACTCTCTCCAGCGCACTGCTGGCGAATGCTCGCAAATTCAATGTGTCTTTTTCCCTTGTAAACTGAATGCAAAATTTCCCCTGTATAATTTAAAACCATGCCGACCTAACTCCGGAAACACGCTATTTTATCTGCTTCACACAGGTTCCCACATAGGTCAGTGCACAATTAATCCAATAAACAACTATCAAGATTGCGGCTAAATGTGATAGTGACAGCATATTATGGATCGGGGCAATTTGTGATGCTGATAAGGTGCGTGCCTATATAGTTGTGTAGCTTGCATATTAATTTCTCTTGTTTTGTACGATACACGAAGAATGTACAGTCGCATACAGGCTTGGTTAACACATTTGCGCATGCATCTAGTCTCAGCAGTAGGCACACAATAACTTTTTAGGAATAAATTATTCACCAGCAACCTCCGAAGAAGCACCGGATGTTGTTTGAAATCCTAAAGGATAATTTTTTTGATTTAATTATCAGCTTTTGTGTATGCTCAGGCGTTTTTACGCACAGAATCGTATCCAATACGTCTTGAGCGTCATGCTTGTATTGGTAAATTGCAGTGAGAATGGATGCCATAAAATAGTATTGTCATTTGAAGAAAACTACCACAAAATCAGTTTGCATCTTTCCTTTTTTTACATTTATATAGAGTCATGTTATTGATATTTCTGTTGTATGCCATGAGGCCTGCTGTAAAAGAGATCACTTTTCCACTGCTCCGCTCTCTCCATGTGGTGCTGACTATCTGCTTTACTGATAAAGGTTTTGCATTTAGACAAATATATAAAACCTGAAACATAGTCCAAGATTACAAGTCACAAGTAACAAGGCTAGTGTTTTTTTTTTCATGTGGTCAGGGAAAAACTTGTGTAAACATTTGGCAGAGCTCGAAGAAGGCATTATACCCGCAGCCATTCAAATAGGTTTGCTTGCCTTTGCAGCTGGAAGGAAGCCAGCAGGCAGTTAACATTTGCTGATGACAAAGTGAAACATTATAGCACAGTACAATATTTGAATTGTTAATCTCCCCTGTCCATACACACAGTCACCTGCATGTATACACGGACGACACACACTCTCACACCCACACTCACTTGCAGGGAGGTTTGAGTTACGATACATGAGACTACAGTCCCTAACCACGAACCTATAGTGCAAACATCAACCCTGTAACTCTAACATTAACTGATCCCAAGGCTGAATTTAAGCATAAACCATACATAAATTAGCCTGCAAATAAAGTGAGGTTTGGTAAAAAGGTTTATGTAATCTTTCTGTCCTTGTCATAATTGTAGCTCACACACCTCAGGCACAGGAGCTGCTGCAGATGTATATTCAAGATCACAATGAGACCCGGCTCTCTGACCAATGCCATGTCTCAGGTCTTGTAGCATTAACACAATGAACTTTACTAGCTATCATGATTCAGCGAGCGTAGAGGTTGCTGGCCCGCTATGAAGCAGGTTTGGGTTTCAAGGACAGAATCATATAACGTCATTACTAAAGTAACAGCTGTGACTAAGATGTAAAGTGACACATTATCTGCACTGCACTGCCACTACTATACATAACTGTTGAATAATGATACAGGAGCATCATGTGACATTTTGGCCGTACTTCATCCTTTATGGCGGTTTCGTTTTAGGAGCGGGATGGAGTTGACCCCCTGTAGTAGCACTATGTAAGCAGGTGTCAACTGGGAAGCTTCCAAAGATGATAAAAATATATATATATATTTTTTTCATATTTAACAGTCATTATGTGGTGAGTTGTAGCTATTGCATGCATGGTTTCAATGATATTTGTTAGAATATTTTGCAGAAAATTGTAAAGATGATTGTAAGGGACAGATTTGTGCTTTAAGTGGCATTTTGTTTAAGGCTCAAAACTCCCAATCAAGGCCTCCTTGAAACTGTACTTTACCATCATGTAAACTTTAAGCAGCCGGAATATTTATATAGCTTGTGTGAAACTCACCTATCTGACTATGCATTACTATACAGTATTACAAACCAGGAAGTGAGCATAACACTAAGTGGACAGTCCATATTTAAAAGCCCAGCCCTTCCTGTTCTGACAGCGTAAACTCAAACACATCTATTTCTGACAGTGACAAAGCTTTGCGAGAATGACTTTGGGTATGTGTGTGCATATACTTTTCTCTAAGTGTAGCTGCAACCTTAGTGGCAGCTAATGGGTTTCCAAATAAAGAATGTATAGAATACCTGAAGGAGTTAATAAATGAGGAACGTAAAGAATGTGTAAGCTGAACCTGGTTGGAACTGATGGGCCACATTCAGACTGATGATTGATTGATGCCTGCCAGGAATATAGATCACACTGACAGGACACGTCAATACCACAACTCCATGAATGCTCTTGACCTTTGAATTAAGGCAACGGTTTTCCGAAATTACACATGAAACGTCAACAAAATACAGCGTGTAACAATCCTGAATGTGTGAATCAAAAGATTTCTAATGTACTTTATGCTTTGATTTCCCTATTCAAACCAAAATCTGACTCATTGTCAAGACACAAAACGATGAGATTGTGTAAGATTAAATGCCATTGTGTCTCTCCGCATTTCATTGTAAATTCCTTGATAAAACAACCTGTGCATCCACATTTCAGAACAATGCAAAGAAAAACACATGAGAGAAGCATCGATTTGTATTTTTGTGAGTGTGTGTGTGCTATGAACCCCACGGCTCTGTTGCTCTTCTCAACTCCATCCAACTTGCATTGTCCTGCACTTGCACAATCACCGTGAGTCATCTTTACTTTTTTCGCCCAAGATTTCTCCTAATCTTTTTGAAGCCTCTCTGTATCTTTCTCGCTGAGTGGGAGGCTTGTTTGTTCAGCGTACACTCAGCTGTGTATACCAGCGCTGAAGGCCACTTCTTCGCAAATGCCTGTTTTAGCGAGAGACTATTTGTCAAATGCATTATGACTTGTGCATACCCCCAGGCAGAATCACTCCGGTGAAATGAAGTTGGATAGATTACTGTAGCTGTTCCACTTTCTCCTCATCCCTCTTCCCTCTAACAACACGGTGCCCAAGAGAGAGGCTCTCAAGTAATTATACTGTAGTTATTCTCTAGCTTTATAATCCAATGGTTTGCAGATGTTATTCTTTACATAGTTGCAGCCTGTTCCAAGTTACTGTATGTTATTTATACATGCTGAGGCCATTTTCACCGCAGTGCGGAGCAAACACTCTATTGATGCGCAGTTTGTGCAGCACTAGAAGTGATATCTCAATCAAAGCATTACTGTGTTTGACTATATGCGTACATGTACAGTGCATACCTAATTGCTTTTATACCTAGAGGCGAGATGTACGAAACATGTTTAACAAGATAACCCTTCTCATTTATACACTGATCCACGTTTTCCCAGGTGTTAAACTCTGTAATGCCTCATTGTACATAGTTATTTGAGTGCAAGTAACAAGCAGCTGACATTTGTCCACTCAAAGAGCAATGAGGCCAGCTTTTTGCAGAGCACATACTACCCCCTTTTCAAGTGGTCCACTCTATTTCCACCACTATCCAAATCACTGTATTAGTCATGGGATACTTCAAAGTATGGACAGGCGAAAATATTTTCCGTGTTGAATTCTCAGAATGTGTTTTTTTTCTTCCTCTCTTCAAAACATGACCGTAATAGAAACAGGAAAAAAAAGAGTTATTCCAGCAGTACCTCATTCTGTACACAGAAAAAAGTTAATTACATGGAGGCAAGCATTCTTGGGTCGACAGCGTGGACTTGGGGTTTTTCATTGTGCCCATTCATAACATTCTGCTGACTGGCCAGTCCGAGTTGCAATATCCCAACCGTTCTCACTGGGAAAATGTTAACCCATGCGTGGCTCTAATGCACACCAGAGGGGAAAAACGCAGGCTAAAGCAGCTGGAACTAGGAATACTCAAAGTGGCAAGTTTATTATTCTAATGCAGTTCCAGCCAGTCAACTGAGAGCAAATAAAAGATAACAAAAAAAATGAGTCATGGAATGAACATTTTTTTTTTTGTTTTTTTTGTATTACTTTGGGTTGTTTTTCCTTTTTTTTCTTTTGTTGAACCACTTCCTGGCACTATTCATAATCAAGTCTTTCTGTTTCCCCAGCTCTCCCCCTCTCTGTGTCTAACTTCTTCTCTCATTTACCTTCCCAGCAGCAATGTCAAAAGGTTATGGAGGGAAGCCGGATCGCCTGGGGCTGATTGTGTCTTTGAGTTAATGATAAGTAGCTACAGTGTTATTCTCTGGAGCAGTCGGGCTCAGATTGTGTTCTGTGCGCAGACTATTACAGTAGGAGAAAACGGCGCTATTTAGGACTTTCTTTTTCTGATCACTTGTTTAAAAAACAACAGGAAAATAAAGTACAGTGCGTTGAGTGCATTTTGAATAGAGTCATATCGATAGTTGCATACAGAACTTCACCTTCCTTGTAATCGGTTTATATTTATCTAACTACATTACAACATAGGAGAAAACCTCACCACAGCAATGATACTGTAGTTTTTTTTTTGATTCCTTGTTTTAAAACACAAAATAGGAAAATACAGTGCATTATGTTGAGCGCATTTTTGAATGGAATAAAAAGGATAAATTGTGGATAGTTGCCTTTGGAGCATCACCATGCTTGTATCCTTTTCATATTTATTCACTTACGTTTCAGCATGGGAGAAAACCCCACATTGGTTCTACTACATCAGTGATACTGCATTATATTTTTTGATCACTTGTTTTAAAACATAAGCAAGGGAAATACAACACATTATGTGAAGTACATTTTTTACAGAAACACAGATAAATTGCAGATAGTTGCATACAGAACTTCATATTTTTTGTAATATGTTTTTTTCACCTATGTCACAATATAGGAGAACTGTGCACATTGGTGCCCTTCAATCAATGAGCACATTTTAAATGGAATCAGATAGATAAATTGTGGATAGTTGCAGACAGAGCTTCACCTTTCTTATATTGATTTACCTACATGACAACATGGGAGAAAAAACCCTACATTGTTGATACCACATCAATGATACTGTAGTTTCTATTCTGCAGCTACACCTGCATAGGATTTCCTGGGGTATTTGAGGACGGCAATTGACTGTTTAGTGAACAGGCGAGAGGATGCAGCACTGTCCACAACAGGGATTTACCACCGTGGACTTCAGTTTAACCTACAGGATAGTGAAGGTGACAAAGCCTCAACCAGACTCTGCAGCACTCCCGTTGCTCGGCTCTGTACTTTATAATCTAGACCAGACATGACTCAGAGCTACTAGAGGTGTTAAGAGGGTCATAAGTCATGTATGGCTGAAAATAGATAGTATAGTTTATCCTGCCTGGTTAGCTACTTAATCACCTAGGTCCATAGAAACAGGCTATTTATGTCGGTGATTGATTGTATTAACTGCCAAGTATTCAGTCATGACAGTGCATTTTTTAAAAACTCTTCCTGATGTACTTTTGTGATAAACTACAGCTATCCAAATAATTTCTGTGCAGCTATCACATCGCAGTCTATCAGCCAGAGAGTTGGTTTATTACAAGACTCCTTTTGAGGTGAGACTGATAGGAGTAGTTTTCAGGTTCAGTGACATGCGTAGCAAACTGTAACACATTGCGAAACACAGCGACATCACAAGATGTCAGAGTAATTTCAATTTTGACATTGGACGCGAGTCGAAAGTGGCCGCGGCCCGGCTCCTGCACCTCATTAAATCACATTAACCCTAATTATCGTCACTGCCCCTTGAAACCCAAATACTACAGTCAGGCTTGACTCCTGGCTCTTTAGCTGGATGTTGTGTGAGTGTTTCATCCCCTCGGACTTGCGTTAAGGAGTCCAATGTGCCACTTTAAACTGTCTTCACCTCAGAAGGCCACAGTAGCTCCAGCCTAGCCTGTCTGTCTGCCCCCACCACCACCACCCAGTTTCCTGGTGCTGTTTTATATTCAGTTCTTGATTGGTTGGGGGATGGGGTTGTGGAATAGCATTTGAGAGGTTAGCTGGTTTGTGCAGGGAGGGGGGGGAGTAGATTTGGGGTGTGTGTGTGTAAAGAGAGAGAGAGAGAGAGAGAGAGAAAGGGCTGTAGATGGAGTTAAAATGGAGAGAGATTTTTAGGGGTGCTTTATTTTTCAGCTCGCCCTTGAGTCTGTAATGTCATTCAACGATGTGGAAACCAAAATGAGCCTTGCCACCAGATGTGTTCCAGTCCAGATAGCGACTTGAAAGACAGACGTTTATTGTTTTAGTGCATTTGGTGTGGTTCAAACCCAAACTGCATGAAATGCTGATTGATGGATTTCACTAATGAATGTGTGTGTGTAAGTGAGAGAGAAGGAGAGAAAGAGAGAGAGACATCTGCTTCATGTGATTTATTTAACCACTTCTGTGCTTTGCTCTACGCTCTGCTCGGGAAACTGAGTGTATTTCACTGTGCTACAGCAGCATTTCAAAGCGGATTCATTTTCTTTCTATCAGGGCACAAATAGGCAATAATACAACCCTTTCAGTAATGTTTCCCTTTGATATCTACAGAACATGGCCTTGATATTTCTACGAAGTATACGCACTTAAAAAATACTATAAAACAGGCTTTAGTAGAGATAAGTATGGTAAACACATCACTACGTTGTTGCATAGGAGGCTCTGTTGTTTTTAAATAACAATAAGTACAGGATACACCTTCTCACTGTAATTGTTCAAAGAAAATGTTAATAAAAAATAAGTTATAAAAAAAAATAACAATAAGTCAATATTAACACTCAAACTGCTGTGACCTTCTATTATGTACACTAACTGTATCTTTTGGTTCACCAGGGGCAACAACCAAACTTGTTGTTGATGCTGACATTTAGCATCATCCACATGCATGTGGTTTAGACTGTGGGTCAGGAAGTGCGCAGGTCGGTCTGTCTTGCAACAGTTTCAGCATCCCTGCTGTGAACCGCGTGTCCTGAATTATTATACACTAACCGTTTTGGTGTTCCTATTGTTTTATGGTTGAGGTGTCTGCACTGCCAGCGCAGATGCAACAAGGACAAAAGATTTTCGGTATGTGTCGAAACGCAGCAATTCCCCGAGCAGGAAGGCTGATCTTCATTAGGATAATTGCTTCATTTCATTCATAAACAAATAGGCCACAAAGTGATTATTTTAGATGCCGGAGATTATGAGTGCAGTTATTGGCCTTGGCAGATTTGTGTAAAGCAGGCTTTGGTACATAAATTAGCGTAATCATTGTATGAGAAAACAATATCAGTGTTTAACATAAGCACAGACGGAGCTCATCATCTCTGACTTTCACACTCACTGCTCTGCAAAGATCTCACAGTTCACCCAACAGTTTGTTTTTTATTTCATCTTGCTAAAAACGATGTGTTACAGCCTATGTTTTTTTTTTAATGATTTTTTTTTTCAGTAAAGGTTTTACGTGACATGGTATGAGACAGACTGCCATTTAGTCAATTAGCAGGAAATGAAACACTAAGGAGAGGAAGGGGTTAAGGAGAGGGGGGTGAGGGGAGTTTTGGGCATGTTGACAGATCAGAGTGGGGGCGTTTTGACAAATTTACTTTACAGATAAGATCTACCTTGATTTTTATGTTGTTAGGAGAGACAGTGTTTCTATTAACCTTAAAAGGGACCTGTTGTACTTTTCCATATTTTCTCTCATATAAATAATGTTAAAATGTTGGAAATTCATAGGAAACATGGCCAGAGTTTCAAATAATGAGGTTAGCGTGTGTCAAATGAATCCCTGTGAGCAAAAACCTGGCTTCAGACCTATATATTCTGTTTTAGGGCCATGCTAAACTCAGAATTACATGTGTCAAATTGAATTTAGTTGCTCAAAACTCATATTTGACTACTGTTTTTTTTTTTTTTAATACAGAGTTTGAACATGGTTCTGTAGAACATTAAGGGTGACAGTCAAGTTCACGTAATACAGTAGGCTAAACAAGTAGGCCTAAAGTTAGTCCTCAGAGCTGCGGCGGGCTAACTATAGTAGCAACAGTTTACAAATTTTTATGTGACACTTAAAACCAAACAAAAGCCAGAGAATGTATCAGATAAAGTTGATGTGAGCTGTACTGACTAAAAGCAAAGAGCCATCACTCTGTAGCTCTAAAGTTAACTGATTGACATGTAGCCTTCACTGCTACCTGTAGCTACATGCTAACATCAGGGAAACTTGTAATCTTGGTTACCTATATTTATCTTTTCTGGCCAATTTCAGATCATATGTCAGGTTGTTAAAATTTTGGTTTAGCTTTGATTTGGATTTTTTTTAAGGTGAAAAGCTACCCAGCTGGCCACAATTTTTTTAGATGTTGACATTTGGCTGCATATAGGTTGTGATGTTGGGTGACCAAAAATTCAATGTTATTTGGTGTAGATGTCGTTTCTATTTTGTTGGTTTCAAGTTGTGAAACCCAATGTTTGCAAACCGTAAACGCCCACACAACATGAAAATTTCATGTTGTCAGCATTTAAAATATTATCAACCAGATTGTTATTGCAAACAAAATTTAACATCCATTCAATATAGGATAACCTATATATAGGACTCAATGTCTGTATGACGTTGTACCGCTCTTGTTATTCCCTGGCTGAAATGACAGTGCAGAGACACTGAGATGCGGAAGACTGGGAAACGCTGACCAATCAGAGCAGACTGGGCTTTTTCCGGAGAGGGGCTTAAAGAGACAGCAGCTAAACCAGAGTGATTCAGACAGAGAGCGAATACAGATGTTCCAGCACAGAGAGTGTGAGGAAAAAAAAGTGTTTTGTCTATCAAAGCATGTAAACATGTTCAAAACTAAAATAAAATATGATCTTGAAAATGAGCATGATAGGTTCCCTTTAAGTAAGACACACATTGAAGTGTAACTTTTTTAGCTTTCATCCCTCCCACTGTTGACTCAGTCCTTGTCGTATAAAGGGTTTGTTGTATTAAATGGTAGACTGACAGCTGATCCAGTCACAGGTTATAAAGTTTTAGATTATATGAGAGGCACCGGGAATTTGCCTGTCAGAGCTGCAACATGGTGTGCGGTTTATTTTGTTGGCATTTCAATCCCCTGGCTCTGCTTCTGATGGGCGTTTCCTCAGAGAAGGTCAGCTAGGATGATCCAACAGATTCTGTAGGATAAATGTATAAAAACACTGATAAACATAGCGTCCGTGCCGTCTAAGAATGCAGCTGTCGGGTGTATTAAGAGGGGTTCGCAACATGGGCAAACATGAACAGTTGTCTTAGCTTCCTGAGGCATGTCCTGTGCAAATAGAACTGGAGATGGCTGGTTCAGGCCTACACTCCGAGACCACGGACCGACTGAGTACACTCAGAGACATACACTCTCTCACAGGTAGACACACACACACATGCAGATGTAGGCATGTCCACACTCGCACAGCATAAATAAACACAAGTGCACGTGTGTGAGCACACAGACCACTGCAATCATGATGTTGTGGAGCGACAGCCTGACCTGCTGCTGTGTTGATTACTGTACTTCATAGTATGAATGTTTTAGTATTAACAGTTCAACACATTACATAAACTGTGAGTGTGATCACAGCTGAAGTTCTGGAAAGGTTGATGGTTGATACATGTGTATGAGATTAATAAGACCTAAAAAGGCCTATGTTTTATTTCTTGGATTTTTCTGGTTTTACACATCTAGTTGCTTCCTTTTCTAACTGTCAGGGTGCCTTTACAAGCCCTGCTCTTTCAACACGCTTACAAAAAAAATACATGTGTGAATAACCTCACTGCAGGGTAACTTTATTAATAAGGCCTGAGACATTGTAGACATTGAAAATATACCCTTACTCAAGTAAAAACTTGAAAGTAGTGCCACTTGTGAAATAGAAAGGCCCAATCCTAAAACACTCGTTACACCCACAATTTGGCCCTTACCCCTTTGTTTTGCGTGTTCACGTGTTAGGGTAGGATGTCCCAATTCTTGTTGGAATAAAGGGGTAGTGTGTTGTGTGAGGCCTACATGACCCTCCAAACATAACTTTTTCAGAGGCATGCTCCAAAATGAGCGTTATGAGAAATCATTAGCAAGATGGCTGTGGAAGCAACTAAAGAAACCTATAAATATTTTTCTTTGTTAATAATATTATCAGCATATTATCTTAGTTTAATGCTGTTCCTATCTATTATTGTCTTTTTCTTTAAGCATAACAAAAGGCATTGCTAGTATGCCAATATCTGGCTAACTAGCTATCTAGTTAGCAAATATCCCAACAACTGCAAAACGATGCCTTTAGCAAGAGACACCACAGCAGACAACTGCATATTTGCAATATCCGGCAACTCATGTTGGGTCTGTTTACGCAAATGTCACCATGTTGTTTCAGGGTCTTGGAGGGTTGTCCCACTTCATAGGGGAAGTTTTCTACCACTACCCCTTGTTACTCTGCTCAAAGATGCAGGGTGGCACTTGAAAACAAAGGGTAGGAGTAAAAACATGACAGTGGATTGGGCCCAAATGTCAATAGATCATGGCTGAGTTACTTCAGGACTGCACAGGAAGTTAGTTAGCTGGTTAGGCCACCGAGGATTGGTCCTCTGCCGAGTGCAGTTTGTCTCTGAGCTGCTCTGAGCCAAGTGTGCGTGTGTGTGAGTGACTCCCCTCCCTATCACTTCAAACCCACAGTCCCCCCAGGCCCCTTTTTTGCCTCAGTCTAGTAAACCACCTCTGGCACTTTTGGGCTTTTGTTCATAATATTTTCACTGTAGCTTTGCTTTAGTTTCCAGGAATTCCATTCGCTGTGTGTTGATAGTCAGTTTTTGCTACGCCAAGATAACAACGTCAAATAAGAGCACTTAATCTTATAGAAGAGCTGCACCCTGTACTTAAATGTAGGTGTAATTGCATATCTCGTCTTCTCTGCCTATCAGTGCTGAACCTGTTTTGGTGTTGCTGTCATTCAGTTTCTATTAACATCAACACAAACACAGAGTAATGCTTCAATAATGTGTAAGCGGGAGCTTGAATAACATTAACATTTTCAAGAATTATGACTTTTATCCTTTTTTTTATTGATTATGGATGTACAGTAGCTGCTTCAGGTCTGTTTTAGGTCTCTGTATGCTGATTGGTATGTGAATTGAAGCTAGCTGAAAGCAAGTGTGTTCACTGTGCAAACACAGCATTGCTGGCACTCCTGGTTTCACTTAATCTTTGACACAAAGGCACTGGCATGTGGCTGGGCTCTCACACAGATTCAGTGACACAGAGAGGGAGAGAGAGAAAGAGAGAGAGGGAGGGAGTAAGTAAATAGTGGGATAATTGCTCAAAAGATTTCACATTTTAAAGCATTTATATTTGTTTATTTTTTCTCTTTTTATTCCCATCTAGACAGGAAGATTACGTTTTTTCTGTAGGCCTTGAACATCACACTCAGTTATTAAGATTTCCTGAAGCAAACATCGTCTGACTGATACCATGCCTGCTACTTTGGCCACCTCAGGATCTCATTCTGGGTTGTAGTATATGCAGAGGTCCACACTACTGCCATTTTTGATGGATGATTTATTTGCCTGCCATCCTATAATTAACCACTGGGTAGATGGGAGGACCTCTCTGAGATTATAGTTTGTCTTCGCAGTAAAAAAAAAAAAAAAAAAGGCCCGAGACACTTTAAACGATTTGGCAGTAAGCTCTTTTAAAGGATCTTTTGATGTTTTATCAAGCACTGAAACATTAATTGAAAATGTATTCATCATATCTCTGCAGTGATGGAAATGGTGAAGCAGAAACATTTTAAAATGTAAAACATTTATTCCCAAACAGTCATGTTATCTGGAGTTGTGTTCTTAATTACCGCCTTTCTGCTTGTTTATACTAAAATGTTACCTCTTGGCACCGAAGACTGTTGTTTGCAAAAGTTTGATATCTTTCAGATGCAGAGGCTTTGCATTCAGATATATATGAATATTTTCACATCAAAAGAATTGTTTCTGTGTGGGTTTTTTTGGACATGGCTCGAGGCTACAAGAATGAATCCAAAATGAAAAGCGGTGACCTCTCATCAGACTTTGACAGGATTCTGCTGACACCAGTCATGGGTAATCACCAGCTTCTTGGCAGGAGGAAGGCGTTAGCTCTTTCTAGATACACACCACCTAATATTCTTTTAATTGACTTCAGAGAAACTGTATCAAGACGTGCTGATGAAGTTACAAATTGGCTAAAGCTGCTCATTCTGAGAGCCAGATCTCCTTGTTCCTTTAGGTTTGGTTTGTTGTACTTTCTACAGCTCCGCACAATGACGAGGGTGGAAGAGTGGAAGATTTCAATTACTCCAAGAAAGTCAAGGAGGTTGTTGAAGTTTGAGAAATACAACACAGGCTGGTTGCTATGTGGAGATTGCGCCCATTTGGAATGTAATTAAATTGGTTTGGCTGCTTGCCAGTGAAAAAAATGCATTCCCTTTTTTCTCATCTCAAATGAAAATGTATAGAGTGTTTTGCTGAAAAATACCTGGAGGGAACAGTAGGCTGTTGAATATTTGTAATACAGCTTGCACAGTGCAGTTGAAATGAGTTTTGAGATGAGTTATCCATTGTGGTTTCCCCTTTGACATTTCAAAGGTATGCAGCTTTTGAACCATGGATTTACTGTAATCTATTTTTTTCTATTATTGATGTGTGGTTGAGTTATAAACTGTAAATTGGCTTCTCCACCATTTCACTGACTGTGCCATATCAGAAACCACGAGGCCACTGTGCAGAAACAGGCTTTGTAATAATGTTTATATATAGTCACATGCAACCCCCAGTTGTTGGTTGCAAGCTACATATGAAACTGTACAAGACCGCTGTTTACCATATAGAGTGTGTGAATCTTTCACCAGCTACTCAACAGCACAAAGCAACCAATGCATACAGAGACATGCGACAGACCAGCCGCTCTAATTTGAAAGTAATGATCAACTGAATTATTCGCGGATGCAGATACAGATACACGTGAAAATAAACATTAGAAGGTGAAAGTATCGTTGTGGCTGCCGCAGAAAGGAGAGACAAAGGTATAAATCTGCTGCTGTAAGTCTGCAAATGTTCTTTCATATGCTTGGGAGAATTTAAAGGGACAGTTCACCCCCAAATCAAAATTACGTACTTCTCTTACCTGTAGTGCTATTTATCTATCCACATCATTCTGTGAGTGGCCTCGTGTTGGAGAATTCGGCTGTCTGCCCTCTCTCCAATATAACAGAACTAGGTGACACTCGGCTCGTGGTGCTCAAAGCATTACAAAATGCATTTGAAAAACTAAACAGTAATGTCTCTTTATAGAAATCATGAACCCATTACTCAAGATAATCCACAGACCTTGTTGTGAACAGTTTCATGTAGATAAGTCATACTCAATTGTTTTTTTTTCTGTACTTTTAACCTTAATAAACTGCTGGATTGCATATAAAAAGTATTAAAATAGAGTGTTTACTAAAAAAAAAGTGCTAGGGTGCATCCCCCCATCTCTGGAAAGAGGTCTGGGCTAAGCCATGGTGTCCTCAAATCTTGGAAACACTTTTGCACACACCTGACCTGCGTCGGGCTGTTGCAATTGGATTTGCCTCTTAGCAAAGATGAGTGAGGACAAAAATGTCAAAAGGCTGAAAACATAGAATTTATGTTTTAGAAATACTGATAAATATTAAAAATTTTGTTTAGCTGAGTATCCCTGTTGTAGGGATTATTTTCTTTCAGCTGACTGAAAATTGTATCACTGTGCAGAGGGAAGCATCTCTTCATGCACAAGAGGCTCGTGCTTGTGACAGTGTGAGATGTAAACCTAAATGGCGTCCTCGATTGAGCTATAACATTAGTTAGCTCAGTGTTGCTAGGTGAGTTAGCAGCAGATGCACACTTAGGGCTGTGATACGATTGGCAGCTGTAGTTGGGTAGAAAGAAAATAGTTCCTACATGAACTGTTCAAAACAAGGTCTGTGGATTATTTTGAGAAACCGGGTCATGATTTATGGAATGAGACTATTGGTGTTGAGTTTTTTCATATGTATTTTTTGATGCGTTGAGCATCCATTCATTATATTAAAGAGAAAGCAGACATCTCTACGACTGATACTCAAACTCTCTGCATCTCACACCATAATAATCTAGATAGATAAATAGCACTACGGGTTAGAGGGAAACAAATGAATTTTTGACTTTGGGGTGAGCTGTCCCTTAAAGAAGAGACTAGTCTACAGTTTAGTTTACATTTGACGTTTGTTCTTGGAACGATGAAACTGTTTAAAGCCTGAAACAAAAGTCAGCGTTTTCACAAAGTAATGATCAAAAAATGACTAATAGATGAAAAGATAGTGTTCGGAAAGCGTGTTATCACGCTCTTCCTTTTTGCCTCGTAAGGAGCAACAGTAATTGACATTTGAGGTTGTTTTGGCGCTCACAAAGTACAAAGTGATCTTCCTCTTATTCGAATGACCTCAGAGCGGTATGAACCACAAAAAAGAAAACAAATGCTTTCAGATTTGCGTTAGATTCTTTGGACACTGTACTGTTTGCATTCAAGAAAACCTCAATGGTTTCATTTTGAACATTTTTAAGGCCAAATAATAACAGCAATTTCTGACCAGTCATAACAGTGTGAAAACGCCCCAACAATTGTAATGTTAGAGAAAATGGAGAGAGAGTGAGAGAGAAAGAGGAACCAGCAGATAAATTCTGAACCATAAATGTGAGCTGTGAGAGTGTTGTGTGTTTGTTGTGGTGTATTAAAAAAAATCCAGCTGCCTCTGATCCACTGTTGCCTGATCTGCAAATGGATCGAGCTGCCCAGCCGAGCCGTTCTTACAAAATCAGCCTGGCATGGCGTTATAATAGCTTTTCCTTGTACGTGTCCTGTCAAATCAACTTAGCCTCTTCGGGTGCTATTTTAGTGTTAGTCACACAGTCGATAGAGGAAACTACAAGTCTTGTGTGTCGCCTCTCGTCCCCGGAAAGCACAAGGAAATATACTTGTATGTCCAACGCCTTAATGTTTTCATTACACCCATGACATTTTTCGAAAGTGTACTTTGAAACCAGATCCATGGGGCGAGGGAGAGAGGTGTTGAGATGATGAGCTAATTAGCGAGGTCTAACACTATCCTGCTAATGGCTGTTTGCTGGTTTGCGGCTGCTGCTGCAGCATGTGTGTGTGCATGCTCACGCTTCATGGTTGATTTTTAGTTGGAGGCTTAATCCAAACATGCACATGACAAAGCCTGCTAAGTGAATCAAAAAGCTGTGTATCAGTGGAAACAAGGCTCCTCAGTCTCCTCAATGGAACTGCAAAGATAGAGCGGACGGGCACAGACGCATGCCAATACACCTTCAGGTCATTGATTGTGTGCCATAATGCTTTCATGTGCCTCTCCTGCCTATGTCGAAAGTAAAATCATATCTCAATAAGGCGTAGGATTTTTTCTTATGTTGTCTTCTGTGTGTGTGCCTTGCCAGATACTTTGATGTGAGAAGATGTGAGTGTGTATGTGTGTGAACCCAGACTAAGGGATACGCTGTTAAGCTGTAAAATGATGTAGGTTTCTAACTATTACAGCCCTGTACTTGTGCAAGGAACTAGAAAACAAACATCCGACAGAGAGGAAGAGGAGATGGAGAGATAGAGCTTTATCTGGCAGACAGAGAAAGAGGCCTGATGAGCAAATTCTGCAAACTTACAGGCAAAAAAAATAATTAAAGAATAGATGTATACCACACATTCGCATCGACACATGCACACAAAGCAAAGCAAGAGTCCTCCTTCCATGGCGTGCATGTGCTGACAGAACACCAGCTCTCACTTTCACTTGTGTTCATGCACCTGCTCACACTCACTGTTACTTTCATGACAGCAGAGTGAACGTCGTCCAAAATCAAACATCCGTGTGATCACACAGTAATGATCAACACGTTCCCACAACTTAACGGCAAAGTACGCTCTTTGATCAATACTTGCCAAAAATTTGAGCAGTTAAAGCCATTTATCAAGCAAAAACATTCATTGCCTCTCAAATGCAGGACTTCCTCAGTTTTATATTATTGACAACTCAGTATCTTAATATCTTGATTTTGGACAGTTAGTTGGACAAAACAAGCAATATAAAGTGGTTTGTCAACTTGTGATGAGCATTTCCACTGTTTATCAATCATCAGTAATATTAATCTACAGATTAATCAATTGCAAAAGTCCTAAAAGAGACTAAGGGACTATGTGTTGGGGGACAAGATGCAAACAATCCATCTAGGGATTGATCCACTGGTAGCGATCTGAGATTTTTTTTCTGTTTTGAGTACCTTGTTTTTTAACGTAAGAGGTAAAGAACCCAAAGGTGATAAAGTAGCCTACAGTACAATTATTTTAAAAAATTTCGAAATTAAATTTACAGATCAATGACTGTATTATGATGAACACAGTTACTGTGATATATAATGACATATACTATGATAGGAGATTTTGGACATAACGGCCATCCCCACATCTATTCATCCTGTTCTTAATTCTTTCTCTTCTTTGATGAAATGACATGAAATAAAAGAGTCCTTTCCTTCTAGTCTGGCACTCCATTGACACAATGAGCTTTAGTGCTAAATTTCTAAATTTCGCTTTCTTTTAAAAGGTGGGGAACTTTAAATTTTCTAAAAAATGTCGGTCTCCCTCTGGTCTCCTCAGGTAGCTCTGCTCCCCTTTAACGTGGTTAACTTGTGTTAGCACCACTAGCCATGCTGAGACTGCTAATTTTGCTAAAAGAGTTAACAGCAATACCATTTTAGCTAACAATGCTAAAAAAAAAAAAAATAAAAAAAAGATTTGCAGCTCAAAACTGGTGACATGGGGGGAGACTGGATTGAGGGAACAATGTTTCCACAGCAATTCTGTTGAGTTGCATGTTGTTACTAGCATCAGCGTTGCCACAAGCTAGCTCCTACCAGACAAAGGTGATGTACAAAGCAGTAACTGAAGAGTAGAAAAATTTACTGATAGACCAACATGTGTCACCTATCAGTTATCTGATCAACTGTTACCTGCTAACTTCTCTAGATAAAATGATCATTGAAGTTTATAGAGGACATCCTTCTGATTTTATGTGTCAGAGGTAGAGTGCCCAGATGGTGCTTTTCTGAAGGCCAACCCGGAAACTAACGTTGCCCTGCTCTATCGTCAAAAAGCCTATGAGATTTTTCCATTGGATTTTGGGTCATTTCAGAAAAAAGCTCTGTGGCAAACAAATGTTTATGATAGTTTTGTTCAGCAGGACAATATCTAAGATAAAATGAAAATCACTTTCAGGATTTTTGAAGCTTAAACACAATCACTAGAAGCAAAAAGCTATTGCTAGGCTAAAATGAACTACATGACAGACGCATCATTACCACTACGAGGCTGCAAAGCCGTGTCCGGTGCGAGGTGGCGTCATGATGTTCTGAAGTCTCATTTAGCCACTTGTTTAGCCACTTAAAAGCTTCAAAGTTTGTGCATGGGGTACTTACTAACGTATTTTATGTCGTAAAACAAAATGTGAAAGTCTCCTCAGCTTTTGTTAACCACAGACCTTATCTGAGGCTTCTAACCAAAAACCCATTTTAAAAAAGACATTGACTTTGAGATGAGGGAACCGGAGATGCTGAAATGCTAACAAGTTTTCGTGTTTTTGGACTCATTACTGGGATACTCTATTGTGGTCTGGACCACAAAGGTTTCTCATGGAGTGTGAATCAGCGATGGAAAAAAAATATGCAAAGATGTAGATACGGAGAGGTAATCCATGAATCAGTGCTTGACCTTTCAGCAACACTTCCAGCTTTTCTCACATTACAATAACACTTCAGCTTTTCCCTTTACTTTAAAGACACCGTGCTCTTTCTGCTGCGGGGTCAGGGCTCGGTATGTCAGTTTCAATCTGTAGTAACTGGTGCAGCTTGGTTGTTCACTATGCATTCTTGACATCCCTTTATGATTAAATTAGATTTTCTGTAGTCATTCAGGCTTTGTTTAGTGTCTTTGGCAACTATTATTGCTAAGCCGCACAAACAAACCCAAGCAACAAAGGAGCACGAGGGGTAAGCAGGTTTCGCGTACGACACTGAGGTGACGGATGAGCTAATTGGGGATTAACAGTTAATAACTGGAAGAGGTGAGATGAGTGCTGAGCCCCTCTCTGTGCTGACGTCTGCTGTAATATTTCTTTTTTTCCTGGTTCTGCTCACCCCTGTTTCTCACCTGCCATGCTGTTATTTCAATCTCCCTGGATTCTCATCCTCTTGGTCTCACTCTGTTGGGTTTCTCTTCTCTCCTTTCTCTAACCCTCTTTTTTATTCGCGCTCTCTCGGGCTGATTCTCATCAGCCTGTATTAGTTGCAAATGCAGAACTAAGTGGCTGTGACAACATTCTCAGATGCTCCAGCTGCCACAGATTTATTGAGTTATTAAAGTAATGTACTGTGATTAAAAATGCTAATTTTCCCTAAATCGTACGCCAGCTTACATCGTGTTTTTTTTTTTTTTTTTTTTTTCAGAAGCTGATTTAATTACATGGAAAATGAAACAAGGGCCGATGATTCAATCTTTGCAGCCAATTGCCTCTCCACACAAAAATGAATTACCTCATGATACAGAATTATTGTTTGGGCTACAGAAAGTGAAATGACAGTGGCGCTCTTTTAGATTGCTGCACAAATGCTTACATTTGAACCGTACATATATTAGGTTTGCCTCAATTTAGTTTGCATGTCATCTCAGCAATCTTACCTCAGGCCATAATCTGGAATTGAGGCTTTAAACTGAGCGTTAAAAAATCCTTTAAAATCATTATCTTGCTGCTAAAGTAAGCCACTCAATACATGTTGTGTAGTTCCGGTTTTACATTTAAAGCATGGATTTTAAATAACGAGAGAGAAAGTTTCCCTTCTCAATATTATTATGAATTGTGTCCTCGTCTATTCTGAATAATTTCCTTTCCCCTGGGGGATTTTTTCACCGTGTATTCCTTGGCTCATTTTGGCCCCTCATTATGCATTCATGTATTCGTTTATATAATGCGAAACACTGCAGCTTCATTGGACAAATCTGAGTCATTTTGGACAGCATTGTGTATGATACATGAATGTTAACTTTGATTTTAAAAAAAACTTCTACTTTAAGCAGGAAGTTTCTCCTGCTGCATTTTGCAGAATATGCAAGCCCCCCTTTTGAACATCACTGGATTGAATCATTGAGCAAAAAAAAATTAATTCTCATTTGAGTAATGAGATAGAACTTTTTTCCCTTGATCACTTGATCTTTGCGGGGCACTGCTGCTGAGCAGCAGATAGCAGCATGCCGCACCGTTATTCCAGCCCCCTTCGAAAATCTCTGCAAGATTACCAGAACAGCTTCAGATATAGTTTGGATCCCTTCCAGATTTCTCAATGTACTGTAACAGATCCTCACCAGTATCAGCACCACTTTACAGCCATACCTCCTCTCAAATAAGGTCCTATAGGTGAACATGTGAAATATCCGTGACCATGTCAGATGTCTTTTTCACCCTCCTCTGGTAAGGATTGACTCATGTGGAGTACAGCGGAGAGTGAGCGTCTCCGGCCTTCCAGATGTCCTAGACATAACAGAGGCTTGTCAGCTCTGTGGCTGGGCTCTAAATGGGTCACTCTCCTTGATATCACACAGCTCCTTCACAATGACCCCACTGTTCTCCTGATATTACAGCACACCAGGTGGCTCACTATGAAAGTCAGACAAATGTGGGCTGCATGTGTTTGTGAGCAGTCGGAAAAACACATGGACATGCACACATGCGGCTGCAGAGTTGTATAAAAACAGTTTTAATACACCGCCAAAATACAGGCCCTGTAAGAGAGCTTATAGAAATAGCTCACAGCTCTGAAAAAAAAAGAAATGGATTTTTCTATCACTACACGATTTCAGATATCTCATGACAAAAACCTTTGATATGGGGAAAATGCATTTTTCATTGATCCGCTTTTCACCTCTTCCAGAGCAGTTTATGCAAGGCTGTATGTAACATAACATGCTATAGGGAGCTCTGCAGAGACGAGTAGGAGGGTAGTAACAAAAAAAAAAAAGAGAGAGAGGGGGCGGGTGGATGGCAGTTCAGTGATTTCTGATTTATGGTTTGATTACAGTCTTTCCATCCTGCTGAAGACTGGCTATATTTGCCTGCATCACGTGAACTTTTTCTCACATGGCCTAGCGGTGCAGCAAGCTCTGTCTCGCTCTGCTCCTCGTCAAAACGAAACATTTTGCACGTACACACGCTGGTAGGATGGCATTCACACACATATGCACAAATACACACTGATTGAGAGATAAAATGGAGAATGGCTCTTTTTAGTCAGCTGAGCAGTCTCCCCTCCAGCAGCCTGGCAACCATTCAATACCATTTACCTCCTACTGGGAAATAATATTGATATTCATAAATGTACCCAGTAAAAGGGAGAAAAGAAAAAGCGATACAATAGACAGTGTGATTCAAGCACAGGTGTCAGCCTCCTTGGGTTCACAATATCGCACTCATCTGAATGAACATCAGCACATTTATTGCTTCAAATATGAATGAGAAGAAGAACTCTATTTATTTAGAATGTCAATGCCACTGTTTTGTAAGAAAAGTAACCATGAAAATTTAGACAATGGAGCTTTTTTTTATTTTCACCTGTAGCTGGCTGGATATTCTCCACTGAGAGCCGCATTCCATTAATAATCTTGGAGTGATCAGACCTTGGCGAGAAAGAAACACTGTAGCAAACCATGCTCCCTTTATGTGCCATTAGTGTTTTTAACCAGCATCGATCCACCTGCATTTAAACCATGTTGGTGTATGAATAGGATGAAAGCTGCAGTGGAAGAGCCAGTCACTGATATCATGTCTCCCAAGGCTTTCATTAAACTGCCATTCATTCATTCTCCTCCTCAGGCCTCCTTAGGCCTCTTACTTTGAATTCTCTAACTGCACTTTCTACATCAGCAACTCGCGGGGCCTTGTGAGTGAAGTGGTACATTCAAGTTCAGCTCGTCACTCAGGCTGGGTATAAAACACGTCAGTGAAGTGGAGAACTAGTTCAGAACTAGTTGAGAACGGGACAGTTCAAGCTGTCAAAATGAGACTTTCCACCCCCGCAAAAAGACATCAAAGACATTTACTGTTAGATTGCGACCTCTTACGGCCTAAGTATGATTAAAGCATCAGAGGAAGTCAGGTGAGTTAGTGTAAAGAGCCAGAAAGTCCCTGGAGGGAGTAGGTTGGGGGAGGGGGGGTTAAACAAATGTGGGACTTTGACCCAGGAGACCACTGTTTGTGTCCCATATGACACCAAAAGTCATCATTTAGTTATTTAGACACACATATGTACAGCACATCACATTACCTATTTAATGTCATGTTAAAATGTTATGTTATGCCTTAAGTTACATAACAAAGGTACTTTTTTTTTTTAACCCAAACCATTCGAAGCTCAACTACACTGGTTAAAATAAGAAACATTCTAGTGGGTTGTATTACCGTGTACGAACAAAGACCTATATGGTTGTGTGGGCTGGAGTACTTGTTGGTCAAAATACAACACTGTAGCACTGAACGGTTGTATTTACTCTAAGAGACCTTATAACAATAAAAAGACTAAGCCCAGCAGTGTTGAAACCAGTAGTCTGTTGGATAGCTATCATTTCATTTGTTTACTTCTTTGGTCAAAATTAGTATTACCAAAAATAGGAAATTTACATTTTTTTCAGCCTGTAATGAACGTGCCTCCTATTTGGTGCTACCAAGAAAGCATGAATTTTGGGTCTGGCTAATGCTGTTATTATATTTTTTTGGGTGCAATACGTTATGCCAACACTAATATCGTTTCTAATGTCAATTACCAAATAACTTAACCAGCTGACGAGCAATATTAGCTGCTTCTTGTTTCTTAATCTGTGATTTGAGTGCTCCCTACTTTACGTCCTTATTCTGTTACTTACTCCATGTCTTTATTTCTTAACATTGGAGTTAACGCACAGAGTGCTAAAGTTACAGGACTTTCCTTTGCTGTGACTGAAAAGTAATTTGAAAGGAACCTAATGCTAGCGAGATTCTGCTCATTTGTACAGGACAAACACAACACTCATGGGCAAATACACAAAGAATGTATTGCCACCGCTGTTAGCCCCATGAATTGTGCATCACCTATAACCACTTTTTGCCCTGCCTGGATGTGATTTACTAAAGATATTGTTCTAAGGGCATAGTGCAAACACACCTATATAATTTTGTAGCTGACTGAAATTTGCCCTTTTTCAGGTTGAATGCAGTTATCCGCAATGCGTATTGCATAAACATGCAAATAGCACAGGAGTATCGAGACCTGATTTCCTTAGCAGCTCAGTACGGGGTGCATTTCACTGTTTGCTGGTGCTTTGAGAACTACACAGATTGTTTTTGTCTTATTTGTGTAAGTTCAATCCTTTTGTGAAATCACTGGGATGCGCTGGAGCTGCTGATAAATGCTGTTGGAATAACAGCTGCTGTTGGTACTAGCTACAGTAACCTATGTCGGAAACGCCCATTTTTGTTTCTCCACTTTTTTTTTCTTTTGTCGAATGGCAAAATGTGTACAATAGCTGCAGTATCATAAGAGTTTGTATTTCAGGTAGAGTGAGGAGAATTCTAATCATTTTCATAGTCGTTTTCAATTATTCCAGATTTTTTTTAAACAGCAGATCAGTTTGAACAAATCATTATCTAGATTTTGTGTCTCTGAGTGCCTGAAAAGTAGGTATTTGGCTACGACAATAATCACCACAATTTACAATAAATAATGCCAACTTGCACTGCTGAGTTGTCAGAAATTGCTTCCTCTAATAGAAAGAGAAAAATAGGGAGAAAGTATAAATCAAATTTTGACATGTTTTAAATTGTTGCAAACAAAACAGATCTGTTCCAGAAATAATGAGCACTATTTGTACTATATATTATTATAATTTGGAGCCTGAAACACCAAACCGCTCATGATTTTGTGGATGAGCCTTCATATGCTGCAGTCAGTTCATTTGGCAGCAAAGCACAGAGCAGACCTGATTGTTTCTGGCAGCACTCAGATAGATCTCAAATTAACACCTAGTGAAAGCTGATGTTAAAAACCTGTGAACATGCACCAAAAAAAAAAAAAAAAAAAAAAAAAAGGTCGACCAGAATGTCGGTTTAGCTCTCACAGCAGCTCCGGCATCGGCGGCCGGTATATTTGAATATGAACAGCCCCGACTGAAAGGTTACGACCCATAAAGAGGGGGGAACGATTTGAGCGAAGAGTGCAGCGGGTAGAAATGTCAGAGTGAGAATGGCAGGAAATATGTTAGTGACAAGGAAAAAGCTGCCCCTGGTATTCTAGAGCCGATGAGTAAAAATAGGGCATTGGGCAAGAAGGCAGGAAACCAGCAGAGCGAGGCCTCTAGTAGGAATTTCTTCTGGGGAGGAGAGATAAGGGACTTAACTCCCTCCTGTCTGGGCCAGACGACTTTAACATGCGACATGTGATCACTGATCACTTATGTAGAGATGGACAGAGGAAGGGGAGATTGAAGAAATGAATAAATGATTTGAGCGCTGAGTGATGTGTGTGTGTGTGTGTGTATGTGTGCGCGCACTGCTGTGTGCTTTCTGATGATCTGTCACTTATTGAGCATTAACAGGACTTTTTAATTAGGTCAAGACTTGTGATGGAAACCAAAGATCGCACACACACACACACACACACACACACAAGTGGACTCTCTCACGCAAACACACACATATATACACACACACGCACATGTTGAGGTAATGGCTAAGGAGTGGAAAGTACCTTGTGTGAGAGTCTGAGGTTCCTCAGGTTAAAGAGTGGAAGTTAGACAATAAACAGTGGCCTTATCACACTCCGGGCAGAGCTTCCAACCTGATAGCCCAACATATCACTCTGACTATTAGAAACAAATATGACCTCTACAACTTTCCTCTGCCCACTCACTCCCATGAATAAGCAATTTTGATAAAAAAGGACCCTCAGCGGCAACTTTGTCTCGGTTTTAGACGGCTGTGTGCATGAGCCTCAAGCCTCCTTCTCCCGTCATTTTGCCACATCACACTCATCACGCTGCATTATTCAATTTGCCCATAGTTACGTGACCTCACTGAGACAAGATTTATTGGGATTTTTTTCTGCAAATCAAATTTACAATCCTGCTGGAATGTGAGATCGATGCCCCGGAAGAGGAGAGACAACGAGATGATTATCATATCGTTGATTACAGTACTTTGTACGCGAGGTGTCGGTAGTGGAACTGATAGGGCGCTCACTGACACATCCAGTACACAGTTGACAGGCTGACCACTTCTTATAAACTGTGGGTGGTTCAGGAGTTCCTGGTGCTGATCTCACAAAGTTAGAACGTGCTACACATACTTGACTAAAAATAGTGAACAACTTAACATTTACGCTGACAAAAGAGGTCACTGACATTTATCGATTGTTTCTAAGTATTTTATAACTGTTCTGAGAGTAGAAAAAACATGACTTGGCTCCTGATGATCAACTTTTTATAACTTATTTCCTAAAAAGAAGTTGGCCTCATTCACCCACCATTCTTAGGAAGCACAGTTGTTTTTCTTGTGAGGCCATTATGTTTAACAGCTGTTTCATTGGGAACTTTTGTATATCATGTTGTATTTTAATATGTTGTGATTTTGCACAGCAACACCAACTTAGTTCTTTTGATTTTTTTTTTTTTTTAATCTCAATGGGACTAATAAATAAATAAGAAATTCCTTCTTAAAATCAAACAATTCTCACAAGATTCTTTTTTTTTTCTTATTTAGGATTTGTTCTAAGAAAAGAAATCATCAGAAATCAGAAAATAATCTACATACACAAAAGCACTTTCATGCAAAGTTCTATAGAATCAAATTCTATAGCTCTATAGGATTTAACAACAATACATTTTATTAACATCAGGAACCCAAACAGGTCTCTCTTTAATGGAGGTTGAAGAAAGAAAAAAGCAATGAGGATCAAACAACCACGACCAAGGATCCAAAAGAGCCTGAACTGAAAACCGGGGCCTAAATACAAACCACGCTGATGTGGGATGAAGTGAAGGTGCAGGAAAAAAGGGCAGAGAAGCTCAGGTGAGGGAAATGAAGGTAATTAGTTAGAGGAACCTGGACACATTAGTCTGTGACAACTAGTGATTGAAAATACTACAAAATATCAGGGGTTCGAGTGGGTAGGTGGGACAAAAAATGACAAAGCAGCGCTCGGAGTAAGTTATTAGCTTACAGAAACACTGTGTAAAATAGTCCACCTTCCACCTTCTCTTCACCTCTCTCTGTCTCTCTCTTCTAAACCTATGACACTGTTTTATGTCCTGACAGTTGTGCTACATATAATGCATACAATTTGTGATTTGGGGGTCGGGTTGCTGATTAACAAGTAATTTTAGCATACTATGCATCTTTTTGTGCTATTTTATTTCCATTCCTGGCGCTACTAAATATGACAGCTCGTTTGGCATTCACCTTCTGAAGAAATACTCCGGTGCCCCACCATCTTTAGGCTTTTGGTTGGGCGTTCTTGACTTAATTCCATTCTTGACTTAATTCTGTCAAATTATCTTCTTCTTCTTCAGTTTCTGTATGTGCACTTGGCTCTGTTGTCTCATGCCCTTTTATGGGGATTTGCAGGATGTTTACCTATGCTAAAAATGATGAACTGGCGCCTGATTTAGCTTACGAGGACAGTGGTATTCATCATTATAAAGGTTGTCATTAATGTGACAGAGAACCTTTTTTAAGAACAAATTTAAGACAAATCTCAGAAAGATGTTGGTTAATGAAGCCAAATGTTTGCTATCAGTAGGAAAATTTAAAAGGCATATAAAACTTACGAGCGGTTGATTTCAAATGGTAAGTTTTCAACCAACAAGCCACAGTCAAGCTATGAGCTGCTGCCAGCTGTTAACTGAGCTTGACAGACTTTTTTGCATTGATTGCATTCTGAATAGAAGCTACTGTGAAATAAAAGAGTAACCTCTGAACACTGAAAAAAGTCTCATTTATGAACCAGTTGTGCTACTTTTATTGTAATGAATACTCTGCTTTAAAAAAATGTTGAACGACCCTCAAGAGAAGGCAGCTGGAGATTGGAAATAATACAAAAGTGGGAGGGTAAAGATCAGCGTATATTTTAGGATTTGGGGAATACAGGATTTCTGCAGCACTCTGACAGAATAGTATGAAACGTGCTCTTCGATAATTAGAGTTGAAAGACAGAAGTGCTTCCATTGACAAGGGGGAACGGTGTTACATAAGCGTCCTTATGTGTCCTTGTTGTGTCCAGTTGCTGTCATATTGAGGACACAGCCTTCCCTCCAGCTATACTGCTGTATGAGACAATAACCTAAATACCTGTCGGATTTCTCTAATTTCTCTCTCTCTCTTTCTGTGCTTCTTTATGTCTTTCTCTCTTTGTGATCCCGTTTCATCCTCACATTGTCTCTCTGTCTCTCCCCCATGCAGCCCCCGTTACCCACACTCCCTCATGGTCACTCTCTTAAGTGATTGCTACATTTCATCTCATGGTAAATCGGCCGTCAGCCCGGTGAGCTATCATTATGCAAATGATGGGCAATTCAATTTCAGTTGGTCGGAGGGGGAATTTCTAATTAGGGTGAGGCACAGCACTCAAGATGGAGAGAAAGATGTAAAGGCAGAGCGAGAGGAAGGCAGAGGGGTGCTGGAAAAGGATACCAGAGGTAAAGAGAGAGGAAGGCTGGAGAGAAAGAGAAAGCTGGAAGAGAAGTATCCATCCACGAAATCAACACCTGCATCACAATTATACTCTTCAGTTGGCTGTGAGTCTCCTGCTGCCTCCTGCTCTTCTTATTGTGTTCTTTCCTTGCTTATCCAGTTAATTTTAATGTACTTCTGAGCTTTCTTAGAAAACAATCCAGAGAAAAGGTTTCTCATGCACAAGATTTAGGGTGTTTTTCCACTGTGGAAACCTCTGACAAACACAAAAAAACCATGTAATCACAACATTTTTCATGATACTGCAGTGAGCAAAGTTCTCATTTAGTAAAATGACAGTTTCACATGGGGAGAGCATGGTTACTTAGTGTAAACTATAAATATCTATCTTTGACTCATCTGCTATTTGTGTCATTACACTTGTCTCATAACTTGTGGCAAGTTATACATGCAGAGTATGAAGGGGGGGTTTAGTACTTTGAATCTAACGCTGAATCACTTTGCATTGCCTGATAGGAATTTTCCTTTTGGTGGTCAGACCTTTTTTTCCTTTCGGTGCAGTTAGTCAAATTGAATTGAATTAAATTTCTCAAGTATCAAGTACTCAAGGGCTAATCTACATCCATTTTCAAGTCAGGTGTCAGTTGACCAACTGTTAAATAACCAGGAAAAGGGACTCACTGAGATTTAAAATCTATTATTTCAACAGTGCCCTGGCTAAGAGAGGCAGCAGCACAAATAACATGGTTGCACACAGTAAAATTTAACAATCAAACATGACAGTTTAGAAGAACTTATATAAATTGTAAAATATTTTTAAAAAATCTTCAATCATTCAAAACATCTGCAGGCAGATGTGACTTCTTCCAACTCATTTAGAAACACATTAAATGTGTCCAATGAGACAAAGGTTCAGCTAAGTTTGCAGCTGATTCCAAACTCAGAAAGCAGCGCACTTTAATATCCTTTTTTTCAGTTCCATGCAGACTTTAGGAACAGCGAACAAGAATAAATCCAGGGAGCAAAGATAATAACTTCCAATACTTCTTTTTTTTTTTTTTTTTTAGTATGTAGATCCGTAGGTAAGACGGTAGTGGAGAAAGAACAGCCTTATAAGTAAGAATGTGCCAACGGTTAAGTCGAAGCTGACCGTCCAACCCGAGCATACAGAGAGCAATGGTGAGTAAGGGCTTTGAGATTTGTAATAAATCTCAGTGCTCCATTGTAGACAGTATCCAGCATGTGTGGGCATTGTGAAGATGTATGCATGCATTTGTTATTATTAATTAAAGCCTAGATTATTTTCTTAATAAATTGCTTTTGGGCTGCAACTAACTTTTTATTTTCATTGTTGATTAACCTGTCATTTATTTTCTTAGTGAACCGATGTGTTTTTTTTTGGTCTATAAAATGTCAAAGCAAATGGCGAAAAATGTTGATCAGTGGTTCCCAAAGTCCAAGGGGACATCCTAATATTTTGTCCACAATCCTAAGATATTCAGTTTATTGTCAAAGAGGAGTAAAGATAATTAAAATATATACATTTAAAAAGCTGATAATGAGTTTTGACCGTTTTTCTTAAAAAAAAAAAAAAAAAAAAAAAAAACGGCTAAATTGTCAAATAACAATACATTATTGTTATGATCATAATTTCTTCAAGATACAATATTACTGTGATTTTAAACATTGCAATATGCTGAGAATCGCAGTAACATCTATTGTGATTTATTACCCCTTTCAACTGCAAATTATATCCCAAAGGTAAACTTTATCAGCATCTTTTATCATCCATTAAAATACACCATTTTAATGTGGCAAAATGTATCTTCATTTTTTTCTAGAAAGCTACCAGCAGTTTAATTTGTATTTGCAGTACTAATTATTTGTTTAACAAAAAAAGGGAAAGAAGCAGGTAGCAGGTTTGATGCTTTTTTAAACAAAGTGTGGTGCCAGTCATACATCATCATCAGGTCACAATATAATAATATAATAATAAAAATGTTCTGTCAAACCATAGGCTACAAAACAATGAAGCACACAGCAGATAATGACATAAATATCACCAAAAAACAGCACTGCAAAAACAATCGACCACAGCTCAGTTCAGTTCAGCTCAATATGTGTATTCAGCCAGCAAACAAAGCAGTTTTGTGTGCGTGTGTTAGTGAGTGTGTGCGCGTGAACATGTGTCCCACAAGCTCAAAAGTTCAGTCCACTCAATCCGTTTTGGGTTTTCCCGACAAGCCAACACAGATCAATCCCAATCCAGTTTCAATCACCAACAGAGAATCCAACTCCGGGTTTTACTCAAACAACAAATCAGGAAATCAACACACAAAGTAGCGTCAGTAAGCGCAGTTCAATGACAGCGGATCATTCACAACTTTAACAGCAGCTACTCACGGCGCCGCTGACCACTCACCCCGTCACTCGGGACTGCAGAGTCGGTTTTAACTCTTGCAACGCTGTAACTCCTAGGGAAACTCTGACAGGGAAATACACATCCACATACACGGGGCTGATCCGGACACCGGTGGATTTCCTCCCACGAGCGGACCAAAACACCGCGGACTTTCTAACGCGCGTTGATGCTGAATGTAAAACTGGCGTCTTTCCTCCACTGACCAGCAGCAGCAGTGACTAAACACCAAGTTTTCCTGCAGGTTGGTTTCACCTGCACGGTTGTGATTGGTTAATTGATAGATTGTGGGTGTTAACATGAATGAACTCGACAGGTGGGATGTAATTCTCGCCCCAAAAATAAAAGCGACACATGCTGAACTGCTCTTTATCCTTACCCCAGAGCGAAGGTGGTATTCTCATTTCTTGTTACTGACAGTTAAAAAACTAAACTGAATTTGCAGTGATGTTAAACAGAAAAGAACAGCAAATTTGGCTATGAAAGGATGCTAAAAACGTGTACAATTTTCTATACCATATTTGCTTTCAAATGCATCATTACCAGGGGCGTGTCTAGGGAGTGGCCAGGGGGCACCACTGAAATCTGATAGGCCACCTGATTGGCCATCTGCCTAGTCAATTTTCTTTTAATTGTTTGACCAGTAAACTGAGGACACGTTCAATCTTAAAACGTTTTGCACCATTTTGCTATGGTTTCCAGATTGAACAACGTGCTTCCTTAAAAACGGTGTGCATTGGGAATTGATGTATGATTTCTCTCATTTGATGGTGTGTCAAAAACAACGTGTTTATGAATAGATTTTTCAGTAGATCTTTACTCATGCTTTGTTTATTTTCACGCTTGGTTTGGCAATGTAAACATGTTTTTCTTATGCCAAAAAGCCCTTTGAACTGACTTGTATTATATCCTGTGGTATTGAAAGGCAGTGTGTCTGATGAACACAGCAGGGTGTTCAACGCACCACCGGTTCTTTTTAAATAAACGTTTTGCTATGTTTTGTTGGGGCTGAACGCAGCCCAGTAAACTGAATTTTCATTATAGGTGCAATTCAGTCTTGAACCTGAGAGGCAGTAATGTGCCAGAGTTGTGTCTAACCTGACTAATTTTACAAATAAATTGATGCAACTGTTAAAAAGTTTGTTCACACAGACTTATTTATTGTAATTTGGCACTTCGTACTTGCTATTGTACTATTTACTTTTGGGGGAACACTTGCATTAATAAAGTATGGGAGCTTTATTTTGTATTTGTGTGGTGTCACTCTGTTGTGTTGTGAGTGGTAGATCTATTTATCTTTTAAACTAGACTATAAACAGGAAAGTAAGACACTGCAATTGTAGTAACTGGTGTAGGTATGGGTAGAGGAGACGCATGGCTTCATTGGCCTCATTTCTATCAAAAACATGGGAAGGAAATGAGCAACTTAAGAAGAAATGACAAAAAATAGCAAAGATCAAAAAGGTAAAATGTACAAGAAAATGAGTGCATACAAAACAGCAACAAAAACAGAATGCAAAAAAAGAAAAGAAATTGAAATACCTAATTATAATAATATATTTAAATGAAAATTCCCCCCTATCTTTTTTAAAATAATTTTCTAAATCTGCAAATTTCTTGCAATTTGCAGGACACTTCTGGCCAAGTTGCTCATTGCAATTTCCCCCCAGGTTTTCTAAAGAATTCAAACCCATATGCTTGGGGTTCAAAGATTTGAACACTTGAAAGGCGTCAAAGAACAGCACAAGAAAAGTGATGTCAATCCAGGTTTCAAAGGGTTAAACACTTCTTTTTTTTTACGTCTGTGCAGTCCACCTCCGTACAGCACATGTTTAGCGGAATTGAAAAAGAGCCTTAACATGATGAATACAATTAATATATTTACAGTATCTGCAGGTTTCTGTGATACATTTTCACCAATGATTTTTCATGATGCTGTCAAACTAGTCCAGTTCTGTGCAGCACGTTTATTTTTTTGATGGAGCATCTTTTTTTCCCTCCCATCACTGTGATGACGCATTAGGCTTGTCTGTGTCTTTTTTTTTTCTTTCAGCAGCCCAGAAGGGACAACATGTTTCCTGCAGGGAAAAAAAAACCTTGGTCAAACTGTTCCATCTTGATTAAGCGAACGTGCTCAATTTAGCTGCATATGAGGGTTGTTTGCATACTCAGGTTGTTTGTGTCTCTCCGTTTGCGCTTAGTTAACAGTCATTTAAGATTTGATTTATGTGTTGGTTCAGTGTAGTCTCTCGGTATCACATGCTGTCCACTCTGTATTTGTGCGTCCGTGTATGTGTGTGTGCGTGTGTGTGTGTGTGAGTCTGCACACATATCTGTGTGGGCGTTTTGACTGTTTTGCACATCCACACATATTTGAGCATGTGTAGGTGTATGAATGTGCTGGGTATCAACCATACATTCTCACACACACACACACACACACACACACACACACACACACACACACACACAGAGAGAGAGAGAGAGAGAGAGAACAGAGGATTCAGCTGAGATCAGCAGCTCACCCTAGGCTGTCAAATATTCTGTCAGCACAGCCCAAGAATCACAATTGGACTCTTTGGGAGGCATTAATTCAAAGCACCGTAACAATGCTCTCTGAAACCAAATCAACTGCCTGTAGTCAGCATATCAACTCTCAACTAACTCTCTCCCTCTATCTCTATATCTCCATCTCTCTCTCTCTCTTCTCTTGCCTCCTCTACAGCTCTCACTCTCTACTCTGTCTTTACTGCCTTGTCTTCTCGCTCCTCTCTCCCTCTCTCTCTCTTCTTCCAATGTGTGATTGAACTTCTAAACATGTTGCCGAAGCTGACTTACTGTACAGGGTTGCCTAACTCAGACAGTGACTTTCTCTTACATCTCATGAAGGCAACACTTTTATTTCGACTAAACTAAAACTGTATCGTTAATGTCCAAAACTGAATATGTTTTGAACCTTTTGGCACCTTTAATGGCTGCAAAGATCAACTGTATTCATTGCTGATTAAGAAGTCATTGATTTACTTTAAAAATAATTAACAGATCATATTTTAAAATATTATAAAGTACTGAAAAATGCAGATCAGGATGTCATAAGGCCAAGGGTGAATGTCACATTTTAACATGAGATTCTTGGTTTTAAACCAAAAGTTTAAAGTCAAGAAAAGAAATGCAGGGAACAATCACATTTGACGAGCTAGAATTGGAGCTTGTATACTTGATCATTAAAATTGTTGTCCATAAAATTCCTGTTGCTAATCAACTAATCGTTTCAGCTCTGCTTCTTTTCCTGTCTCACTATCAGTGTTTCTGCGTTGCTGAAAATCCTCATAATGCCGCACAGATGGTGTTAAATTTGCTAAGTTCTGTAAAAGGAAACATGAGAACATTTATATCACAGACGCAGAATTTCTCATGAAATCAGATGACAAATGCAAACTGACATTCAGGGAGTCTCTGCTCTCCACAGCAATCCCAATTTGTTAAGGAATTATTCTCCTCAGCTTCTGCTTGTATTAAACTAATCTAGCCTTCGCGTGTACATCTTCTTGGAAAAAAAAAAGAAAAGGAGAAAATCCCCTGTTTTTGTATTAGCTAAATCTTCTCTCAACCATCTGTTTTCGGCCTGTAACACACAAGTTGTGGCCAGAGCAGAGCACAGAGGTGCTGGCTCTGCTTGTCAGTTGTTGGTTTTAAGTTTTATTGTTGTAACGGCATGTTGTTTTGCCTTCAGGAAACAGCATCAAAAGATGAGGGGTTCTAAAAAAAACCCCAGATATATGAAAATGAAAAGTTTCTTTTCTCCCCTCTGTACCAGAGAGAGCAAGGGCACAGACTGCACTTTATTAATGTGCTCCATCTCCCTGCCTTTTGTGTCAAATATAATACAAAGGGCAGAAAGTAACAGAAAATAGAGAATTTCAGTCATTTTTACATGTAATCCTTGGTTAGAGATGTTGTAGAGGTCTACGTGCCATGTTTAAAATTGCTTTTGATGACATTATTCATCAACTGATTGCTTGTCTCTGACATTCATCTTTACTGTAGATGAAGCCTGATTACTTTTCTTTCATTTGAACTAAACTAATTTTGTCTTTAATTTTGCACTTTGAAGAATCCCTACAACAAACTGCACTTGACCATTGACTGGAGCAAAAAATCTTTAATTACATCTATAACTTTTTTATTTCATTTTTCTGTTCGGAGAGTTAAAAAAAAAAAAAAATGCTGCGTTTAATCCACTCAATAATCCACTCAGCCAGAATCTAAAGCTTTGGTGCAATTTTAGATGGTGCTGTTGAATTTCCTATCTACCTGCCTGAAAACATGCAGCCGAGCTCTACATTGTTGTTCCAGTAGATACAGAATCTACTTTCTGTGACAGCGCCTCTGTAGCTGCAGGTACAGACACACAAAGTCAAGATAGAAAGAACAAGAAAGAGTCAGGGGAAGAGGAAGGTGAGCTGCACAGTGTCATAAAAGTTTGAGAAATGAGCACAAAGCCGAAAACCCAAACTGTGTTGCAGATGTGTAACCTCAACTTTCACTGTTAATTGTGTTTCTTAAAAATAGCAAAAACATTTTCAGCTGTTTATCAAATGAAAAGAATCAGCTACAGTCAAGTTTTGACAAACAAGCACCTCTGTTTATGGCTGAGATTAAAGGGATACCTCTCCCGAAAATCAAAAATACATATTTTTCCTGTTCCTTGTGGTGCTGTTTAGCAATCTAGATTGTTTTAGTGTGAGTTGCTGAGTGTTGGAGATATCAACTGTAGAGATGTCTGCCTTTTCTCCAATACAATGGAAATAGATGGCACTTGGCTTGTGGTGCTCAAAGTGACAAAAAAAATATTTCAACCACTCAACAGCAATGTCTCTTTCCAGAAATCATGACCTGGTTACTCGCCGTCTGTAACACCACACAGAAGGAGGCTACTGCTAACTAGTCTAGTACCACTGAAGCCCCTTTCCCACTGAACAAAAACCCACAAAAAACTCACTAACATCTGGCTTTTCGCATTTAATGGGAAAGGTTACGATCTGCATCCACTCCCTGGACAAACGTCTCTGCAGTAGTCACGGATTTTCATCAGCTCCAACTCCGATTGGCAGTGATGGAAATATGACATTTGGGTTGGTGCATTCATTTTTTTGCCCCTTTCTGTGCATGATCTATTGATGGCCAACCACAAAATACTGCCCTTCTCCAGCTAAGCAGTGCTTGAACATTGCCCCAAATTTAATCTGCACAGAATTTAAGGGAGACACTGACGTGGCACACCAGAGCTGTTTAAACAACTCTGATCTACAGGGAAAACAAAAGGCACTATCGCTTCTTCTTTAGAAGGCCTTCATATACACACTAAGTTTGGTGTATAAAGGGTATGAGCTAGCCAATGTTACAGCTATGCTGAGAAGCCACCATTAATGTCAACATCTCAAGCTGCCACAAGCAAGAGTCTCTGGTCCATGTGTAAATGTACAGTTCCTTTTGCATGGTTATACGGTTAATGGGTTAGTTTGGTAGAAAGAAATAGTTCCTACATAAAACTGCTCACATAAGGTCTGTGAATTATCCTGAGTAACTGCGTCATGATTTCTGGAGACATTGCTGTTGAGTTTTTCGTATGTATGATTTTGGCACTTTGAGCACCACAAGCCAAGCGCCATTTAGTTCCATTATATTCAAGAGAAGGCAGACATCTCTACCACCAATATCTCAAACACTCGACAACTCACACCGAAACAATCTAAACGGATAAATAGCACTATATACTATATTTTTGATTTTGGGGTGTACTGTCTCTTTAAGGTAAAGACTTATCACAATATTTATGTTAGAAAAAGGTTTTCCATCATCTACAGTAGGAAACACTGGCAGGAGTTGGGTCAGAAATTACCAGAATCAAAGGACAATGTGACCTCCTTGCTCTCACTTTCCACTGTAGGTTTTCTGAGTTAAACAACACGAGCATGTATTTGCATTTCAACACATCCTGCTCCTCTCTTGAAATGCCAGGAGACTGAGAATAAAGAGAAAAGAAATAAAAGACACAGAGAGATAGATGAATATATTGATAGACAACGAGAGAGAGAGGGAAAGAGAGAAGCTGATGTCAGAGGTTCAGCTGATGTATTGTGCTTATGTGTAAATTGTGATCCATGTTGACTGATGGAGCAACAAAAACCACTGCAGAAATATAAACAGAAGATAAGGCAGCAGGAGGAAGGGCGGAGGCACAGCAAGGGGTGGAGAGAAGTGACGAGCCAAAACAAGAGGACAAGAAAAGAGAGGACACATGATATTAAGTTTTATAACGGTTGTTACATAATCAACTGTTCCCACCTTAAAAGCACAGGCGTAAGCATGTACGTACATACAAGCTCACACGAGTTTACACCAGTAATGGATGGAGAGTCTCTGTAAAAGCTGCGGTCAGCTATAAATAGCCCCGGCTCAAGCGCTGGGGTTGGCTGGATAACCCCGATAGTGTGATCAGTAGTTTGAGTGTCAGTAGTGGCCCGAGGCAAGTAGCCCCTGGGTTCATGTCCTGGTTATGGTCGAGCTGCTTAGGCCTCAGCTGACATCTCTTTCATGCACACAACTCATCTGTCTGTCTCTTACTGCAGGTGTTTGGGGATAAATAATGCAAACCAACAAATACATCCGGATGGGATGTGACATGCCTCCTGATTTATAATCTATGTGAAAATAAACAGAAATACCTAAACAATCACTGTAAACATGTGCATCAATATGTTTTTGCAACTCAGGTCTGTAGCTTCCAGCCTTGAGAAATCAATGCTTTGAATTGATTCACTATATTACACAAGTACTGGCTTAACAGTAGAGTCTAATGCAATTTTCTACATGACCTCTGAGCCATATATTTAAGTTACTTCTCTGTTCATATATCATAGTTTAACTTTGTCCTTCCCATTGAAACAAACAACACACAAAGTGTTTTCAGGGTCTCAAGGCTAGAACTCACAGGGATACTGTGCAAAGTTAAGTTTGTTTCATAAAGTTAAGAAACCTAAAAAGTTAAGTTATTATGACAAAGTTATTTGTCATAATAAAATTATATTACATACTTTTCGTCAGAGCCCTGGACCTATGACTTAAACTGTTGTCTTTAGACTCCACTTGACAGTATCAAAAAAGACACTTAGACTTGAGCCCTTTGACTATGACGATATTTGATAACCTGTGCCAAGCCTAAGATGAAGAAGTATGTGATTTAAAAAAAAAAAGTGCCACAAATCTATTGATTTTCCCTTTATTTCCTGACTCAACTAATATTAATACACACCATTCATTTCCAGCAAGTTGACACTTGAGTCAACAAAAAAAACCCCTGCAAGTTGAAAATTACAGATGGACACGCAACAACTAGCAACAAATTTTTTAAAAGTATACATTATTTTAGTAAATTTAATTTTATTAATACTGTGTGTGCTAAAATGGCATTACATTTGGTAAAGAGCACATAATAGATTGTTTAAGATTAGAAGCTTTAAGTTTAGGACTTGGGACTTGCCTGTCTTGACTTGGGACTTGAATGCAAAGACTTGAAACTTACTTGTGACTTGTGGCAAAACATTAACTTGCTCCCCTCTACTGTACATCCTACAAAACTGAGCTCGATCGTCACATTAAATGGCATGATATTCAGTTAGGGCTTGGCAATATGGAGGAAACAGAGTATTAGAATGTTTTTGACCAAGTACCTCAATGTCGGTATTGCGACAATACTTTAGGGTTGGCTTTTGGTCACAAATTATTTACATAGTGAGATTTTTGATTAAAAAAACTTTAGTAATATGGATATAATGACTAAGTGTGTGAAAGAAAATATTTTAACAGCTAGACAGTCTTGTAAGTTCAGAAAATTGCACAACTTTACTGTAATGCTGCTGTTAAAACCAGGAAAAGATGCTGCTTATATTACGATATTAAAAATCTAACACGATATATAATCTGGTATCACAATATTGTTATGATATCAATACATTTCAAAGCTCTACATTCAGTGCAAAATACATGAAAGAAAATGATTCATCATGATTTGCAAACCAATGTTGCACGCTGCAGTTTTGTCTCAGACTTAAGTCTGTAAAAACCACTGAAAAAGTGATTCATACTCTGCTATTGACTGTTAGACCACCGCAGCTAGAAATCCGACTGAAATTGTGTAATATGTTTATGCAACAGAGCCGACAGGATAATGTATGTTAGCAGTTAAAATGTGAGGAAGTACAGCACCACAGGAAGCAGAATTAAACAATGCATAGGCACTGAAATTGGAATGAGTGCAATGTTTTGTATCATTGATCTTATGTCAGTGTGCATGCATTGTTGAGTGCATACTGTACATACAGTATGGAGTACTGTCTCCATGATGTATAAATACAGTACGTGTGTACATGCATGATTGTGTGAGTGTGTGCATACATTACTGCATGCTATAGATGAGTGATAGGGTTTCCTCATAAGCCGGTCTGGGCCCTGCATTCCTCTCATCGGTGAAGTCTGATGTGTGCAGGCCTTTCAGCTAATCTGGGAAGAATGTCGGCTGCAGACACACATGTGTTCCATTAAGTCCAGATCTGCGTAAATAATATAACATGCAACAGCTAACGTTACAGGTAACTATACCCCCACAGCTGTGCCTTTGGATTTGCAGTGCCCCACCACCCCCACCTATAAAAAGGCAATGCTGATATCTAATGAGGAGGCGTACCATGGCATCTACTGTGCTTCAGGCAGGGATAAAAATGATGCTGAATATTTATTAGATAGGGGTGTAAAAAAATATTGATAGACTTAATTATCATGACATTATGTCTTGTGATACTGTATCAATTCTCAGAAACGCTGTATTCAGTTATAATGAACAGTTTACATGCAAACTCCCTGACTGCTTGATAGCACTGTTGTTATCCATCTTCAGACATTTGACTCTTCCACTCCAATGCAACTTATCACTACTGTTACAGAGACTGTGATAAATACAAATGTAGATACCACTGTTCTGATTGCAATAAGAGGTGAACTTTTTTTACTCAGATTTTATGTACATTCTGGTGTTCTTCATACAATGACAGTTTTCATGAAATTAGATTAAAAAACATTGCAATATATCCCCTTGCTAACAGTATCACAGTATATTGCATCGTAGCCCCTGTGTCGTGATATGTGTCCTATTGCCAGATTCCTGCCGAAACACAGAGCCTGACAGATTTAACTGGATATTGAGAATAATAAAAATCTGATACCAATACATCAGCCACAACCCAACTGTGAGAAAGATGTTTGTATTGTACGTTTTTACAAACTATGTGTGAATATGAATATGTCACATTTTATAACAGATACTTTACGTTCTTCTGCAGGGTTGTAGTAAAAGTGTGGTTATTTTAGGCACGAAAGTTACTTGGTTATTGTTAGGAAATTATCATGTTTTGGCTTATAACAGTGGCTCAGACACCACTGGGAAACACTGCAATACGATGGTAAAAAAAAAACAACAACACAGGTTTGGTGCCACAGTTATGAGTTGAAAAGCGAAAACTGGTCGCCAAAAAACAACCGGTGTTTTTTGTTTTGAACAGTCGTCTGCAGCTTTGCAGGCCTCCTGCCTAGATGAAATACAATTACAATTACATCATTTTAGAAGCTTTGAGATGTTATGTATAAAACATGCAAATGCCATGTATTCATGGTGTGTAGAAGTGTATAAAGCTAAAATTTTCCTCTGGTGACTGGGCTTCCGGACGATTTTTTTTTTTTTTTTTGCTTCTCCTTGAAATATTCTGTCTTTACACACAAAAAAATGGACATAAGAATGTTTCTCTGATAAGAAATTTTACAGTCAAAACCAAATCTTTACTGTTTTATCAGAGAGGATATGTAACATTTTTAATACATGGTTCAATATGTACAAAATGCTGCTATCTAAACAAAAATGTGAGAGATACAACAACATGTGAATATAAATGTTTACATCAATATGTTCATCATGGCCAATAATCAGTATCAGTTGGCCTTGATTATATAATGTGGTGGTAGATGTTAGTAGATGTTGACTTGTTAGGAAAACCACACTTAAGCTTATTGTAGCAAATAAGATGATTTGTCAAACACAATTTGAAACTATCACTTGCATCAGTATAATCAGCATCATGTAAATCTGTACATGAGCATAAAAGTCTGTCACACGGCAGCAGTCTAGCGAGAGGGCACATCACAGCCCCCCTTCCTCGCTCCCCTCTATTGTTAATGGTTCTACATCCAGACGACCGTCATTGGCTCTCTGTGTTTACTGTCTGCCTGCTCAGCTTGTACTGATTGGCTCTGCTCTGCCAAGTGACAGGACAATGTTTGCTTTTGCTGTCTGCCTGGGGAAGTCCCTCTTGTCCCCAGCCAGGTCCGGCTACAGTAACTGATACAAAGTTCAGAGGATGCCAGCCTCTTCCTGGTGCGGTGCAGCATCTTTCTGTGGCTGTACACCCAAGTTAGAAACTAAGTGAGTTACAGCGTTGTTTATTTATGAATTTATTTATTTTACCTTTACTTTTCTGAGGGAGGATTTCAGTAGCGTGAGCAAACAAGTGAACTCTGCCTTCTGCTCTATTTTGGTCAGAACTAGAGTGTGGGTGTGCAGGATTTAAAAGAAAAAGAATAAGTGGTTAGACTCAACATGGTGTCGAACAGAGACGATAAACTCCTGGCAGCATCTGGTTTTGGTAGAAATATCACAGAAACCCAAAGCCAGCCAGAAATCTAAAGAGAGGTGAGAAGGGTGAGAGCATCTGAAGTGAGGACTTGAAAACAAAAGAAAGGTGTCAGAGAACAAGTGTAGAGAACAATGCTTCTTGCACTTGCAAACTGTTGTGAGCCAGCAAGGAAATGTGAGGAGTTTGGCTGTTGCTGTTCTGGGTGCCAGCACTCCTAATGAGTCTGTCAGGGCCAGTTAGCGCAGCCAGGCCTGCTTGTGTCCCCTCCAGGCCGCAGACAGCTGTTATTAGCCCCGTAATGGCATGCCACAGGGCCAGATTAGCCTGGCACACTGGAGAAATATCAAACATTCACTTACTGTGGCTCCTTCGCAGGCTAAAGCAGCTATTCTGCGAGGCATTCATTTAGCAGCGATGCTGGCAAGCTACCTAACAAGCCACAAAAGAAAAAGTCTCCACTGAAGGAAGCAGTTAGTGTACAGTAGCTCCTCTGGAAGGCAGAAAGAAAAACGAATGTCTGACTGGAGGATGTGAAAAACACAACATGCCAGGCCATGCTGCGGATTATGACCTGGAGTGGCACTGCTACTAATATAAATGCCAAATAAATACTTATATTGCAATAAAGAAGCCAATGTAAAAAAAATGGTCTTGGTCACATGGTCACTCTTACAATTAAAGGTGCTAACTACAACCACATAGGGTTCTTTGGCTTTCTCCAATTGGAAAACTCTTTATGGTTCCTGGTAGAACCCTTTATGAAAGTTCTACCTGGAACTCTTTCATACTCCTTTACCAACAGCTCAGCTTTTTGTCATTGAACCAGCTCTGTTCAGAATTCATGCCTGCATTTCATATTCTGAAACAGAATAGGAGATATTTAATTGATCTCTGGGATGAAACTGTGAAATTGTGATTTTCACAAGTTTTGATCAGAACCATTGTAAGTAAGTAGGGAAAAGTTTATTTATATAGCACCTTCCAAAACCTAGGTCACACAGTGCTGTACAAAAAGAAAGAGGTGTGATCGAGGATGTTTAATCAATGGAAGGTGTTGCACAGTGCAAAATGGAAATAAACAGTTTTAGCAATATTACGGTTTAAAAAAGCATGGGCCAACTATTAATGAGACCACTGAACACTTGTTTTCCCTGACAATTTCTCATGGACTTCTCCAGTGTTGCTTCTCCATCATCTCTTTCCAACCTGTAGAATATGAATTGCCTACTGATGTTGTCACTGTTTGCTGAGAAACAGCTTTTAGGGGTCTGAACCTATTTATTTTTGGTCAAAATGATTTGAACAGCTCAACAGTAGGTGCGGGAATAGGGTATCAGAGGGTTTTTACATAGAATCCAAAATAAAGGGTTAAAGAGCCATCTATGAAAAGTTCCACCCTCTGTGGTTCTATAAAGAACCCTTCTATGGCATAATATTTACACTTAAAGCCTTCTCTTGGCAGTCCTATCCTGAATCTGATCATCTTCCATGTTAAGAAGAACCCACCGAGGAGGTTCTACTCAGAACTTCTTTTTATTCTAAGGGTTTCATCTAAAGCCTCGTAAAGTAACTGACTACATTACCCATAAATCTAAATCCCATTAATCATGGTTTTAGTGTAACAGTTTAGGCCAGGGCCAAAAGAGCCACGTCCATGAGGCCCCTTAAGGGCCGGGGCTGTTTTGGTCATAACATCACTACGACTACAGCTATAGTACTATAGAAGTTCAATGGTACAGGAGGGTGGTGACAAAAATTGGGTTCTAAAAATTAGAAGCAAGTACAAAATGTCAAGTACCAGGTAACCATTAAAAAAATGGCACTGAATGGCATAAAGTGATGGGAAAGATATCAACTATAGCACACCAGTAAAATTCATTTATTAAGGGGATTCAGATACATTGATATTTTAAAATTTGTAACATGGGAACCATTTTAGTATTTCTTCCAAAATATGTTTCTTGCATAAAAATGGTTCTGAATAGAACGCCCCTTTCAAAAAGGGTTCTTCAGAAGCAAAAGGTTCTGGTGTGAACCTTAAAACTTAAGGAATAACCCTTTTGAAATTATTATTTCTAAAAGTGTATAGGAAAAACTGTATATTTACCTTTGAAAACACATGGTGCAAATCCCTAAGGGGGGTTGTTGTTTTGTGTGTTTTATGTTGTTTGTGTGGACGGTGTGCAGCATGGAGGAAAGTTGTAAATGAGAGTTCTCTTTAATAACGCTGTGTCATCATTATGCGAACCATATCGACGAGATGGCCACTGCTGTCTACTCATCTGTTTTCACCTTTCATAATGAGCACAGGAAATCAAAACCTTACACAGCAAGTACTCTCACTCTGCCTCAGGGGATAGCCTGCCACTGTACACTGTCTGTGATAGGCCATTAGATCAGCATACTGTTACGCTGTTCTGCATAGAACCAGCTTATAGGGCATAAATCATGCTCTTTGAGCTTGTGATTTCTCAAATATGTTTCATGCACAGTATGTTACATAAGCTTATGCATGCACTGGGTTTCACTGCGCGGTAATAACTATGTATTTAGGCACATAAACGCAATCTGCAAAGGTGTGTTTATGGTGATTCCGCTATAAAAGCTGAGGCCTGCTATGCTCCTGTGGATGCGTGTTTGCCCGTACCATGTGACTGACCAGAGGTGAAGGGCAGGGTCAGTTTTGGTTAGTTCAGGGATGTTTTCTCACTCAATTGTTAAATATAGTCAAATACTGCACGACATCTCACTGCACGGCAATCTAAAGCCCTGCCCTTGGATGTGTTTGTGTACCTTATTACACGTGTCTGGGTGTTTTGGTGTGTGATTTTTGTTTTTTGTGTATGGATGAAGTGACAGAATGAATGCTAAAAAAGAGGAAGGGGAGACAGTAAAGCAAGTAAAAAATTAAGTACGACAGAGAGATAATGTGATATTTGTTCTAGATTGCTGCACTGTTTTTTCTCCCTCAGTAATCTACATCACATCCTCATTAGCAGACTTTATGTATCAAAGCAAAGCCATTAAGCACTATACATAGCAGGCAGTAGCCATAGTCATTATGTATAAAGTCATGTTTTATCATCTTATTTATGAGAGTTTCCACATCATTTGTTGCAGCTTTTATTTTAAAGGCTCAAACACACAAAACTGACATCAAAGAACTAATGGCAACAAAGGCCCACTGTTGCCTCGCCTTACGTCGCCTGTGTCTCAACCAAAAAGTTGCAGTCAAACACAACACAAATGACAGCTAACGACTAAATAGCATGAACATTCTGCACTTTTGTGAAAAGAATAACTCTCCATTCCAGCAGGTGGCGGCAGTCTGTATTCGTCATTCATAAAGCAAAAGTGGAAGAATTAAAGACCAATTATTATAAAACAATTATAGACCATTTCTGCTAAAGAGCTCAGTGGCTAAAAAGATTATCTTACTTAATAATACAAGCTTATTTTGATCTCACACCCTTTTGACTTTAGTCATTTGTTGGCTTTCACCCTCTGTTTCTGTTCTCGTGCACTGAGCTGAACTGCCAATCAGAGTGATTATACGCACATTCCTCAGGCTGAATCGGCTACAAGAAAAAAGCAGACATGCATCAACTAGTGCCAAAAACTAGAGTGACGGGGCGCCCACTAGCTTACCTGGTAGAGCTGACCCTTTCACCCTGAAGCTGTCCTATATAATAAAGGCATAAATGCCAAAAAGATAAAAACTAGTGAGACAGATGCTCAACAATGGCATGACATTGACTAACAGTGTCTAGGTGTGTCAGGGCCCTGACAGCCGGAGTCAGTGTACAGAAGCTAAAATAGACTCTCCAGCAGCAGAGAGAAAAAGATGTAGCTTGTTTTATCAATTAACACCCACGCAGCACAATAGGTGATCACTGTCAGATGACAGAAACGACATGCAAACTGTTGGCCAGATGTTTCCACAGAGAGATGTTAATTCAAGGTTCACAGAATATCACAGCAGTGCAGTGAGACGTGTATAGCTGAGTGATGAAAGAGACGAAGACAAGGAGTGAGATAGAGAAAGTGAGATTTGAACTGAATCCCGGGATGTAACCCCCACTGAGGCTGTGGGCCATGGTGTGAACCACACTGAGCTGCACTGTCTCTCCCTGGCAGGGACCACTTGTTGCGAATCATTAGCTTCCCAACTACTGAGAGCTTTGCCACCACTCCCTCAGGTTGTGTTGTACAGCTGAAACCCACATGGGCAATTACAGGGAGGAGCTGGCCCACCACACTCTAATTATCAGCTGTGTAACGTATAGAAAGATGGAGTTGGTGGAGTAGTACAGTGGAGCAGAGCGCAGGAACCCTGGCTACCAAACACAACAGCTTAGTTCCATTAGTGCCGCTACTGAGCCAACCTTATCCAGTTATTATGTGTGGTACATCACCATGAGGTGATGTGATTTAACATGGCAGCCAATGTGCAGGCTCTCCGACTTGGCGGAAATTTATGAAACCAGCACGTGTAAACAAAATGCTAACCATGAAATGTATGATCTCTGCTCTTTGGATGAGAAAATAAAACTTCAATTTTAAACTGAATTAGTTAAATCCAAATTTTGATTTTTTATAGTGATTTTATGTTTGTGTATGTGTTTGATGTGTTTAATTTATGCTTTATGCTGAATTCTCTGTAAAAAGAAGAAAATATGCTTAAAATCTCTCTCTCTCCTCCTCCTCCAGGGCAGATACGCTGCTGCAGATCGAGGTGTGAGGCTCTACAGTTCCCTGCCCATGCGCCCAAACCCTGACGGCAAGAGACTGCCCTCTACTGGGGTAAGACTCCTCTCTCGTAGCCCTCTCTCCCCCCTCACCCGTGCTCCCTCACCCCTTCATCTCGTTCATACCTACGTGTACAAACATGTCACATTTAACGCTTATGGATACAGTGGGAGACCTTCCCTCGTCTGCACACCCAGACTGTCCAAACACAGGAGAGGAGTGACAGTTTAGAAGCAGTGCAGAGTTTGGCTTTGATAAAGCCAATAGATGGCATTAGAAGGCAAAGTCAAAAGTTTCACACAACTACAAATGAGACTAATGTACCTTTTAACAGAGACAGTGCTGTAGACGGTGGTGGTCGTTAAATACACTGCGACATGTCAATGGAGAATTCCTCTCACTCTATTGCAGATTTCTTCCATTACACTATTTTTTCAATGTCTTTGTCATGTCCTGCGGCTGTGTCTTGTCTGAACTACATTTCCATTCCATTGCATCTGTATCCGTAAGCTTTCAGAAAACGTATCCAACGTAAATAAGCCTAAAGCCGCGTTTCTGTGATGGACTTCTGGCCTTCGCGGTACTCCCATCTGTTGTCTAATTCCTGAAATTTCTCCCAGATGTATTGTCAAGTACTGACTTTTGTCACAGATAGATTTAAGGTGAATCGATATGTGGTACTAACAATGTAATTTGGAGGGTACCTTTAAAAGTATAGCTCTTGGTACACAACCCTACTGCTCACCCCATGGGCTCTTCCCACGCTCACCCTGATCAACCTGCTCAGTCCCCCATCCTCAGACCATCTTTGGCCACTGCAAGGCTCCAAATAAAGCGCTCATCTGACTTGGTGGTTTGTGTTGTATCTGCTTGGTAGCAGAAGCATTTCGTTTCAGCTGATAGGCCAACCAGCCACCTCCTACTGTGTATGTGTTCATACAGAACGAAGTCATGCAGCAGCTCTCTTCAATCAACACTCTACTTTGGACCTGTTTCAGGTGGAAATTAAAGGAAGGGCAAATGTTGATTGAGGACAGAAATTAAAATATTTAACTTATTTTCCTTTTATTTCTAATTCTTTTGTTGTAAAGCACTTGTATCCGGGCATCAAAGTCTTATTTCTTAACTATTTTATTATATAATTGTTCGCGAGGACGCTTGGGGAAAAAAGGAAAAAGTTTATTGAAGTTTAGTGATGCAGCACTTGCAGTACTTTGACTTTGACAAAGTACTGCAAGTGGAACAGTAAGTCTGCTTTGTTGGTGACACCTTTCTTTCATTTTTTCTTAATAAAAAAAAAGAAGAAGAAATCTTTTAGTATTGTGAAAATCATAATTAGAATCTAGCTTGCCTTGCTTTTATGCATTTATGCATTTATGTAACAAAAGAGAGAAAATGAAAGAACAATAGAGCGAAAAGAGAGAATTTAATTTCATATGTCTCCTCTTTTTCATGTTTCACTCCATGCAAGTGCTTTTTGAATTATCTCTTCGCTGCTCCGGGGCTCAATGAGAGGAAGAGTGGGTGAGTGAGGGGGGAGAGAGGGAGAGGGGGGCGGGGGGAGTCAGACAAAGTGAGAGCTGTGTAATATTGTTGGTGCGCACCTTTTTTTTTAATTACAACAGAGATTGTATTGATGTCTCAGGCCACATGTCCTCAATCATTTATCAAGGGGGGGGAGTGCTAACAAAGCATTTCTAAGAAACCCATCCTCTCCTCAGGCCTGGAATCATACGTTATCTAAAGTGAATATTGTTAATGCTGCTCTGTGGAGAGACCCACTTACAAATCATGGGAATGAGTTCCTTGTCAGTACATGCATGAGGTAGTAAAGATATATATACGCTCTCATCTGATCCTCTTGAGCAAATAAAACTCTTCATCTGGGTCTCTGTGCAGAAATTGTTTTTGAAATGACGAGTTAAAAATGATGGATAAACATTAATGTAAGGGGAGGAAGATTTCTAAAAGGGAGAGATTTAAAGATTACATTTCTCACGCAGATTAGAATTGATCAAAAACAATACAAAAGGAGACAACATGAGCTATTTTTTCCCCTCACTCTTTGGTTTTCTGTCATTTCCTTTTGTCTGTTATTACCTGGGTGCAGCGTCTGTACAGTAGCAGACTGTAGCTACAGGCTGCGTGGAGAGAAGGAGAATATAAACCACTTAACATGCAGGAGGAAACCAGACGTTTTTCCATTGCACTTATCAGGTGCTGTGGTGAGAGCAAGTGTCAAGGTGCAGAAGGTCCCTGCAACCCCCCTCATTCTCACCCCCCACCCCCCACCCCCCCAGCTCCTCTCACCCATCCTCTCTTTCCTCCCCTCTTCCTTCCCCTGCACACCCCTTTTATTTTCCCCGATCTCTATCTCTGTCTTCCCCCCTTCCCCATCACCACTCACCACCCTCGGTTCAGTTAAAAGTGGGCTTGGCACTTCCGCAGCAACCCCCCCACCCCCCCACCCCCACCACCACCTCTTTTCTCTCTGTCAAACTAACCTCCAACTCCTGCTCTTCACCTCTATGTTTCCTGTCAAGGTGCACGCCCACCCCCCTCCCCCCCGCAACCACTGCCTGTGCCCCCGCAACCTTTTCCTTTTCTTTCTTTCAACATCCATTATGGTTTTAAATGCCTACAGTTCATTTTTTTTAAATGCTCAGTGCAGGGGGCCTGACCCCGAGTGCTCCTCTATGATCTCACCGTACCATACAAGAATTGGTGGGGGGGGCGGGTTGTTGTATTAGTGGCTTTTAGGGGAATCTCTTCCTTAAAATAGAGTGTGCTCTTTATTGCGGTGCTCTTTGATTTTTATGAATTTTTCTTTAAAATGTGCATTAGTGTGTTGGTCACAAGTGTGCAATGTCCATTAGGCAGGACAGTGTGCTTAGTGAGGGTGTTGAATGTGAGCATAGAATATAGGGCTGGGCAATAAAACTTTTTGAAAAGCTAAAATTTTTAACCTCTTACTGTCTAAGTAAATAAAGTAAAAAAGCTTTAACCAGCTTAGTATAAAGACTAGAAGCGGGGGGAAACAACGAGCCCGAGTGTATACAAAGTTCAAAAATCCACCAATCATAGATTGATTCTCAATACATTCCTTCTTGTTTGTTTAATTTTTACACAGACAGCAACCGTAAGCCTAGATTTTTGGGGGACGGAGGGGACACATTCCACTCAAAACTTACAACATGTGATTTGTCCCCACCAAAAAAACCCCCAAAACATTAAAGTAGCAGAGGGCTTTTACTTTATTTTGACAAACTGCTATAACACAACTCATTGGCACAACAGTGTCTCCAGTAAAGCAGGTGATGGTATTATGCAACTTCAAAAGCAATTGTTGGAATCTGCCATAAAACAAAAAGAAGAAGAAGCTATGTCGCCTATGCTCGAAGCAGGAAGTTTCATGACATTTACACCAAAAATGGTGCAGAAGAGGCACAAATTGGTGCATAAAACCTCACCAGAGTGCCAGAAATTAAGCTGTTATGCTAGAAAAGAGAAACCCAAATCCCCCGCTTAAAGTCAAAGTCAACTTTATTGTCAATTCTGCTACATGTACAGGACAAAGACAACATTGAAATGCTGTTTCTCCCAGACCACTGTTTGTAAACATGCAAGTACACAAACAAAACAAAGGGAAAAAGTAGAAAAAGTAGGTAACTACTAGATAAAAGTAATAAAACTACAGTTAAGGGAGGCACATGTGAAAAGGAACAAGCACCAACTTTGAGTATAGATCAGCAGCTTCAAGTAGAGAAGTGATTTTTTTCCTATTATGCAGTGAATGATTATTGTGAGAATGGGAAGGATACTGCAAATATAATAAATATTTCAGGTATAGTGCAATACAGCTTACATATGTGTAGGTAGTGTAAATATCAACATGTCCTAAATGTTAAAAGAGAAGCTACACCGTTGACAGCAAGGAATAGTAACAGCACATACAGTAACTCCAGAAAAACTAATAATTGTCATTTTACATTGTTGTCATGGACAGAAATTTGGGGAGAGCCATGCAAGCTGTTTCTCCTGTGTCTTTATGCTAAGCTAGGCTACAATATGACCTAGGACATTGTGGGCCCCCAGGAAGTGGCCGGCTGTGAAGCCAAATTACTCAAATTTTTGAAGCATTCATGTACACTCATAAACAGATGGAACAGCCGTCAGGAGCAATATGGGGTTCAGTATCTTACCCAAAGATACTTTGGCATGTTGACAGGAGGAACTGGGGATCAAACCACCAACCTTTTGAATCGGGGATGACCTCCTAAACCACAGTCACCCTGAATTGGTGAATACACTTTTTTGAGGGTCAATGCCTCCCCAAAAAGCAGAGTTTTAGCCGTTGGGCAGATAACATTTGGAAAGTCTATAAAAGCCACATAATTAAATAATTCAACCCCCAATCAAGTTAGCAGAGCGCTGAACCGGAAGTAGCCGTCTCGTTTTATGCTTCATGCGTCACTGAGCGACTTTCATAGGAATGAGTGAGGTCCCGCCTCCAATGCTGAGTTCACTTCTCTTTATACATCAATGAGAAACACAGGCACAGGTGTGTAGAAATAGATTTTATGTCCATAATGAATTTAGGTCCTGATGTGGTAGAGGTCCACAAGCTTTACCCCTTTACACCTAGTTTTCACCTTTATTTTCCCTTAAAGGCCCACAAACAAAGTCTCTGTTTACATTAAGTGTTCCTCACTTAATTCAACTTTGTGTCTCCTTGAGGTTTTATTAACAATTTGAATGCATTTTCTTCATCATAAAACGATTGTAACTCATGGTTTACTTACTAGGAGACTTCTTTCTTTTTACCTTTTGCTGGCACATTGCTGTGTTTCTTGGCACATTACCACAAAAAAAAAAAAAAATCAGTGAAAAAGTGCGGAATCACAAGTTTAAAGGACCTTAAAGTTTCTAATATGTATCTATTATATTCCACACTGTGTTTAGTCAAACCTATTCAACAAATGGAGACACATCTTGTGCATCATTTTGTACACATTTCCTCCAGTATCACCCCGACAGTTTAGTATCTTTGGAAACTTTAGGATATATATACTCGACTCTAACACAACACTGTGGGTTTGAACAGTGTTTGGCTGCACAGCATGATGCTGCAATAACTGACCCACTGGTGGATCACTGAGCTTTAATAGGAGAGCTCAGTTTACCTTCCAACTGCATGCGTGCATGGTGCAGTGTGTGTTTTATTGTCAGTGGCAATGAAAGTACAGTAATCTATACAATGAAATGAAATATTGAAATCCAATGAGTGTTTAAGGTGATTCACAATCACTGTCAAAGCTGCTGGGGTAGAGGTTTGCTTTAGCTCAGGTTGGATAAGGATCAGCGTTTTCTTTGCAGGGAGTCAAACTGTTTGAGCTACAGTTGTAGTTGTTGTTATTGTTGTTGTTGTTTTAGCTCCACTGCCTTGACAGTGATACACAGGGTGAAGGTTCAGAATCTGCTATAGCGCAGAGAAGACAGGATCGTTTCAGGACTCTTTCTCTTCCTCTTGCCGTCAGTTTCTCCTGGTTTCTACATCTCTCTCTCTCTCTCTCTTTTGCTTTGTCTCTCTGTGTCTTTCTCTCTCTTTTTCCGAGCTGATTTGGAGCCTTGCATAGTCAATTATGTAGGGAGTGAGAGATGGAGTGGGGGCTCCGGCTTCCATATTTTGGTGCGATATTAATATTGCATGAGCACTATTCTGTAGCGAATATCTAAGAGACTGCCTATTAAGGCAGCAGCTGGAGAAGAATGTGACAGACACACACACACACACACACACACACACACACACACACACACAGTACATATATACATACACAAACACACAGCCAGAGAGCAGGGGTGAATCAGTCAGGATCACGTACAGGTTGTTATAATTAGTGTTTTCCAGATTTATTTTGGTGGGATAATAAGAGTGACTCATTTTCCTGTTTAATATGTCATGTTTGTTTATCTTGACATGGCTCACATCACACCGTACAGTGAGCGTGTTTGATGTTGGTGAGAACTGAGTGATGTTCCACTGTAATTGTGCTAAGAATGGAATATTTTAACTAACCAACTGAATAAACAACAAAACAGAGACACAAAACAAATGCCGGCTGTAAAGGGGAAAAAAAAGCGTTTCCAAGATAATTGTGATATTGCAAAGCAGGAGTGATCTGATGGCAGGCTATTTATTTTCTGCTGCTGGGTGGGTATCAATGATGCATACAGCGAGTGTCAACAGTGACAGGCTCAGAAGGTCCCTTGTGATGACTGAGAGGCTCAGCGTGGACACTTGATGCTTTTTTTTGGGTACTAAGTGGCAGTGACACTGGATGGACTGTGATAGACATCTCATTTCATGCCACCACAGATTGTCAAAGAGCATCTGATTTTAGGGTGTCATGAACAAAGGCCTCATTAATACAAAATATGATAACACGTATCATTTGTTACAGTGGCTGTTATGTATTAACCTGAAACAATCAATGTAGTAGTGTGACATGGCTGAAATCATAATTATAGAATTATTAATAACATTTATTTAATATAGCTTTACTGTATGTATCACCATATGGAACATGTAGCACTGGGTGACATGGAGAAAATCAAATATCACTATATTTTTAAACAAATACCTTGATATTGATATTGCAATGATAGTTTTGGGGTGATTATTGGTGCTTTTGCAAGATATCTACACAATCAGTTTTTTTTTAATAAATAATCATCAGTATTGTGGTTATCGTGTTTAAGGAGGCAAAGTTAAATAATAGAACCCCTAGAACAGTCAGGTATCCAAAATCTCATATCATGATAGATGATACTACTACACTATTACTATACAATTACTATAAAAAAGTAAAGGCGTAGCTTAAATGTAGGTTGCAGGAAATTAAGTTTATGATGCTCAGAATTTCTTAAGGGAAGAACCCCTCTCCCTCCCCATTTCATACGTGACCCCCAAAATGTCAAAACAAAACCTACACCCTTGTAAAAAAGAGAAATCGAGAAATCATTCATTTGGACGAAACAGTTGTGTAAAATGCACAACATGATGCTGTCATCATTATGAGATGTTTCAACTGAAAGTTGATGCAAAATTATATTGAGTTGAGCCTTACAATGCAGCTACAATATGTAATTAACAGTTGTGCTATGTCTAACCAAATGTGGATATAATCCACCCATCGGTAGTAAAATGTAAAAATGCATGACAGTCTATGGGGAAAAATGTCATAACCACCATTGTTTAGTTAATAAAAACTATTATTTTAATTTTGTGAGTCAAAAATACCCACCCTAAATGTGCTGTTTCTGCATATTGTTCAATTCTAAGTATGCCAACTATACACATAGTCACCCCCCTCCCCCTCTCATTGTCAGATCAGGTAGGCTACTGGAAATGTCCTGCACATCAAACATATACTCAACTGATGCTATTTTCCTCACAGGACTTGGACTTGCAAACATGCTGAAAAGGTTTTCCTTTGCAGTCTTTTCCCTTATGCATTGGCATTGCCAGACAGTGTCAAAAGCCCAGAAAGCCCGGCCTGGAGTCGACACAGCCAGTTAGTCCCGAGCCCAGAAGCATCACGCTGGGCCCGACGTCGAACAAGTGCTCGGTGACCTTACAGCACCAGCTGGAGTTAAAAGAAGTCTTTAAAAGGCCGATTCTCCACAGTAATATCATCGCCCATGCCTCAAAGAGTCTGGATTAAGGCCCACTTTCCCTCGCTAAAATGTAACAAATGTGTGAAAAAACATCACAGCCAAAGCCAATGCGGAGGGAACAATGGAAAGAGGAAGAGGAGAGAGAGAGAGAGAGAGAAAGCGAGAGAGGGCTAAGAACAGATAGGAGAGGCAGAAAGGAGAAAGAAAGTGAGCGAAACTCAACATCTTAACACCCCCCAAATCCCCCCTCCCTGCCAGATATATCAATGTAGTTGGCTTTCTCTGAAATTGAAATGGCAAGAGGAAAAAAAAAAAAAACTGATAAAAAAAGAAAAAAAGAAACCTCTGGCTTTTTTTTTTTTTGGGGGGGGGGGGGGGGGGGGGGGTGCTGAGAAAAAGACCTGCCATCTATGTATTAGTGCTCTGTAAATATTACATGAGCTCCACATTCGCTCAGTTGTTTGGCATTACTTCCACTGGATGGGTATATTATTTTAGAAACCATGCCTTGTTTATGGAGAGGCATGACCTACTTCCAGACACTCCTCTCTCTCTCTCTCTCTGTTTCTCTCTCTCTCTGTTTCTCTCTCTCTGTTTCTCTCTCTCTCTCTCTCTGGTATTTTTTTTCTTTCTCTACCCCCTCACCCCCTTCTCCATTTCCCTTTACCTCTCTTTCTCTCCCTCTCTTATTCACTCCCAATCTGCGAAATCTCAACTGGTTGTCCCTGCTGAACAATTACAAGGCAGAGAGACCCAAATGGAGATGTTTGTAGAAAACAACATGTGTATAATTAAGGTTTAATGAGCTCTTGTCAGGGTGGAATGTGCAATTAGATTGGTAATAAAAAATTCTGCCTGAATGCTAGTGGCAGATGCTGGATGTGGAGTCAGCATGGCAGTGAATGAAAGAACAGCGAATTATTTTGAGCCCCATTGACAGAAGTAGACGGTGCTGGATGCTGCATTTAGATTTAAATACATGGTGAGGTACCAAATACAGAAAGGAGGTTTTTTTTCCTGATGGTGCTATATTGTGTGTTTTCAAATTACTGTACTTGTGCACACCAGGTTGGTTTCTCGGGAAAACAGTTCCTAAAAAGCTAAAGTTTTGTTTTACTGAATGAAGCAAGAGAAAATCAATGAGATTTGAGTGGAAAAGGTCATAAATGTTAGAGTGCAAAAATGTAAAAGGGTGACAAGGATTCATAAAAAGTCTCCAAAAGTCATTCTTAATTGAGAGCATTCAGAGGGGATGTACCTCTGCCAAGGCTGCACACTCCTCTAAAACTGTTAATTTAATACGAAAGATTTATATGTTTTTTCAAATCTGAACTATGCAAGAATCACAGTTAAGTTTTTTTGGACAGGGAGGTTTGTTTGAAATTTCTAATGAATCACGACTACTAAATTATGACCATGTAGGTTCATCATGTTGCTGTACCATCTATAGTTAAAATTAAGGGTGTAGCAAAGGATTGCTCATAAAATGACTGAATCGATTAAGCGGTTATCTAAATAATTGCAGAATAACTGTTTTTGGCTCTGAAATGTCATCAGAATTTGCATGTTTGCTTGATTATGCATAATCTAAGTTTTAGCAATGGTAAAGTCTTTCAAAATGGGCACATAGTGATTCTACCTTTCAAAGCTAAGCAGCTCTTCCTTAGCTGACGGCTGAGCTTTTCAAGAAATTTGATAGAAATATGGTAATTTTTCAGATATCCAGGAAACTTAACAGACAGGCCAGCCTGGTATCCGTAAATGAAGTCCATATTGGACAATTCTTCACTTCATGATTCATGTCCAATGCCAATTTTCAGTGCTTATTGGGTTGGGTACCATTCACACTTGAACAGGTACTGGTAGCTGGAATTCGATACAGGCACCCAGTGGTACGCAGTGTACGTAATGGTGTTAATCTCTCTGTAATAACAAATTAATTATTTTTTCCCATTACAAATAATGCAGCAAACTACAGTATCTGAGTCCAGTTTTGAAAAGTGTAGCCACACTTGCGACTGACTGGGACCAAGCTGCCGAGGTGTGCGTGACTACAGGATGTCGTCTCAGTCTCTCTCACCCAGTTGTGCTCTTTCACCTTATTGATGAAACGTTTATTGCTACTCTGTGGTACCGACGTAATACGGTTAAGACCCTCAGAAGTACCAATTTTGGTACCCAACCCCCAGTTGCATTACCAGTTGTGTACCCCAGTTGCCATGTGAAGATACTGTAAAACACCAGGGACCAGATGCCTAAAGCTCTTTAGAAAACCTTGCTTAACTGGAGTCTTGCAGAATAATCCAATAATGATGTTTTTGTGTTGTGATAATGTTAGACAGACAATCAGAACTGAAAACATAACCACTGTGGTGACAAATATGCAAATAAAAGAATTTGTTGAATAATATCAGACCTCATTTGCTCTCAAATCGCTGCTTGGCATTTCTTTCTAGGTCTGTGCTTTTTCTGTCTCAGACACTCACTATTTTAGGGAAGGACACTTCTCCACCAGCCCCTGTGTCTTTTTAAATAAGGCACTTGTGAGGAGAAAAAAACAGGTATCTTGCTGCTCTCTTTTTCCACTCTATTCCTTTTTTGTGACAGTCTTTCTCTCTTGGTGAAATTGCCGCTTGTGGGTCTGGTGGAGAAGATCCGCGCACACAAAAATCGTGTTTGGCTCTTTCTGAATTACTTGACTAGACCCTGAAAGAGAGGGCCCTTTGTTGGCTTCCTCCGGGACTGCCCTTGAAAGGCTCCTATTGTGTGGTAAGCACTATGATATAATGCGAGTGGATTTAATAGATTTAATGGAACATGCAGACATGGTTCTCAAGCCCTCATGTGATGAGAAGCAGCCTGTTTTTTAAGAGATCAGAACCACGTCTTATAGAAATGAAATGACATGTCAATGTCGCGTTGCTCCAGAAGCATGTTGATTTTATGTTAGATATTCTTGATTGTTTGCTGCAAAGGGAATCCATTGCATTCACTGTTTCAGCATCTCGTGTTTGAGTTCTTTTCAGATTTCTGTGTTGCTTCATTATCAGTTTCTATGTTCCACCTGAGTTGTGTTGGAAGTCAAGGTTAGGCAGAGTGAGGGGAGTTGAATGTCAGTGATGTGTTAGCTTTGTTTTCATTGTGTTAACAGGAGCACAATGGTACGATTGTGTGGCCATCTGAAACCCTACACCTACCCAGAGCTTTCGGGGGTCAGAGGTGGGGGAGATGTGTGTGCCTTTAGCTCGACGAACCATGCGTTTTGAAAGACCCAGAAACCAAACAGTAATCCAAGCGGCATACCATCAAAACCATTCTGCTTTGCCAACTCGCTCACATACCAAATCTGCTTGTAAAATGCTCTCATTTTCCAGATATAAATGATACTTTTTTTCCCCTCCCCATGTTGCTTTGTAATCGGCCTCATTATTTTAAGGTGCCATTTGAGGAGTGGCCCGCCTCTCCAAACCCCTCAGTGTGATGGACAAGACCATAAAGCAGAGCAATAAACCTGAGATGAATGTTATATCTTAACACTGATAGAGGCAATTAAGTCCATCATAAGCGAGAGAGGGAACACTCTTCTCTGGGGACTCATTCACTTGCATGGTTTAACATGATTCCCTGCTAAATCCCTTATTTTATTTCTCCTCTCAGCTCACAGCTTACAGTCGAGCACAAATTGAGCTGATGTGTTTTTTTCACACAATTTGGTCTTTCTGTCTGATCTGCCCTTTTCTGTCTGTCGTCATGTGTCTCTCTCGCGCGCGCGCGCTATCTCTCCCTCCTCTCTCGCTCGCCTCCCTATTTCGCTGTATTTGTCATGGTAATGTAAAAAATCTCAGCTGCTCCAATTCATTTCGTGCTCTTTCAGTCGAGAAAGAAGGGCAATTCTGTTTTTCCTCACTAGTTTCTGTGTGTTGAGGTTTGAAGGTAATGAAGACCATATTTCATCTGCATGGAGTTATATGACTGGGCGTGGCTGAGCAGGTCTGTTATGGGAAAATAAATATTATGGAAGGTCTAACTTTGTTATCTTTATCTCGCTGGGATCAATGTGTGTATTATTGGACAGGATACATTACACAAACACGCCGGCACGCATGCAATGTGCACACATTCAGAGCCAAGAACTTAAGTTGTCTATGAAGCATGCAAACATGCGCACACATGAGGAACACATAAAGGTGAAATACACATGCAGATAGATAACCACAAATACACGCGGGCAATCCATATCTACTCTACACCACACCATCCCCCCATAGTGTGTGCTGTGGTTATGTCTGTATGTACGTGTGCCTTCATCTTTGTGTGTGTGTGTGTGTGTGTGTGTGCATGCGTGCCTGCCAGCCAGTCACTGAACGCTCTAATGACCACAGTCCTGACACAGGTATTTTGACTGCTGCCTCTTTCCATCGGCACATTGACTGACGTGCGATTAGTTACGCTGGGGTGAAAAACTAGGGAGGCGCACACTGTAACCATGAAAAGAGACTAGAAGGAGGGTTAAGTTCTGCTCTCTCCATCTCTCCTGCCTCATCTTTCTTTAAATCTAAAACATCCCTGGCCGCAGTTGCCGGTTGTGTGATTTGGTATTCAGTACGTACAGTAAAAGCGCAGCTTGGCTCACAACGACCTTATGAGAAAAGCTTCTCGTGTAGATCAATGCAGGTTAGCAACGCTGTAGCACAGAATGCAAAGTAACTGTTGTAGTAGGAATATAGAGTTGATACAAAAATGATCTAAAAAGCTTTTTTTGTAAGTAGGGATGCATGTCACGGTTACTGACCTCGATAAGTGGATGCTGAATTGAGCAGACAGATCCACATAAATGCAGTTAATTTGTCTATGTCCTAAAATTCACTATTTTTGTTATATATTGCAAATAATTTAGTCACAGCGGCAGTGGCATCACCAAGAGGTGGCCAGGGGGGCTTCAGCCACCCTGAGACAATCACTGGCCCTCCTGGCAACAATAATGGCAAATGGAGACCTCTGTGTGGTGGTTCAGGCTGTCCTCACGCATTGCGATCTTGTAACGAATGCACTCACAGGTGTAAAGAGGGAAATAGTATAATGATCGAGGCAGGTTTCAGTGGTGAGTTGGTCAAACAAAGCAAGACTTTCTCCCAGGAGACCGGTGATTGCGTCTCCAAGTGAACTCATATACCTTAAGTTATTTTGAAGTACATCATCACCAGGTTTTATTTCCTAAACCTAAACCTAACCTATGCAACTTTACGTTAAGTATGTAATGTCATTCATGGGCTGCTGATTTGTTAGATATCATATGAATTGCAGTATGAAGATACATTGGATGGTTTTAAACTTCATTTTTTGTTCCCAGTAAATGTTTTCTTCCTTTCAATTAATGCACTCCCTTAAATTAAAGTTGTATTATTAGTTGCTGTATTTTGTATATTTGACAACTTGCCTTTTTGGAGACGAATGAATCGCCTAACATAAAGATACATAACACATTAAAAACAGGATTGTTGTGGAACTCAAAACCATATTAGTCTATGCATATCAGATAACAGGTAACATTAGCTGTAAAATAGGAAACCAAAGTATATCAATGTGTGATTCCTTAACTCTCATACTGACGTAGTTTTCAACCAGCCTATATAATGCAACAGCACACTCGAATTACTGAAATTCAGTTATAGCATTTGGTTTTGGTGCCACCCCAAGGTTTTCTGTGGCCCCATCTGGCTGCCCCTATGAAAACTTTGGGGTGCCACTGCACAGCAGGTGACTCAGTTTTTAGTTCCTCCACATGCATAGTGCATGATAATGTCTCACTTATTCCAATGAGTTCCACATTGTGAGGTTATACAGATTGTAAGTTTGAGAAAAGAGCTATCCAGTCTGTAGCCAGTATATACGCAGAGCATGCTGTGTAGCATAAAAACACCAAGTAGATGTTATATAATTGTATAATTACATATATATGCATATAATTGAAATAATGGTAATAGAAAAAAAGTAAAACAACAACAACCCAAAAACATTGCATCAGTGCATCAGATCAACAATACAAGTCAATATTGTCCTAATTACTTCTGCTGTCATAATTTAGAGTACAAACAAATGCTGAATCATATTTCTTCCCACTTTTATATCTGCTATAATTTTGTAAAGAAAACTTATTCTATAATGTATTATAAGTTTTGAGATGCCACTATAGATGTGAGTTCTTGTCTGAAGCCTTTGGAAAGCTACATTTCTGATATGCTGTGTTCCAGTCAACAGTTGTTTTATAACCTCTATGACTGTGGTGCACTTCCTGCATCAAACTGACATTGGTTTGGCTTTACGCAAACACAAAGCTATTTATAGCATCTCTCCCACTTTATTTTCTCCCTCCCATTCTCTCCCTCTCATGTATTTGCATTTCTGCTATGCAAACAGGAGTCTGGTGTCAAGTGCGTCAGTTGTGCAGGCCGTACGTGTCCCTTTTCTCTCTCAAGCCTCAATCTATCTCAAAATTTGTCTCCTTCGTTCCCTCGCTCGACACGACTCCCCTCTCCTCCATCTCACTGTAGCTTTCCACCTCTCTCTCACCTTCACCCTCTCCTCCCTCCCCGCTGCACCCTCTCTCTCTCTCTGTCTGTGTTTTCCTTTGCTCAATTGTTTTGCTGTAGATTTGACCGCTATGATTAATGACCTCAAAGCCTCAGGAAAGCAAACAGAGAGAGACACGACAAGCTCGCCCTTCCCTTACAAACCTCCCTTTTTCTCATATGTCAACTGCTCGTGTGTTGGCACTGAGCATGTTATGACTTCTGGAAAAAAAAAAAAAAGAAAAAGATCTACATAATATGAGTCAGATTACACGAGAGGAAGATTTTATATGCACACATTTTTTATCTGATTTCTGCAGACAACAACCGCCACCTGGCAGACAGAACAGCTTTCCCAGACCATTGCTGTTCAGCTACATGCATGATTAATTTGCTCTCAGTGCATTTTTAATGTAGTTTATTTGACTTCTCAGATATTTGTATGCATTTTGTTACCATGAATCTCAACACAAGTGCGTGTCCAGCTTTCAACATTTGTTATCAACATTTCAGAGCTTTCTTCATCCTCTATATGTTCAAAATGTCCATGGATGAAGTGAAACTCTTGCTCTGAGGTCAAATTAGTCACACATCGAGGTTTGCCTTCAGGTTCTTGCTCAAGGACATTTCAGAATTTGGCTACTCTTAGATAACAAAGATGACAGTGTGACTCTATAACAAGAACATTAACAGATTTTAAAACCATTATTCAACTTTTCTCCCATTTGTAATATGGAATTATTGGACTGTAAAGTACAATATGATTCAATATACCTGGCCAAATATCAAATCATAGTTATTAAAGGTGGGGTTGGCATGTTTCTTGAGCCTATTTTGGGCAAAAAGAAAATCATAATAACTTACAGAATATTGTAATTCATATTCTCTGCATCTCCTCTGAGCTCTCTTAGAAAGATGAGCCCAAGGTGGGAGGTTTTAGCCAATCAGAGATCGGCTGTTCTACAAATGCAGATGTGCGTGCGCTTCCCTTCAGATGGTAAAAGCCTGATAAAGTAGTGGCCACTCCTGCAGAAAAGAAAAGTTGCATTGGCAATGACAGCCCACATTGCACAGCAACCCCAAAAAAGGGAGACGGACTTAACCATAAAAAAGTCTAAAAAAAAAAAAAAGAAAAAGTTGCACCTGCACCTGGCGTAAAAAAAGAGAAGAAGGAAAAAAGATGCATAACGCATAACTTGCTGTAAAACTACAGCTTTTCGTGTGTGCGTGTATTTATGGAAAAACTGAAGAGATACTACTTTTTTTTTTTTTTAAATCTTTGCCTTTGTAACTCTCAGCAAGAAAAGTGAACAAGTGTGTTTCCCAAAATGTTGCCCTGTTAATTTTAGTGTACTTCACATTGGATTTGGACTATTAAACTCAAATTGGCACAGGAGAAGTGCAAACTGAGGTTCATGCAGAGATTTACAGCCACGGTCCCCTCCTGTATCTGCACTGAGTGCACTTAACTGCTTAACTGGCCAGTTGCTTACCAAAAAGAGGCAGGAAATAATCATTTTTACTTTTCCCTTCGATTTATATATTGTTTGTTATTCTAACAACACTGAGTCTGCCCTCAGTGACTCCTTCACATTGTGCTACAAGAGCACCACCGCACACTCCGGTTTGCTCTTCGACTCTCTGTATAATTGTTTTCTACTTGCCCTGTTTCGCTCATCGACATCTGGTCTGCAGGTGTGAAAATAACCTATTCCAAGATAGCGTCACTTCCAGCACGATGTGATTAGGATAACATGTAAAATCATTTTCCAGGAGCAATAAAGAACGTGATTTCATTTTATATTGCAGAATACAATGATTATTCCTCCAGCACACTAATAGTGTTATCAGATAGAAATCATTGCACTAGAAGTAACAGCACCATCAGAAGCTGAATGATAATATGCGGATGGAAGTGGGGGTTGAGATTGAATAATGGTGCAAGGAAGTCTTTGTGCTGTAGTTTGTTTGGTGCTTTGACTGTGTCACATATAAAGATAAAAACAAAAGTGCAGAAAACTCATGCAGGGGAACCTGACTGTCATTTGAATGAAAAAATATTTGTTTTCAAATCCCCTCAAAGGCTTCCTATCAAGCAACTAAACGACTAAAGAACAGTAGATTTAGTTCATGGAACATTATGCTTATTACACAAGGTGAAACATGGCTATGAAAGATAGATTGTGGCTCATTTTTGGTCCCTTCTCACAGCTTGAGAACCCCCCCAGTAAGTTACTATAGGCACATATCCATCTTGTTACTTGACCTTACAGTAGCAGCGGTAATTCATCTCCGCCACTACAAGCTGTCTTGAGGTGTGTTTTGTTTCCTCATAAATGGCTGGTGCCAAATAGTGTCAGACAGAGAGGCAGGGAAGGCCTCTGGGAATGTGGTGTGTGTGTGTGTGTGTGTGTGTGTGTGTGTGTGTGTGTGCGTGTTTGTATGCCTGTGTGTTTCAAGCTGCGGCCTCTGGCTGTGACCCCAGTGTTAATCACACAACAGCCAGAACAACCACAGGCTCTATTGCCACTACTGCTGCTACAACCCTCCTCCTCTGCGGCTCTGTTTCTCTCCCATTCATGCTCTCTGTCCTCTGTTTTTATTTTTCCCTCTCTCTCTTTCTCCACCCCCCCCCATTCCTACACTATCTTTACCACTGTACCTCCCACTTATACATGATCTCTACCCACTCCTTCACCATTAGCTCTGGGGTGCACCCTCATCTTTCTCATCCCCATAACCTCAAACCGTCACCTCTCCTCCAGCCTAAGCCTCCCCTGTAGGCTTCTTGAGCTCAGTGTGTCTGAGTTCTGGATTAGCGGGGTCCTTGTTTCTTTTGCAGAGTGCAAGAGCACTAAAGGCTGCTCTCACCTCTTGGTCTGTGTCTCAGTCTCTAGCTTGGGGTCTTGTCAGACAGGGTGGCTAAAAATGCTGATTTGAGATTGGCCAGCTACAGTGTGTGTCTGGTGAGCTTTCTTATTCTATTCCCACCAAAATCTGCGCATATATGCATGCCTTTTAAACAAGATACAGCCGACTACACATACCAGGATAGAACACTTTCCAATTGCAGTGGACAAGAACGCATTCTGTTTTTTGTGTTTTTTTGATTTATGTTTTTTCTTTCTGGTATGTCACACTCAACATCACAAAAGCACTGGAAAACCGGGTTAGCAAACTCATTTCTCGTGTGAAACCCAAAGTCAGTCGAGTTATTTTAATTACTATGTACTGTGCTAGTATGTGTAGCATATATTTCTAGTGACGTACGTCACCTGATGTTACATTATGGTGATAACAAACATGCTTATTTTAAGCCAAACCATGATGTTTATCGAAAACTAACCACACATTTTTGTCTAAAGCTAAAAAAGTACACCTAAAAAAATCTTATAGCTACATTTATTTTAAAAAGATTATATTACGAGCTGACACTGTCAATTGCTATGAAAACAAGTTTACCTTTGAAAAGACATAATGCATGTAACAAGTGTAAAGTGACATGTTGTCCCTGCGTGTTAAAACTGATGCTGGAGGGGTACCTATACTATGTAGTTGGCTTCCATGAGTTAGGAGTAAGAATTCGTTCTTCTTTCTTATTCAGTTACTCCTTCAAACTTTGTTGACTTTGGAACGATGTCCGCCGGCTGCTTCAACAGAAACGGGCAGAATTTGTGACTTAGTTGAAAGGATCGCAGAAGTTACCAAAGGTTGCACTGGAGAGAAGTGGAAAAATCAGCCTGTCCATCCATGCGTCATGTTTTTATCACTGCTGATGGAAGCTGGAGCTGATGAATGCCTGTGACTGTGGCAGAGTCTTTTGTTTCAAAAGGTTTCAGTATTTGTCAGGTTATGGAAAACCCACTCTAGGGCACAAATGACCTTGATCAAAGTAAGCAGAATTAACCTCCTACAGCTTTCCAAAAAATGTCAGTTCAACAGAATTCAACTTAAAGACTTTTCTTTGAGTCTGACTGAAATCAAACACAGAAAGTAGGTCCCTGGAAATTCCTGTAGCTGTTGAAACAAACTGCACGGCACGGCAAATCAATTTCTGGGTCAACTCCTGACTGACTTACCTGTCATATGTCGTTTGATTATGTTAATGTTGCCTTTGATTTAATTTGACTGGCCAACTCGCTGGCTGACTAACTACATGGCCGTTGGTGCAAGTGTGGTGCTCTCAGTGTAGTGATTATTACTCTGTTGTGCCTTTGTCGCCTTGTGACATCCGCGGAATCACAGCAGTTAGGTGTGCACGGATTTACACACACACACACACACACACACATCTCAGGCTGTCGGCAAGCTGAGACGAAAGAGTGTGAGTTACACGAGCTTTGACAGGGCCTAATTATACGTGTCTCTAATGAACTGTAATTACTGACATCCACCAGAGCATCGAGGTCTATAAGCCGAGGACTCGCAGTCATTAGGCTGCTGTGTTACACTGTTTCTGTATCTCCACTGACTGACTGAAAATCTCTGTTTTCAGTCCCTGTTGTGATGTATCGTTCTCTGCCTAACCGTTTTCTCATCTCTCTCTCTCTACAGTTTGATGGTGACAACATGTACATGAATGAAAACAACCACGAGTTCCTCCCGCCCAACCAGGTGAGTTCAAATTGCCTCTAATGGAATACCTGCTCTTTTCCCCCTTTCCCTCTTATTTCATCTGTTCCCATGATTGTTGGCTGAGTTGTTGCAAAGCCATTTTCATGAAACCATTGTTCAGGCTTGTTAGGATGGACGACAAATTGTTGTTACTGAAACAACCGCAGAGTTATACGGCATCAGCTGAAAGCAAAAGGGACTGAAAGCTCTCAAAAAATATTCCAATTAGTTCACCCATGTCTCATGCTGACAGATGTAACAGAAAAAAATATTCAATGCATTCTGCACTCTATGGGTGAAATATTCTCATGGGATTGTTAGTTTGAGTGTTAGTGGACGCAGTGTGGGATAAATGGAAACACATTTATTCTAGTCCCACAACATGGAGTCTAAATACAGTGAAATGACTGCCAGCGATTCCTTCTTTTATTGTTTATTGTTCATTTGGATCCTCATTAGCTGTTACCTTAGCAACCACTACTCTTCCCAGGGACCATGTTAAAATGTACGTTATAAACAACACATTTCTTCACTTACACTTCATACAGAAGGGGGATTCAATTACAAATTCAACTGGGCCTGATTCTAAAACTAGAAAATGTAGCTGGGCCAGATATTTTCAGAAGCCCAGTCCAGTTTTTTAAATTTTTTTTTGCTTTTTGTATTGACACATTTAAAACAAATATAAATAAATGTAGTAAAACCTGTATTGATGTTTTGTGTTCCACTTTTGATATAAAAATAACATATATTGATCACATACTTGATCACAAAGTGCAGGATCAGAATGAAAAGTGGACTTTCATGAGAATGAGACAGACATGAGGTACAGTGACCTTTGACCTTTGACTTTTAAATCCTGATCAGTACATTGTTGAGTCTTAGTGGATGTTTGTGCCAAATCTGAAAAAAAAAAAAAAAAAAATTGACTTCCGTCCACAAAAATAGGATGGAGATGGAGGGACAGACAAATGGACAGACATACCTATGGAGAGGCCAAAAACACAATGGCTCCGGCCACAGCTATTTCCAGCACTAAGGCATCAAAATTTGAAATTAGGAGAGGCCGGCAGGGTATGGTGGCAATATTAAGGCTAGACAGCATTGCTGTTCAAAGTAACTATAGTTTTCTTTAGTCTTTTTACTGTCCTTCATGACTGAATTGACAACCAGATGTTACGTAGCTCCCTCCCACACAAGGCGAAAACACAGCATTCTGGACATTTACTGGACATTACCAGAAAAAAGACATAAAATAATGAAAATGAAAGGATTGTATTTAATATAGTGTATTTCATTCTCTGTTAACAATACGGCACCACCATCGCAACATATCGTCATGCATGTTAAATTTTACTGTCCTGCCACTCCGCCAGACTGTTTTTCCCTTGCTGTCATGAGGGTGTTTCCCATCTAATTTCTGCCTGATTCCATATAAACACAGCATGATGTATGCTGGGCCACTCGGAGGTCGTTTCTAGGCTGGATATGGCCAGAAGATTGCCAGTTGATAAGGCCTGATATACAGTAAACACTGTTGAACAGTTACAGTATCACTACAGCCAACCCAAAACCAAATATATGACATACAAACACACAGAATTATTAAAAATAAAACATTAAAATCATAATAAATCTCAATATATTTGAACATCTTGTCTTCAAAGACAATTAAAGACTACTTATTTTGCTTTTATACTGAACACTTTTAGAGTCTCGAAATCTGAAGTATACAGATTATATGTTTGTTTTAAAATGTGAAGTAAAATGTGAAAGTACTCATGGTTATTCTATAAAAATAAAGGTACACTGACACTGGAGTCTATTCCAGCATGCATTGGGCAGAAGTCACTGAAACACACTGGACATGTTGCCAGTCCATCACAGTCTATGTCAGACTGTCATATTCATATTTCTGCTTAGTACAGTAGGAGGAAACCACCAGAAAATGTAAACCAGTAAAAATATCCAAATTCCAAACAGAAAGTGTGTGTGCTTTCTTTCTGTGGGGTGACTGTGTCAACCATTAAGCTAACTCTGCCATCATAAAATTCAAATTCACTTTATTCCAATTATGCAATCATCCCCTGTGCACACAATTTTCACTTTGGTAAAAGCCAAGCAGAAAGCGCTGCTTCACTCGGAGTGAGTTTTGGCCTCGTTGCAAAGGATTTATTAAGTTAGAGTGGAGAGGGGGAGTCAGTGCTCTTCTACAGTACATGGCAACCATGCCAGATACACTGTAGCACAGCTGGTCGGGAACAACTGGGAGACCATATGGTTGTGTTTGGACAGGGGGATTTGTGGAGTTTGGGAATAAGCCCATCTGACATACACGGGGGAGCAGGGAATTTGTCCCTGTCAATTGCAATTATTAGAACCGACCCACGGGCTACAGTAGTTCTGTGGTTCTGTTGCATTTGCTGTTTTGCTTAATTTCTTAATGCTCTGGTTTGTTAAAGCGTGGCTCACGGCCCAGAATGAGAGAGCTGCTTATGCTGCTTCTTGTACACGATTCCCTAAGTTTATTTAGATAACTCCGACAACAAATATGTCTGTTACAAAGTGATTTTCAGCAGGATAGTGCTGTTATCTGACAAATTTCTCATGCTGGTACTTGGCTGTCGAAAAAAAAAAGAAAAAAATCTCAAGAACCACTGCTTTTATCGCCCATTTTGATTCAGCACATGTACTTTTACTGCAGCGCTGATTGACTGATTACAAGTCGTGCTGATGTGCACAATGTTTTTTTTGCAGAATTACTGAGGGACAGATAAAACATCGCAAATGTGGCACGGAAGATAGACGGAGAGAGGCAGGGAGAGAGAAAGGTGGGGATCAAGGAAGCAAGAGAGAAAGAGACAGAGAGGGAAATAGCGTGAAACACAGTGATGGGATGAGAGACGATTTTGCTTTGCTCTGTGTTATACTTTGTTTACTCAAGATCCCCTCATATTTGACATGTGCCTTGCTCTATTCTCCGCTTCACCAAGTTTAGCCTCTCCTTCCCTCTGACAGCTTGAATCACAGAGGGCCTTAGGGGTGGACACACACTCCGACAACAAAACACGGAGATGGAAGAAAGAGAAAAATCACTGATCTGCACCTCCTTAGCTCTGTCCTAATTCTGCACCACGTACTAATTGTAAACTGATTTTAATGATGTGGTGTGTTCACACAAGCCACAAAGTGTACTCAAATTGCAGAATAGAAATGATTCATTTTTGATACACTATAGTCCCAAATTGTGAATGGTGGTGAATCAGCTTGAGGAAGATCTTGTGAAACAAACAATCAGTATTAAATGTGAATTATTTAAAGTAGGGCTGCATGATGTGAAAGAAAGGTCATATTGTGATTTTTTTGACAGATATTGGGATATGCAAAACTGTTTCAGTGAGAGTTGTCATTTTTGCATTTCATTTTCACAGAAAAAATAAATAAATAAAATTAAGATGTGATTTTTGCTGGGGTCTTTACCAAACAAGCATGTTTACTTATGTCTGAAATACAGGCTAGAACACGTCTGTTCAATGCTACAATCAGAATATTTCAGCTCCTGGTATTTATATATTGCACTTGGCCAGATTGCAATTTCAATATTTCAATTAATTTTTCAGCACTAATTGACAGTGGAAATTAAGTGTCCCAAATCAACACTACCTATTGATTATATACAGTGCAGTGTACACTATATACCAATCGATATACTGTGCTTTTTTGCAGTTAGATCACTAAAAATTGAAATATCATTTCCTGTGTAAAAATACAATTTTAAAGGAAATTGCACAATATCTCTGCTGTCAAATGTCAATCAAATGGTGACTTTAGAATTTAGCTGCCATTTAAACTTAACACAGAGGCAGAAAAATGTTTCCCCAAAATATTTCATGTGACTTTTGTAACGCTCAAAAAAGTTGAACACTTGATTTGGGACTTGAGTGCAAGCGCTTGAGACGTTCTTGTGAATTGCAGAACAATGACTTGGTTCCACCTCCACTATTTTTTAGTACATCAAAAGCACATAAAAATAGAGTCAAATTCCATAAATGTGTACACATTTACTCCGCCATTAAAGCTGATTCTGATTCATCAACAGAACAATCGTAAATAAATGGCATTGTTTGGTGACTGGTTCACTTTTCCAGTGTAAACTTACGAACGAGCTTAGAAACAGAGTGCAGTAAAGATTTGGGACACAGCTGCAGTTTGATTGATGTCTACTGCATTTGTTGCATAATTTCCATGAATACAAATTGTTATAGTGCATCGATTTCTTCTCTGCTAACTGCAGAAAATGACAATTAGCCTATAGTTCATATTCTCTGCAGTAAATGAGTTTCACTGGATCGGGTGTTTGGCTGTAGATGTGTTTATGCTTGTGTTGTTTGTGCTGAGATAAAAATGGACTTGGTGAAAGTTAAGACAGCTGCAGGGATAATTTTTTATTAACTAGTTTCATTCCTGAAGAAACGTGTTTTTACAGTAAATACAGTATAATTCTCGATATATTCCATCTTGGGAAAAAAAAAATCATACTGCCTAAAGCTCACTTTTCTCTGCTTGCTGCTTTATTATCTTACTTTACTTTTCTATCTTTCTCTCTCCCATTCTCTCTCTGACTCCCCCTTTTTCTGCTCATTTTCTCACTCGGTTTCTCTCCTCTCTCTTACCCCCCGTTACATTTAAATGCATTTGGGTCAGCGGTTCCGCCTCCAAACTGTGAAAGTGTGTCTCTCAGTGCTCTGCTGTCTCTCACTTCACTTTCTGCATTTAATCGCTCTATTTAATCTGTCTCACCTATATAAACACTTTTTTTTTTACATAAGGTACATTCATATAAGACATAAGCATGGCCCTGTTGAGTAAGTCCGACCAACTGCATCATACAGTAAGATGCTCACATGAGTATGTTCTCGTGATGAGTCACAAGGAAATGGGGTCAGTGCCATTGTCATATCGATGTTCCCATGAGCATCGCGGTCTGACCCTGCTTACTTCTCTGTAGTGTTTCTTGCAGTCTCTCTCTGCCCCCCCAGCGGAGCGACAAAGTGTTACTGATTCAATGACAAGGTCACGGACCCTGGTCTTGGCATCAACAAGCTCTTTGTCTGCCCCTGTGGCCACTGACCATTGTCGTGGCAACAATGTAGGAAAGAGTAACCAACGACGAGAAGCTCCAGCTTGTTGCAGTGTCTTCACAGAGGTTTGATTTGACCCCTCAAGCAAAAGGAGAGACACAATAAGTCCTATACACATGGGACAAGTATCACCAGGGGACCATGTCTGTGTTTTGTATGGCGCATTTGCACAGCATAAGTGAAGTCTGTATTTGAATTAACTGACATTACCAAATATAGTGCGAAGAGAAACTCTCTACACAACGCAGAAACGCCACACAGCACAACTACCGATGATGTGCAATGTTAACCCTTAAACACCTGTAGAGACATCAATTTTCTTATGCTGCATTCAGATACCTTTCACAAGCTTTTAAAAGAAAAACTGATCTCTTTCGAACTGCAGGGACTGTGTCCCCCAAACCGGGTATTTCAAACCAAAATATTATCCTTTTTTTGTGCCTAAATCTAACCACTCATTGGTTTCCACATATCCACCACATGATAATGTGCAAATGTAACATGCCTGTAGTTTGTGGGAATGTTTAATGCCAACATTTTTTTGGCAATTTGGTTGTGAGATGAGCCTCCTGCACCTAACATGCTGTCAAAATTTTCATTTATAATTGTCAACACAGCCTCCATAATATTCAACTAGGAAAGAGGCAGAACAGAGAAAACAGAAAACTTAAATAAGACCTCAAATCAAGCCAGTTTCCACAGGACTTATATTATCACATGACCTTTGTGTGTGGCAAAATATGGTAGGTCATTTGCAGAGGGATTTTTACTTGAGAAATTACAAACATGGAATGGTATTAACATCACAGACGACCTCTGCAATTACTACAAATCACAGGAGTTCACCAAGTAACACTAGTCCAACGTGAACAGGGCTTAACATGAAATCTCTACACTGGAGAGTTGAAGAGCACCAAGTAGAGAGCCTGTTTTTTTTTTTTTTTTTTTTTTTTTATTATAAAGGTCTTCAATAGACCTTCACCTGAAGTGGGATTTCTCTTGCTAACACTGAATGGAACAGTATGGAGCGATGCGATCAAAGATAATGTGCTGTGGAGATGCCTTCTCATAGCTCTGCAGCAAAGTGAAAGAAACAGTATACTTCATCAGCACTTTACCTTGACAATGCTTTGCTTTGATGTCTTTCTCCCTGACTTATGAATTCATTTAGCAGAACTGCTGTTTGAGAGAAATATGTCACAGAAAAAAAAAAGAACACGAGGAGGAAATGGAAGAAGGGGGTGGGGGGTGGAGAAACTGCACAGGGGAATAATTCGGCTAATGGAGTGACTGTTTGGATATTCAGCAGAAGTAGGAACAGAGATTATGATCTTGCAATTAGCGTAACAAGGTTTTATTGATTGGCTGCCGCTGTAGCGTCTTTGCTGCCAAGACGCTGCATGTGGTTTTAACATGCACAGTGTGTGTGTAGCCCAGCCAGTCACACTAGTCCGACTACTAGCAGAGCAGAATCCAGCTCCGTGTTACCATCGAGCCGTGGCCATTTCCTGAGCATCAAAGCTGAAATATTATGGATTGCCGAGTTGAAAGGGTCTGTTTGAATGCCTGATGATAAAGTGGACCGCATTTGCATTTTCCACTTACTTTTAAGTTAATGCACTGCCCTCCTCCTTCCTCTTTGAGTAAAATAGCAGGTATGAAAAGGCTGCTTCTGGTAACGAGCGATTTGAAAGTTTGTCCGCCTGTTTTACATGTTGGGAGTTCAAAATGCTGTTTTAACGGTAAGTTTGATGCCATTTCTCATCTCGCTTATTTTATTGTGAGTCGTCGCTGCCAAGGATTGCACCGGCCCCTTGGGTGTTGTAATTGTAATTAGGGAGGTGTTTGAGTGCCAACAGCAGATCTGTGAGACACGGAGAAGCAGAGACAGATTGGATTCAGACGGAAAGTTGTTTTTTTTATATGGTAGCAAACAGATGTGATTATGATTAAGTTTAGAAAACACACCGACAGACTGAACTTATAATGAGGCCTTCATATTATTTTTGTTATTCTTAAAATGTTTTTAATGAGAGTTTTAGTGGCGGAGGAGCTTACGATGTCTGTCACACAGTTTTAAACTTGAAGAAACTCCAGTCTGGTGAATATGATTAAGTCCTCCTCCGCAACTCCCCCCTGTCTCTCATCTTTTCCCCATATGTTTCTGATGAACCATTGTAGAACATGATCCCATAGACTTTTATGTCCAACCTTTGACAAATCTATCACCTCGTCCCTCTGTGCTCTGAATTAAAGGCCCATTCCACCTTTCCAGTTTCGATGAGTAATTCTCTTGTTTGGCAGCGGCCCAAAGCCCAGCCAGCCCGTCTGGGACCTCAGCGGAGCCTGATTGGTCGGGTTCAGTCGTGTGTGACTGACAGGAAGCCTGCTGATTGGGGGAGACGGTATCTTCGGATCGTTGCACTGATTAAAGCCTCGCGGCGGCGTTTTGTAAACTCCCGCCGTTCGGGGTCCCCGCACCAGCGCCCTGGCCCTGCTGGTCTGAATTACAGCTCGGCCGCATTAGTCTGATTTACAGCTTCCTCCCGCTGTTTAGATTGGAGCTGGGGACCAGAGTGGCAGGCTCTTCCTCCCTTTCTCTCCCACCTGCCCCCTCTCCTCGCAACTGATTCTCCCACCTTGTGTCTCACCCTCACTCTTCGTTTTGTGCCACCTCACCTGATATACCTCAGTTACACGTCCCCCTGACTTCGTACTTCCCACTAGTTCTTCTGCTCACCTCGCCCTGTCGCCCATCTCACCCTTTTTGTCTCCTGCTGTCTTTTTCCTTCTTTCCACCCTCCTCCTTTCTTAAATGTCCCCCCAAACCTCTGACAACATTACCTTTTCCACCCAGTACCTCTCCAGTCTCCCCCCTCCTCCCCCTTTTCGCTCTCTTTCGCTCTCTCACTCCCTCACTACATCTTTTGTGAAAATGAAAACAAAGAGCAGCCTGCCAAAATATTTCTATAGCCGTTCGCTGACGAAGCAGGGAGCAGAGACAATGCAAAAAGATGTGCAGGCATATTTGTCGCGGCAGCAGAAAGATGGAAAGCTCTCTCCCCGTGGCCTTTTTACAGTCATTTGGACCGCCCAACCCCCCCTCACCCTCCCCACACACTCCAGCCCCGTTTGAAAGCCCTCTGTTTGAAATACTCATCTGACATGGCACCACGAAGAAACGCACAGCTGTATATTTGTGTAAGCCCATGGCTCTGCCAAGCTGTCGATCCCCCCTGTTGCCCCAGGTGATCACATGAAACTAATGGCAACCTTAATGTGTTTGTGGAGGCCTTTCACCTCATTGGATAGAACAATGACAGACCAAACACTCACTCCTGTATTAAATCACATGCCAGAGTATTATAAAAATCTTAGTCTTTTAATAATTTTATCTCTTTTAAAAAACGTACAAAGTTTGCCTTGAACTGGTTTTCCCTAATGGCTGCGGGGGGGAAAAACTATGGGTTTTTAGAGAGGAAAATGTTCCATTGAACTGAGATTCATTAGCAAAAATACTTTGTTAATTATTGATGCAGTATCTTCAAGGTATGAAAAAAAGCCCCAAACTGACATCGATCCATGTTGGCTTATTTCCTCTGCTGAGAGAAAGTTTAATTTAGGTAATATATTTTTCACAGAGCAAAGATATTGGTACAAAGCCTGAGGCAGACAGCTTTTATATTTTTACATTGTATATTTGTGCAGTTTGTCTAAAACAGGTGGAGTTAACATGAGAGACCAACCTGGTCTCACATCCTGTCATGTTTAAAGGAGGACTTAAATGCAGTATTTGCAGATATTCAGACAGACAGGCAGGTTTGAAATAACAAAAGGCAAGCTTTAATGCCATGAAGCTGATTTAAAATAAAGGGAAAGGGTATTTCTGGAGCAGGCGAGCACTGCAAAAAGAGGGAAACCCAAGGATTGGCTAACTATGGAGATAACAAAGGTGTGGCAGGTGACACTGGGGGGAAGCAAATGAGACTAATACAAGACAGGCATGCAGAGAAAACTCTAGAACAGGGAAGGACTAACAAGACTGATACAAAGCAGGTGTGCAAGAAAATAAAAAAAAACAAGTAAGTAAAACAAGAAACACTAAACAGGTCCAACAGGAAACACTAAACATGATAATAATAAAAATACATAGGAATTAGAAAGTGCTTTTCTAAGTATTCAAAGATGCTAGACCAACTGAATGAATAACAAGGGGAAACCCAAAAACCAGTAAACAAAGTCCTCATGCAGACTGACTGACTAATTGACTGATGAAAAGTCTTGATAGTCTTAAGACATGAAGCAGGACTGTGACACTGCAGGGGCATAAAAATACCAAGAGGAAAGTTTTGCTACTCATAATCATCTTTTCTTTGTCTCTGAAAAATAAATAAGGAGCAAAAGAATAAATCAGCAGGAGTTCTCTTGCTGTGCTCATAGGCTTCTCAGAGGTTTCTTAACTCTGAGAACATAAAATACACAGAGTTGAGACTCGTTCAATTTTCTTTTGGATCATACTGTGATCTCAAGAGCAGATTATTTCAGACTTAATGAAGATTATTTCAGCAACAGAGGAAAAAGAGTATTTCAAGATCTTAAGTAAGGGTCAGGCTGAGACAAGAGGGAGGCTGTTTCTTACGAGCTGAAGTATGAGAAAGTGGTCAAATTATCACATTAATGTTTTATTTATGAGCTCAGTTGTGTCTAGAAGAAATTGTTTTGAGTTTTCCACACACTTCACACACCCAAACACCCAGCTTTAAGCCAACTCCGATGTAAACTCATCTGCGTCATTATTACATTTAGCGCAATAGAAGTAGATTTAAGAGTGCAAAAAAACACTTGGGCTAGTGGGAGGGAAGGTAGAGGGGTCAACCAAGCATAGGACTTTGACTGAGGCGTTTGCTGTCCGTGTCTCGTGTAAAACTAAAAGTGAGTTTTTTCTATTATGTCAAACATCAAGCACAACCTTATCCTAACCCTTATCCAGTAGTTTTGTTGCCTAAAGCTAACCGCAGCCCCTAGTGTCATTATAGTGACGCAGCGGGGCTCAAGCATCAAAATACGACGAGTAAGGATGAGATCACATTGGTGAGACTGTGTTTCCCAAATGGGGTTTTGTGTGCACCAAGGGGTACTTTGGAGTACTGCAGGGAGTACATACGATTTTTTTTAATTATTAAAAAAAAATATCAGTCATGCATCATTCTTCAAATAATGTTTCTAAGCTGTGGGTGCAACTTATCAAAAAGATGCAATTCAATGCAAATACAATGATGTCATAGTGTTATTGCATGATGGCAAAAAACTGTTTTGCCACGAATTTAATGACAGTTTGAACATTTGAAATGTCGCTTTTCACTGTTTTTCAGTTCAGCGTTGTTGTCTAGTGAATCAGACGGCGCTGTATTATGGCTCTTAGACATGTTTTTTTACACTTGTCAGTGGGTTGAAATATTTGAAACAATACGTTACAAAGTTAGAGAGCTAGTGATGTCAAACAATACGGACTGAGAAAATGTTAACAATCATAGCGAACTGCTTAAAGATGAATTCAGTGCTATTGTTTAGCATGTTCACTGTCGTTACTTAGCATTTTAACATCTGCCAATTGCAACTTAACACAAAATACAGCAGAGACTATTGGAATGTAATAGGCTATTTAAAATCCCAGTTAAGGGAGCCCCAAAGTTATTAAAATTCATTGTTAGGGCTACATGAATGTCTGGACAAAATTTCACAGTGATCCATGCAATAGTTGTTGTATATCAGTCTGGACCAAAGTGAATGGACCAACTGTCATTGCTATCCCTAGATGGGTAGCTACAAAAATCAGGTCCATTAAGCTGTTCCTTTTTTGGTTTAACTCTGAAATCTTTGTTGTGAATATGCTGCGATGCTGGAGCTTCTTTTGTGGCGCATCAAGTATGAGTTGTAGTGTCGAGCTGTAGTGAGAGACAGGGAGGTTCATTGACACTGGAGAGCTGTCTCCTCCACTCCCCTCCACTCCCCACCAGCCTCTTATTAACAATGGCACCAAGAGTACGAGCGTCCAGATGTTAGTCTCCTGCTCCCACCAGCTGTGCCAGCCTCCGATACACAGCCTCATTGACTCTGAACCAGGGAGGGGAGACACTTAAGAACACACTAACACCACACACCCACACACACACACACCCACACCCACACGCACACACACACGCCGAGTAGGGTTTTTGTTTTAAAAGAAACCATAGATAACTACAAATTGTTCACAAAAGTATTCAAGAGCTATTACACTCACACACACACATTTGTCACATAGATTAAATGACACACAAACGTGCACGCACTCTCATCAGCCACATGCACTTTACCCCCCCCCTCCCCTGTTCTCCTGGTGCTGGTGTATGGCAGAGTTATTTGTGGGTGACAGGATCCTAACAATTCTCAGAATAATGCACGTTTGTTTGGATGACTGCGCCATCAGCGCTCCCTTTGTTATTTTCAACATTGTTAGAGTCAGTCGGTACTGATCCACCAACCCTTTTATTGTGCTGTTTTTTGTCCATTTACTTGCTCTTATAACAATAATTAGTTTTGTCATTCAGACACAGTAGCGCCATTGTCCACATGCTAATAATGATTTTGACAGTGAGCGTAGAAAAAGTAGATAACTGAAGAGTCATTCAAAATTTAAAAAACAGTTGTATAGCTGCTGTTTTTTGGCCTCTGGGTGGCCTCTGTGTGGTCATAACTCGGCAGTAGCAGTTGTTGTTAAGCCTCACAGAACAGACAGCGGTGTGCCAATGAGCAAAGTTAAAAAGGCTTCCCTCTCCAGGAGACATGGCTGCTCCGAACACGAAGAGACAGGGAGTACTCTGGAAATAATACTGCATGTCTGCCAATGTAACATTGTATGCCTAGATTCACCCTGTCAGGCAATAAGTTTGATTATGGTCCTCATTTGAAATGTTGGATTCATATCTTTCCCCTCCCCCCTTCTTTCCTGCTCCTTCCTCTCTGTTTTCTACTCCATCCACTCTCCTGCTCCTCCTCTTCTCCCGTCACCCACAGCAGTATCAACATCGGTATCATAATCACCCTAGATGACTATTGGGAAATCTGAGCAAGCGTGTGCACCCATGGTTTGTTTTCTGACCGCATTAGTGGAGATCACAGTTGAGTTTTCACTGACACTGTGCAGCATCTGCATATCATTACCACCGCAAGGTCCTGAACTCTTTCTATGCAAAAATCACCAGAGAAAAACATGAAAACTAGAAATATTGGATTGTTTAAGCCGATACTGATAACCAAAAATTTAATTTTTTTTTATATTTTGAAAAGAAATGTATAACCTGTAGTTTATGCACACCTGATGGTAAGAAAAGCTCAATGTGGTGAGTAGAGATGGATAACTTATTACTCCATAGCCCTGACCAACCAAATCTAATTAACAAAACAAAAACAACAACAAAAAAAAACAGTTCTCACTCTTGTAAATGTTCATTCTTTTTTTCTTTCTTTTTTTTTTTTCTTTTTACAAGTAAACTTCACAAACATACTTCTGCTTTTATGGAGTATTTTGCAGAACATTTTCAATTTAAATGCTTTGACACAATCAGTCAAATCAATTGTGTTAACAAATTATTCACAAGTAACTGATGTAAGTGCATCCCTCAATAAAAAAAAAATCAAAAAAGCTGTGTGTTTCCAATACATTGATTTATTTGTGGTGGTCTGTCACAATATCAATTGGATTTTTTTACCAATTTAAATGGGTAAATTTTGATTTCACTGGAGAGCTGCACGCAGCATATTGATTTGCTTAGCCCATCCTGTCCCCACTGTCTCTCTCTCCCACACAGTGACAGGGCTAACTGTTAGCATTACATGGCTAACGTTACCTAACAGTTTTTAAAGGGTTTAATTACAGGATGGAGCTGTTTCGATGTTAGTGTGAGTTTGTTAGGGCTGTTGGATGTTCGCCTTTGCTGCTGTGTGCTAACCTGGCAGATACTGAACTGACCGCTTGCTGGGAGGACACCGGCGCTGAAGATGGTTCCTCACCAATGCAGAGGACCCGAGGAGGGGAGCTCAGCCTTGCTTTCAATTTTTTTCCCATGGCCACTTAAGATATAAGCGAATAATATCCCATGTGGCTCAAAAAGCATTTTCCCCTTAGACCACTACTATAAAAACGACTTTTGGAAAACTGTTGATAGGACACACCCTAAACTGCAAACAAGGTCAATTATTACTCTTTCCATTTTGAATTTGTGATCCACTGAGGCTTTATATTTTTAAAATTTTACTCGAGGTGAGAAAAGAGATTTAAAAAATATGTGATGTCATCACATTAAAGAGTCTATGAGTCAAGTGGATGGACAGAAGAAGCTTTTTTTGGTGCATCTGCCAGACGAGCCACTCCACTGAAATGAATAGGCGCCATCTTGGCGTACAGTATCTAGTTAGCGTGATACATCTATGGTGCTACATCTAATCATTGTAACAGCAGCAACATAAAGGGATTAGACTCTACGCACAATTGCATCATCGTCTTCTGAAAATGTGAAAAATGTCTACATTGTTGACAAAGTGTTTGGCTCTCGAGACAGCATGCTTTGTTTGTTGTTGTTCTTCCTCTCTGTGTTTTTTAGCAGTATTCTAGATGGTGCGCCTGTTAAGTCAATGAAAGGAATACAGCTCTGTATTATCAGCTCTTTTTATCAGCTATAATTTCATTATTGGAATAATTTTAAAAACATCATAATTCTCCCTTTATTGGTCGATAACTTAACAGCCCTGATATATAACGTGCATCCCTAAATTCATGTTTATTAATCAAACAATAAAACCTGTTATTTCTCTCCAGATTAATGAATGAGCTGATTTTTTTGACACTGTTACATATCTATTCTGTTCACTTCTATAGCCATTTGGGAGCTATTTAAATGTTTTTTTGTGTTCCAGTTGAATGTTCTGCAATAATGATGCAGTTGTTGTTGCTGACAGCACTTCTCCATTAGTCTCCTCTCTTGCCAAAATCAAGTGTTATTAGACAGCGAGGAAGAAACAGAGACAGAGAAAAACAAGAGAAAAGGGGGTCAGTGACACATTTTCACTGAATCAAATTGATAAAGAAAGAAGAAAAGGAAAGGGAAAAGCAACATATTAGGCGCAGAAGGCAGCTAATGTCTGGGCACTCACATCAGTTTGCAGAGTAGAAAGGAAGCGTGAGAGAGACAGACAGAAACAGAGGTACAAGGGAGGTTGTGTTTATTATTTGATAAAGCCTCCCTCATAACCTCAGCATGTTGTGCAATAGCTCTGGCTCTCCTTCAACTCTGCGGTGTGCCACTTCAAATTAGTCGCTCTTGGAGAGGGCCTGCCCCGTCTTTGCAAAATGCATTAGTACGCCACTCAGAGCCTCATACAGCCTAGGGTTAAACACAAATTATATCATTTCTGTCATCCAATCAAATCACACTGACCCCTTGACCTGCCAGATGAGTCAAATGCATAATGAAATATGACATGGCACAAAAGCTCTGATTCTAATCTGCTCTGACACGCGATCAGATGAGGATGACCTCCTGACCTTGACTGACAAGTGAGACGAGCACTGGGAACAGGATACACGAGGGAGAAGAAGGGAAGGAAACATAAAAGAAAAGGAGGGAAATATAAGCAATTAGAAAGGCTGGTTTTAGTCAGTGGGAGGTTAGTTGGTAATCAACTCAGTATCTGAGGTGAACGGGGCCATCTGTATCTTTGGACTTTGGACAGTTGCTATTCGCGTTAATTATTTTCTGCATTTCGGATTTTCCCACCTATAATGATAAATAAGCATTTTTGTCACAGAGCAGCATCGTTTTTTCTCACTTAGCAGTGGCCAGGGCTGAAGAGATAGTAGCTGGATTTTATTTCCTAGAAAGAGCATGACTTTGACTTTATTTTTCCCCTGTCTCAGCCCCTCGCTGCCTCCCAATCTCTCTCTCTTTCTCCCACCGTCTTCTCCTCCCACCCTCCGGCCCCATTCATTCACCGAACACAAACCACCAGCATCCCCACAGCTCCTTTCATGATTTCCAAACAGTAACATAGTGACAGATAAATAATGCAGCCTGGATGTTTTAGAGAGAGATGAGATGACAGGGTGGATGGGCGGGAGGAGAGGGGGGTGATCAGGGGTCGGGGGAGGCAGGGACCAGAACTGTTTGGGGTTCTGTGAGGGACAGGCCAGGCTGGGCCAGCCAAGAGGAGAGGAAGAGGAGAGTGGAGGTGTAGGGTAGCTGTAACTGGATCTTTGGCCCTCTCCCCCCTCCCTCTCTTTGGGCTCTGCTAGAGACGGCTTTGTGGTGTGTTGATACCCCCCTGACATGATATTGTAGCAGAAGAACAGCTATGGCTTTAATTAAGCCGGAGTTGACAGAGAGAGATGGAGGGATAAAGAGAGGGAGGAAAGGGAAAAAGAGGAGTATCAAAAACAAATAACAGAAATGGCAGATCAGTTCATGCCGTTCAGATTAAGCGTTTCAGAGTAAGTGATCTTTGTACTCTGACAACAGCTATTTGCCTTTGCTGTGTTACATTAAAACAAGAGCTCTGTGCACACTCATAAACAGGATCATTCATAAATATACAGTATAATCTTCCTCCGGGAGAGCGATGGCAGAGCGAATGAAAATAGATGATGCTCTCAAATTCTTCCGAAAGATAAATCCACCGTTTCTCTTGCAAACCGGACTGCGTGGAAAGGGGAGATAACAGGGCCTGACTTTGTCTGTGTGCGCAGAGCGCTGCACGGCGGATACGGGAAGGTGTTGGAACGAAGAGTGTCGGTGGTGATGGAAGTGGTAGTGTGTGGGGGGATTTTAAGCATAAATCACCACTGTGACAAAGCTCTCCAATAGGCAGATAAGTGCACATTAGTGGTAAGGCAGATCTGTCATCGTCTGTCTCTGAGCTGTCGGTCCCGCCCTCTCTCCACGAAACAAACGCTGACTTGGAAGGACTCTAAACTCTGCGTCTGTGTGCCGCACATGCAACTGGCCAGATTATATTTTGATCTTGTTGTTTGACTTGATGTCTAGTTTTGTTATTTTTAAGAGGAAATGTTCATAGTGTGTGGGCCACCTGTCAAAATAATGTTTGTATAATGATGTTCCTTTTAAGATAATATAGTAAGAAACTGAAAAATAATACAACCAAGACTCACACTATTTTTTTGGGTGGGAGATATAGTGGTTTTGCTCGATGTATCGTGGTTTGTTCCAAGTGGGATGCATAATATGACTATCAGGTATAAATTGTCATGTTATTTTTTTTTAAAGGGGTCGCCATGAAACAGTGTTTCTCTGCTATGTCTCTCTCCATCTCACAGACACAAAAAGAAAAAGAACCTCACAAATGTAAAACATCACACACTCTCCTGCCCATACAGAGCACTGTCTGCTGGGTGTTAGTGTGAGCAGGCGAGTCATGTGTTGTTGTATCTGCAGGGCTCTAGATCATGACTATTAACATTTTGCGATGGTGCAGTAGTGCAACGTGCAAATGCTATTAATATATGAACCAGAGAGCTGTTGTTTCCAAGTAACAGTGAATTAATCTTCATGTTTAATGATGCCACTGTAAAGGTTTAAAATTCCACCAGCTGCTAACAACAAATGTTGACTGGAAGCTTGAAGTTCACAGCAAAAAACATGAAGAACTGGATAAAACCAGAGGCGCTGTTCATTCTTGTAAAAGCTGCTCAGTGGTGCATGAAGCCAAAAAAGTCCTATTGCCCTGTATATAATTACCCGAGCAGACTTCCCTTTGCTCAGCTGCCTACTTGTAGCTAAGCACTCTGCTAACTGCAACGGGGATAAATTGAAATTCTGGAGGCCTGATAAAAATATGAACACTTTGGGCCCAAAACGAGCCAGGTACTTCACAGTAAAAGCACCAGTGGTTCCTTTTTGAATTACTTCATTATAAAAGTACTTTATTTAACCTCACAATAGTAGTACTTAATGTAACTTAACTATGATGATACAGATTTAAATATATATATAGTGTATCATGACATAGCCTGAACATATCCTATTATTTATATGTAATATCTCATAGCCCTATCTATTTTCTCAATAGATTGATCCATTTGTGGAATGTCAGAAAATAGTGATAAATATGCTGATTTCCCAGAGCCAAAAGTGATGTAACAAAAAGTCTTGTTTTGTCCAAAAAATATTCAGATTGCAATCATATAAAAAACTGCAAAGCAGCAAATCCTTACACGTGAGAAGCTGGAAGCAGAGAGTGTTTAGTGTTTCTAGTGTAAAACAGACCGAAACAATAAATCAATTATCAGAATAGTTTCACATCCAACAGTATGCCAAGATCATGTTGTGTTTTACAAACACAAAAAGGCATGCATCTCTTTTATTGTCCATGTGAATTATATTTGACAGGGCATAATTTCACAGGATTAATATACAATTTAATATTAATTGGGTTATGTCCCAAATCCAAATTTCTACAGGCATTACAACAATAATCTAATAAGAAGAAGAATGTACAGATAATGAGCCATTAGCCACAGTCAATATCATCTCCAGAAGGCCTTGAATACTCCGGCAGTGTTACAGAGGGAGGGAGAGATCTGTGCCAAATAAAAAGACAAGCTGGAAAGCTCCCCAATCAATGTTATTTTCTCTCTCAGTCCCAGACCAACTGTCTATTCATCTGTTTCTTTCAAATGAAAGGTGTGCTGCCATGTAACACTTACAGTCGAGAGATCTGTCTCTTAATTAAAATGTTACAGATTGTGTTTCGCTCGCCGTGCAGACCAAGCATACTGTGTATTGGAAATAACGCTCCCTATAGTGTGCCGTATTGATCAGAGGAGGAAAATAAAGGATGTTTCAGTGAGAAAATAGAATCTGTGTAATGTTGGTAAGAATGTGGTGACGACTACTGGAAGTAAACCCATAACGAGTACCTCATAGGGAGTGGGGGGGGGCTTTTGTTTGAAAAGCCAATTCCATACTAGGACACATGCTGGTCTGTACGATCCATCAAATACGTTGCCTTTGTTTGGATTTTACTTTTAAAGGAGGAGAGAGTATACATTAGCCAGAGTGTACATGCGGTTCTGTACATGCAAGCTCATTCTGAATAGAGGTGTATGAATAATTTATCTTGCCACAATCCAACTGGGAACGTCCTTGGTATTTACATTTTATCATCAAGGGCACTGGATGAGCCCTCACAGCAATCTAACACATGACACATCCTCAGTCTGCGTCGCTTTGCACAATCAAGAGCAACGGGAAATGTTTCCGTAGCGTGGATATATATTTATACTCAGAGAAAACAAAAGGTTGGTGAACATGCAACATGATGACTAAGGGTGGTGGATTATACAGTGGTCACCCGCTAGATGATGGCTCTGAGGGACACACGCATGGGGACTCACTTTACACAATGGCTCCGATGTTTACAGCAGACAATTTAGTTTCCTTCCAACAATTATGAGGGAAATTGAATCTCAGGAAATGTTCGTTTTCTTGTCCATTAGACCAAACAATAACACTATCCCCAAAGGTTTACAAAGACATCTGTCTTCAAAGGACAGTCCAGAAAATTAATATCAACTGGCTCTCAGGCTATGTCAGGACAAAGTAAATCAAATTGAGGCAATCACACGTCTCTTTCTCCTCTTCTTTTTTATTTGCTGTAACATGTAGGAAGATGAAAGTGCGCTTTAAACGCATTCTTGCCTTACAATAAAACACCGCCAACATCCTTTTTTGTGGTTAAATTAAAGATGGGTGTTTGTTAGGTATTGTGACTTAATGAAATTTCTCTCATCTGGCTTTGTGCTTACCGCCTTAGATTGGTATTCATTTAAAAGACATTAGATACATTTTAATCCTGCTGAAAGCTATTGTTGTAAAAGGGAGATTGCGCCTTTAAGTTCACAGTAATAAACTGTGATCCGAATAGAAACAAAAGGCTCGCCCCAACACCAAACAACAGCGAAAAAACACAAGGATTTAAAGCTGCTATCACTTCAAAATTAACAAACAGCAACATTAGACAACAATAAAACCCACACAGTTAATATTTTCTCTGCTGATTGACGTTTGTTTGCAGTAAAATGAGCATGTTTTTATTCCAAGCAGCTGAAAATGTTAATTTGTCTTTTGAAGGCTCCTATATCTTAACAAACATGTGATTTTTATGGCCACAGCATTACAGAATGGGCCTCTAAACTCACCTTTACAGTACAACAGGCTTGAGAGAAATAAGAAAAAATGTGCCCTCTATCCTCTCTCCTTCCTTCCATCTCCCCATGCCCCTTATTTTCTAAAAGTATCTGTTTGAGAGATAAATGACCACTCTGCTGCCGAGGATGACAGCCTACACAAAGATGATATTGAATTTATTTCAGAAATGTTGCAGAACTGACTGTTTGATGTATACTGCCAGACATGAATCATAAAAATTCTATTAAAAAACCCTTGAATGGCTGACACCAGAATATTATTTGTGATGATTAATTTGACTCAGTCATTACAATGGGAGTCAAGTTGGATCGTCTCAGACAAAATTGCTTTTCATTCCCCCGTTGAATTTCCCTGCTATTTTTCTTTTCTTTGTGCTCCGTGCACAACTCTGATCTGATTGGACTTACTGTGTTACCGAGACAGCACACAAATACACAGGCTGTTGGTCTTCTTTATTACTGATCGCTCAGCATCGGGGTTTTGTTACGAAATGAGACGTTCAACATTTGAAACAAAATTACACCTATTCTAACAGAATGACAGATCTGAATTTAAACAGTTTGCAAATGTATTTGTGGAATGGCTGGAAACTGAATTCGCTGATGGACAAGATATTAACATGTTAATGGTTCTTAAGTTTATATTGACATCAGCCTTTAATGTAAAGGCCACTTTACACAGATGCGTTTGAACAAATCAGCTCAAGGCTAAAGCAGTGGATGTTTGACCAATAAGAGGTCAGTGAATCCAAGAATAATTACATTTTGCATTTAAGTCCTCAGCAAGAAACTGAGAATTGTGGGGCGTCAGTAATCAATTTATCATATTTATCACTGTCTAACACTCTGTAAGTGATACAAGGTGTCCTGATGTATGACTACAATGAATAAGACACAAGTAAACACCACAACACAAAACTAGGGATGCTACAATTGTTTTTATCACCGATTAAGATGCAGATTCTTTTTCAAATTAATCAATTAGTTGTTAGTTTATAAAATGTCAAAAACTGTGAAAAATGCTCATCACAGAGCCCAAAGTGACCACTTTCTATTAGCTTCTTTTGTCCAACCAACAGTCCAAACCCTGAAGAGTTTTTACTTACTATCATAAATGAGAAAGGAAATCAGAAAACAAATTGAGCTTCACATCACATTGAGCTTGAAACAATAAATGTTTGACATTTTTGCATGAAAATTGATTAATCGATTATCAAAATTATCAAAACTTTCCACAGAACTGAGTCTCCTTTCCTTTATTGGAAAACCACAAAGTGTAACAGCAGCTGTAACAGGTATTCATGTTTTTGTTTGTTTTTGTCAGTTTAACTCTTGGCACAGGAAGGTCAGTCTCGACAGTAAAGGGTCACTGGCAATGTCGCAGAAAGCAGAAGTACTGTTACTATGGTTACGTGTACTTTAATCCAATATTTAACAGCAAGGAGTCTACATATACAAAATGCACATTGGTGAGGCAAGGAACATTTTCTTCCCTACATCCATTTTATAAATGACATTTAACTCAACTATTAGCAAGAAGCAACCGTAACATCTACTGCAGATATGGAAACTGTGACTTTAAAAATTAAAATAAAATTCTGTTTTGTTTTTTTTTTTACAATATTATCCGTGTTTAAAGAGCAGAGAATCTGCTTGCTGATAACCAACCATAACATTGGTCTGTATTGATGTTAGTTTTAATGAATTCAATTTTGTTTGAATGAAAATATATATTAATAAAATATACATCAATTTTCCACCAGTTTATTATCATGAATGATTCTAAATACTGTAGTACAATTAGGGTTGCGACTTACGATTATTTTTTTTATTATCAGTGAATCTGCCCATTATTTTCACGAGTAATCCAGTAATCGTTTTATCAATAAAATGAAAAAACTGTAAAACATGCCTTGTGTAACTTCTAAGATGAGTCCAAAACCAGTCCAAAAATCCAAAGATATTCAGTTTATATTCATATATGAAAAATTCTCACATATAAGAAGCATGAAACAGGCTAATTTTTTTGCTCATTCAATGATCAACAAAGTTGCCAATACATTTTCTGATAACTGACAAATGTATTAATTGCCTAATCACTGCTGCTGGATTACCATCAGCTGCCATAGCTGTGCAGAAGAGGCCAATTAGAGGTGTGAATTAGAGCTGTAGCAAATTTAGAGTGCTCTGTTGTTGCATTTCGGAGCAAAACTCTTCAAAAATTGATCAAGAATCTAGAAGTAAACTGACTTAAATTGGTGAATTAATTAATTATTTTTTTTGATTAGGTGTTTCTAATGACATGCACCTTGAGAGTTGTGGTTGACCTGACGTTTTATGTGCACAGGCTTGTTAACTTTGGCTCATTGATAATGTATAACACAGCTGCTCAACTTTTGTGATACTAATGATTCAAAGGGGACAGTTTTTTTTACACATCCAAGCCTTGGAAATGCTCCAGTTACCTAACATGGCCTATGCAGGAAATAAACAGGACTATTGGAACTCTTCGACCCTAAAATAACTCTGTGTATAACTCCATCTCTGTAAACTCAATGACTACATCTGCAACCCATATGGAATATCTATGGTTATCTGTACTTCTTCAAACCCGAGTTGTCTCACTTTTTTTCTTTTTGTGTCCCTCTTTCAGAGCTACACAGGTCAGAGTGGTGGCGGTGGGGGAGGAGGCGGAGGTGGCGGCTCAGGCAGTGGAAATGGAGCTGGGGACGAGGACTACGAGATCCCCCCCATCACTCCACCGAACCACCCCGAGCCTCCTCTTCTTCACCTGATGGAGCACGACTCTACAGGCTACCTCTGCCACTCGCTGCCACACAATGGGCTCATCAACCCATATTCCTACCCAGAGCTGCCCACACTCATGATGTCTAACATGCTGGCACAGGACAGCCACCTCGTCTCCAGCCAAATGCCCTCGGTGAGTAGCACTGCGTGGACTGAACTGCACCATGGGAGCTTTGTAACACCAGAGAGCTGACGTTTGAGGAGTCAGAAAGTCTTATCAGTAATCCTCACAAATGCGTAAGAATGCCTTCAGTGTTGCAGCAAAATTATCGGCAGAGGTGTCTTCCTCTCCAAAACAGATTTAAACCGGTAAAAACACTAAAAAACAAAGCAGATTCATGTTAAAGAAATCAGTGTTTTTCTGACACTCTTGTCACTACTAACTACAACCAGTGTTTGGTGTGTCCATTCATACTGTAGAAACATCATGGTGAAACATGAAGATCTCAATAAACGAGGACCCACTCCCTATGTATATAAACAGCCAATTCTAACTCCACCAAAACACAATTCTTATTTTCAGGTAATTATAAACTAAAGAAAAGATACTTATTATTTTATATTCCATTTATGAGAATATATGCCCAAAAATCCAACACCCTGGACCTTTAGTCAAAGTAAAAGATGTTTAATGGCTCAGAGGAAAGAGGGTTTGACTCAGGTGCATTTTGTTAACTCTGCTGGCTTATACCAAAACTTTAGGGACTCAAAGATGTTACTTTCTATGTTAATCTGAGACACCCAGAAGGACATGAGGGCGAACTCTTTCCCCCTCACAAGTACACACACTCAAGATCAGACACCATACACCAACACAGACACAACATTGCACTTTGAGGGGGGAAAACAGATGATGGAGCACACAAGAGATTGGACTTTTAAAATCATCTTCAAAGCTTTTTGGTTATTGCAAAACATCCAAAACATCCATTTTAAAAAGAAGCTCTCTAATATGAAACAGATTACAACCCTATAAGGTAAATGTAATTTCCAAGACATGAAGAAGGGACCTAAGTGGGGGGAACTGAACAATTGTTCAGTGGTTGCCGTGTCAGCTCTGATGCATGGAGAAGAGGATTGTGGGTAAATCCATCAGCATCATATCTACCTCGACAGCATGCATCGGTCAATCTGTCAAGCCTTCAAACATGAATACGCACTGATTACTCCCTCAGCTCCACACAGAACTGCTCCTCCACAAATTAGCATCTCCAGACTGTAATTGCATTCATGAGAACTGCAGGAAATAGAGCAGGTTTTTATCACAACACATGACATATATACAGTTCGGAAAGCTTATGCATGAAGCAAAAAGCAAAGGTTCTCCATTAACCAGCCTCTTATACATAGCGCTCTAAAGGGCAAGAAATTAGTAAATGACTGGAGTTAAAAGTAATGTTGTGTCTCTTTTTTGGCTCTTATTCAGTGACCAAAATGTTAATAGTCTAATAGATGCGCAATGAATAACATTTATGTTGAGGTTTTATTAAAGATGCATGAATTTGTCAGTCTAACATCAGCATCTGCCGATATCTGCTTTGTTGACTTGCATTGGCCTATCAGCAAATCAGATGACATTCAGCTGTGGCCAGTGTTTTTGTGTTGTGTAGCATCAGTTCTGCTCAGGCTTAAAAACATAGCTCGAGCTTATGTGAGTGCACATGCGCCAGCCGTGCATGCAGCCCGTTGCGATCGCTTTGCAATAACTACTTTGATGTGCAATAATCCAGTGCAATAACTACATCCATGTGTCATATTCTATATTCAAATGTTGGTAATCTGTTGTTTTATTTATCACATCAGTAGAAACAAGAACAAAATGTACATTTATATTAATACTTTAGTGTTTAGATATATTTATGTTATATTAGTACTTAAGTTTAAATTTTATTGATATATTCGACACTTTCCTACTTCTTTTAAGACTTTGAATGGGAGCATCTGTAACTAAAGGCAATTTCCCCTCGGGGATCAATAAAGTATTTCTGATTCTGATTCTGAGACTAACGGTGTCTCATCGTCCCAAGGACAAAGTGTGGGACCAACAGAGATCTACCCAGGGCCATCTTTGGAACAAAATGTTGTAGTAAATTCACTTTTACGTGTTATTGGACACGTAAAAATATTGTTTCCCTTATAATGCTACATTGAGAACAACAAATCCATGTTGAGATCTGCAGGAGGCTAGTTATGATTAGTTGTTTACAGCCAGTGTCCAGAACTAACAGCTAACTGAGGTTGCATTAAGTGACAATATGATCAAGCAGAAACCTGGGGTTTAAAACCAGGGTTAAAAAAAAATGAAGCCAATTCAGAAGGGCAAAAATCTGCAGTTCCTTAAATGTCCACTTGAGGCTGGCTCCAAAACAGACCAAATGCCCATAGATCCCTACTTTAAAATGCCCAAACTTGGATACCTTGGAAAAGAAAGTGCACATACAATACTAACAGATGCAACGTGTTCAGGGTTTGAAGTTCAATTTGTACCTTTACAACTTACTTGATATTGACTGAGAAATCAGAAAAAGCCAAAAATAGCTACACTCAACAGCTGTGCTTTTTAATCGGTTGTATACTGTTCATCATGTTGTACATATGTTTTACATTTTTTCCATTTGAGGCGTCTCCAGAAATGACAAATCAGCCATGTGTTTTTCTGTATGTTAATGAAAAGACAATCTTTTGTACACAGCATGCATTAAATACATATATGTGCATATCAAGGTCAGTATATCATAATGTTCATCATAAACAGATGAAATCAGAATAAACAACAGTGAGCATAAATACGGCTTGATAAAGATATGAAATATAAACATGCTATATATTATAGTATATAATGCTGGAATATTCCCTCGAGGTATTGGATTCATGTGTCATTTATCTTCATATTCGTTTCACATTTTGGTCGTGACCTTTACTGTGGAGACAGTGGTTGATTGGCCAGTCTTTTGCTCGGCAGTCAGGATATTTGTTACTGCTACAGAGGGCCACACTCGCTGGTTTTAATAGATTGGGTGTTTAGGTTGTGTGATAAAAATGCATGAGGTTTGAAAGGTTTGACATGACATACGATGGACATGAAATCAAAACACTTGAAGTGGAGACAAAGATTTTTTTTTTTTTTTTTACAAATTAGTTGTAGTTTCAGGGTCATTAAGAAGCAAAAAGCCTAAAGAAATCACAGCTTTCGATCAGATGATGAGTGATCTTTAAGAAATAGTTCTAACCTCCCAAACCTTGATATTTCTAACTGGCTCTGAGGGAAGCTCCGAGGAACACATGGGAGACCTTTTCAGGGCTCTGCTTCAACTTCACTGCAAAAAGCAGCATATAAAGCGAACTCAGAAAATTTCTGAGTCAAATAGGCTGCCTGGCGAAACTACCAAACCGTAGCAGAGGTTCATTTGTGCTGAGAACGGAGTGTCTATTAAATTGGTGCCTCACCTTGACACAGTCTGTTGAGCAGAGTAATTAAGCAAACTCTGCAGTTCAAACATGAGATTCTATCATAATGAATACCTCACTTGACATGGATAGATAAATAACGAGGGTTAATGCTAATTTTAGACAGTTTTGTGTGCTAAAATATATACGAGTGCCATATGTAGATAGAAAGGGATTTCACTGCTGCTGTTGATGGCGTCTTGTTTGTGTGTGTCTATGTGTTTCTGTGTCCTCACTATAAACAATATCTTTGCTGTTGAAATGGATCCACTACATCTGGAGGTCAGGCCTTATATTCAATCTTGAGCACATTGAAAAAAAAATCCATTAGGGTTCATCTTTCCTGCATCAGCCATTCTATTGTGGTGCTGCAGTGAGATCTGTTTTCATCAGGCAGATTCAATACGTGAGCTGGGCAATGAAAAGAGTGCAATAGAGTTGGATGAAGAGAGGAGGGGTGAGGATGGAGAGAGAGAGAGGGGGGCATTGTGGGGAGGAAAGCAAGAAGAAATTGCACAGAGGAAAGAGGTAACTCTTATTCAAAATGAGCATATACCTCCAGTTTTCTGTACCTCCTGGATTTCATTATTAGATATTTTAGAGATAATTCAGTTGAGTGAAATAAGGTTATTCTGTCGCAACAAAAGGCTGAGAGCTCCTGGTTTCTAAATGCGGCCCTACGTGATTCAAGTATGAGGACATTTGAAAAGTACTCCATTGCAGGTGCAACAATATAAACATAAAATAAATAGGGCGATTATATAACAAAAAGGATTTCGAGGAGAGCAGCATTACAGCAGCAGTTGATCAGAGTCAGGGAGCTGTTACACACAATAGACAGTGTGTGTTTTGTTTGTGGTGTTGCGGTGAACTGTGGGACTTAACAGTGTTTAGATTTAGATCTTGGGGTGGATACAACAGAGAATTGTGGGTGTGGATCCACCGGACCAATGACAACTATCAGGATTTTCACATGCAAAGTAAAGACTAGAGAATATTAAAGACTGGTGTAATTATATGTTTTCTTTCTGATGTCCCATAAAAACACCCAAACCAGCGTGTAAGTATGTATCTAACCCAAGCCCATTTCTTCCTTTTTAAGTCATAGATATACAAACCAGTCACAATTATACGTCTATATATTTATATAAATGTCAGTGTAGCGTCAAGTCTGCCCTCAGTCCAACATGTGAGGACGAAGTCAAGTCCATTTTTAGCTGTTGTTGTTTTGATGTTACCTGCAGATTTTCTAGATATAAAGTTTCCTTTTCCATAACTGACAATCTGTTAATCAGACTATCTGAGGTCCGAGTCCAAGACACTGGTGTGGTTGGTTTAGTCACTGGTTTAGCTAGGCTAGCCAGGCTAAGCTTGCAGGCTCACTGTTTGTCACTCGTTGAAGTCTGTGATTTTAAATCGCTAAAATCCAGGTGTTGGTCAAAGACAAAATATTTGCAGAGAGAGATAATCAGAGGACTGAAACGAAAACTCCAAAATCTGCTGTTTTTAGACAAAGACTGTCAAACAGCAAAGAGACACACAAAGCACAGACAGCTGACACAGCTGTCTGTTTTGCCGAAACTGGCACAGTGAGGATTATTAGATAGAGATAGCAGTGTTATTTTTGACTGCCTCTTTGAGTTTCAGCAGTTAGTAGTTGGCTTGGAGGTGGTCTGTACCCGCCATTAATTACGAGCATGTTACCAGGTATTACACATTGCATCTTGAAGTCATTTTTTTATGTTAAAGTGCCAAAAAGTCACTGGTTACAACTTTTTAATTAGAATTTTTGGTTGTTTTAAGTCCGCTATACTATTAAATTAATTAACATTGGGCTCTACATAATTGTTGAACAAAACAAGCAATTTTAAAATATCAACATGTGTTTTTCGGGGGAAATTGTAGTTTTGCCATTTTTCAGTTTTCTGACATTTTACAAAGCAAACCATTTATCAACTACATGTCAAAATGATCAGCAGGTTTAATGAAAATAATTGTTAGCTGCAGACCCACTAATTATTGGAATCAGTTCATTGCTGGATTTGGTTCATGGGATTTCTTTAAAAATCGACTGACTATTGCCTAATCCTTTACAGATAGTTGAAATTATCAACAGAACAGAGTCGATGGAAGCTAACTTCCCCATCTGACAAGGTGGTGACTTTTTAGTCTTTTTTCTCCTCTGCTGACCCTCAAAATCCTGAAAGACATAATTGACTGTACTCTCCTAATTTTGTAAAGAGACCATTTTCAATTCATGAGGTATTTTTCGCTGATGCTTATTGTGTTGCGGTCTGAAGCCCCTCCTGGCCAAACCTGATATCTTTCAGAGAGCTCTTTTCTCTGATGCTCTGATGCACTTGGCAGGGCCTCGCTCTCTCTTTTTCTCTCTCTCTTTCTCTCTATCTCTCTCTCTCTCTTCCAAAACACATTAGACATTTAATAGCCATGCTCAGGTTGCATTGATCTTATCAATACAACCCAGAAAGATACACATCTCTGCTGCTGGTGAATAATTTCTGGACACACAACAAGTGAAGTGGCCTTGTTGTTGTTTCTGTTGCGTTTTACACCAAAACTTCCCTAAAGGGTTTTATTATTGGCTGGACAGATATATGAGCTTCACACCTGCGCTGCTGTGACAATCTATTTGAACAGAAAAGGCTCCATATTCAATTATGGTACATTTAAAATGCTCCTCAAATTCACATGACCCGTGCCTGCGACTGGAATAAATTATCTTTGATTAAGTTTTTTTTTTTCATCTTCCTCAATGATGCATGCAATATTAGCCATCATCAAACTGGCTCGAGTGTGATGTTTTGAATATGTAACAGATGATGAATGTATAATCAACCAGAGGATGTTATGTGCTATGTATTAGATGAAAAAGCTATGTGCAGCTCCGTCAAACTCCCAGGTATTATCTCATTTGTTATTTTGCAGAATACAAGACGTGAATGGGGGTCAGTTCATTTGTAATGAGTGTGGTCCGCCGGCTGTATTCATATTCAAATTCATACTCTTAATTTCTTTTGTTAGCAACATTTAAATGTGGGAATTTTCCTCACCAGCTCTTTATCTCCAGTTGTCGGGGTTAATTATCAAGTGTTAATCCTACCCCTTATTGTCATGTTAAGTTGTTTTCTTTTCCTTTTCTTTATTTTTTACTCACAAGGCATTAAGTGCTCCTGGCAGGTGCTCGCTCTCCGAGCCGGCGTGAATGAAATATGAGCTGCAATGTCAACTGAACTTGTCACAGACAAGCTGGGATGAATTAATGATAAGAGAGCAGAGGTGTGTTTTAATGTGTTCTCCCTCTGATGGAGGGTCTCGGCGAGCGTATTATCGCATACTGTACACCTGCTGGTTTTTGTATAAACATGGAACAGAGAAAAAGGTGGATTAGAGATAAGGTGATGCATTCATAGAGAAAATCTCCTAATTCTCAGTCTGAAAAAATGAATAGGACTGTACGTCACCTCGACTGTTATCGAGTGACTTTTCAGAAATGTTGTAATTAAACGTGTTTAGACTTTTCCACTTTAAATTTGTCTTACCTTTAAAGACTTGCTGCTCTTTGAGGCTTTGCCTTATATTCTACACTTTTCATTCAGATGAAGAAAACCTATTCCTCCTTTGAAAGACCTTCATTTCCAGTCATTTTTTAAAGGGATTAGAGGCGTCTGCGGAAAATGATGGAATGTCTGTCGCTTTTCACCACAGTTCAACAAGCCCACTGATAGAACGGGACTTGTATTAGTTATTCCAATGTTGATTCAAGCATAGATGATTCTGAATGATCAATGCCTCCAGCGGAACAAAAATATCACTTGCTCGTTTGATGGCCTCTTGAAAATTTGCAGAAAAAAATATAGGGCTGTTCTTTAACCACACACACATACACACACACACACACACACTTTTTTTGTGATTATTTATTCTCAAATTGTCCCTTAGGCTAATGTTCCATTTGGCATTTCACACCTCCCTTTCCCATAAATGAACCATCACAGCCATAAATCACTGGACAAACAGAGACTTGTGCAAACCCTGAAAGGTTCAGAGATTTATGTAACACATTCATGTTTTCCACTTCCTCATTTTAGTACTCCACTGGTAAAGCCTAGCTAATAAAAGGTCCTATTAATATTTCCTGTTGCTTAGCAACGGCAGGCAGCAAGTAATAGCATTCTGTGGAAAAATAGATGACCGATAAGGAAAAATTCAATTCTTTTCTCATCTCCTGGGAGAAAGTGCCTTATTTCTCTGGCAATGTGATATGAAACTGTAGTTGTATATTAAGAAATATCTTAAAAGAAATATAGGTTATTTTCCAATTTCATCATTTTGGGGGGATTTTTATTGCAGGCTAGAACGGCAGCTCATCTGTTTTCTCCACCCTGATAAAGTCAATTAACCTATCGGATTAAGCTAATCACAGGATAAGGTGCCGACTTAATTTCTTTCTTTTTAATCAGAAATTCTAAAGAGATGGTGTTAAATAACATACAAGCCGAACTTTGAAAGGATCAGCTCTGTGAAACAAATTGCATTTCATTTATATTGCAGGTATAATTTAAACTTGTTTTGCACAAACACAGGCCGGCATCTACGGTATATGGATGCAAAATCTCTTCTAATAACGCCGCTTATCAGTGTGATCCCAGGTAATGGAAGAGGATCTCCACAGTGACAATTTTCAATTTAGATAATTCATCACATCGTATTTCAAAAACAACTGAGTAAAAGATGTGTTATCGCACACATGTTGTTGTCAGTGGTCTCCTTCATGCCATAGATGTGATCAACAGCGGCATTCAAGCAGAGAACAGAAGCTAAAGAAACAAAGGCAGATTCAGCCGCAGCAGATAGCCAGTGTTATGAAGCAGATACATAGATAAGGGATTTCATATTACACTTAGCCACGGGCCCCTGCGGAGATTTATCATGCCATGAAATCGTGTCCATATTGCACTGTGCCCTATCTCAACCATCCATCAGCTCATTCTGCTTTCACCACCAGGAATATTCTGCCCTGGTGGCGGAGAGCCGTCCCATGTCATCTCACTCAGGGACGTCTCCCCTGCTGTGCCACCAGCCACCAGTTCAACACAACACTGCCACTCTGTCTGCTAATGTGCACGAGAGCCGCGGTGATTAAAACACTTTGTGTATTCATGTAACACAGTCCGCACAGTGTGTTGAGTTACTGTAATCCAGCACCAAGAGGCACAAGCTACAGAATTCACAGGCATTCATCCTCAATCGTGGAAAGCAGGAGAAAATAATTTGAGAAATGTTGAGATGATTGTCACAGTTTATATTTGATATCAGAATATCACCAAAGACATAAAGTGTCAGAATATCTCTGCTGTATAAACATTTTTAGGTATCTATAGGATTTAATAAAAAAAAAAAAAAATCCAGTCGAATCGTGATCTTAAAATCAAAACACTAATCGAATAGTGGATTTAAAGATTCATAAACCCTCTTAGTATAATGAAATTAAAATGTATTTATATTTAGGAACTTCTGACAGTAGATTAATCCACTATAAATCGATATAAAGGGGGAAAAATACTATGATATTCAGTGGAACCACTAGAATCTTAAAAAATGCCATGATACAAATTTTAGGTCACACCACCTCGCACTAACTTAACATTAGCATTGTTTTCTATTTAAAATTCGTGCCTGTTTTCATTATCAAGACACAGGTGAACAATAAAAAAATAATACTGTGATTTACAAGCAGATTTTTTTGATTATTATTAAAGTCTGAGTATTTAGTTAGTTCATTGTTTTAGTTTTAGTGAATGACTTTTAAGGAGTCAGAAGTGAGTATATTTGGATGAGAGGCTGGAGCTGTAAAGGAGCTGACTCACAGACCGTAGCGATGCCTCGCTCACACAAATATGCCCTGTCCTTAATTACGCACAACCGTGGGCCTCAATCTTTGAAAACGGGTGAGTTATATAAAAAAATAAAATAAAATTCTCCCCCCTACAGTTGTCATGAATATTGAAATTAGCTGTAGAGACCCAAATCATTTCTTGTACCAGGCTGTAAACATGTTTATTTTGGCAAACTTGGGCATTTTAACATGGGGGTCTGTGGGGATTTACTCTGTTTTTCGAGCCAGCCTCAAGTGGCCAGTCAAAGAACTGCAGGTTTTGGCACTTTTGCCTTGGCTTCATTTTTCAGCCTCGGAGATTGCCACTTAAACAAAACACAAAAACAGTCACAACTTTACAAACACAATACAAACAAAAAAATAAAAACATACACCAACAGGGAAAAAATGGGCTGTAGTCAATTCCAGTCTTACTAATTAGGTAGAACCAAGTCCAGTCCAGAGGGGTCCACCGTATCCTAGACTAGTTGCCATATCTTAATAAATCCAATAATATTATGATGAAGGGTGCAGCGGGTTTCAGCGTATACTTAGTACCAGTCATCCAGTGTGGGGAAATATTTTTTGTATTAATTTTAGTTATCAAAAGGGACTCTTAAGGGAAGAAAATCGGTTGCTTATTTGTGTTTTCTTTCAATTTTCTTTTACAAAAATTATTTTTCTGAGCCGTCTATGTAGCAAAACATTCTTTTTTTACTTGAGTAAATGGAGTTTCCATTCCTGTGTTTGCCACAGGAAACAAGATGTGGATGTACAGGGACATTACATCCATGAAAACCTGTATCAAGTGTCCTTTTAAACAAATCTTTTTTTTGTTGGTGAAAATCATTAAAAACAAAAACATTAAGCCTCTTATAAATTGTACCTCAAGGTGTGATTGCATGTACCATAATAGAAACAAGTTCATTTGTTTGGCAGTCCGCTATCTGTTGCATTTGTTATAGTTCAAAGCTAGAGAATAAGGTGAAGATTGCTTCTGTCACAAATGTGTGAAATTTCTCTAAGCGGATTTTACACGTATGAAAATCCCCTCGCCATGACCTGCACTGTGCAGCACATACAGTACAGAACTGTATGCACCTTATACTTTTCATTTGTGATCTTTCTTGTTTTTGTGTTCATTATTTCTGCATCTACGTTCGTTTTTTTGTTGTTGTTGTTGTGTGAGTGCGGGCATGCCCACACACACACACACACACACACCAACGCACACACACACACACACACGCACACACACACACACACACACAAAGTGTGTTTGACACGGCAGTGAGGAGTCTCATTAGTGGGAGCAGAGGAGCCTTGCCTTCTGCTGTCAAGAGTGTGTGTCCCTACCGCTCCTCACAGCCGTCTCCTACATGTCATGTCAGGCAAGGCTCTGATTCTCTGACGCCGTGCTTTGTGAGGTGAGCTCAGAGACACGCCCGGGCTGAGAGGGAGCGAGACAGGGGGAAAAGAGACAGTGAGAGAGAATAAAAAAGACTGAAGAACAGAGAGGGAGAACTGGGGGGTTGGAAGAGAGAGGAAGAGAGGGAGAGAAATAAAAGCAAAGGAGGTTCTGACATTAGCAGTAATGAGGAACATGGAGGATGGTGCCGAGGGGGACATCATGACATTACTATCTGCAAATCAACCACTGCCTTGTTGCTGCCACAGATTCACTCTGAAAGGCGTTCAGGGTGGCACAGTACTTTTCAAACCGAAAGTCAATCACAACCAGGGACGTCAGCCTCTTTGTACAAACGCTTCCAGCTATACTCTTAGATTTAATCATTAATAATAATAACAACATAAGCAGTATTAAAGGCCCCATGTTTTAAAAAGTCAGATTTTAATGAAGTTGCGATGTCACAACTAAACTTTCCAAAGCTGGTATCTCCTGCCTCCGTGCCATTACAGTCATTCTGTAACGTCAGGACATTTATCGAAAACTACTGTAAACCCACTTGTTCACAAACGCTTACAGCCTCTAGTTCACTCATCTCCAACAATCATTAGTATTATTATTACTGTTCTTGTTTTTCTCTTTATTATTCATTTTATTTATTTATTCATTCATTCATTCATTCATTCATATATTTATATTGTCTTACTTTTAAAATGGCCTTGGGTACCTTGAAAGTTGCTATATAAATACAAGTTACTAATATAATAATAATAATAATAATAATTATTATTATTATTATTCCCCGGATGCAATGACAGTACAGAAATGCCGATAGAACAGTTTTGGAAGACCAATCGGAGCAGACTGGGCTTTTTTTTTAGGAGGGTACTGAAAGAGAGAGGCGCTAAAATTGTGTTTCAGAGAGCGGGTCAATACAGGTATATTCAGGCAGATTGTATAAAACAAATAATGTGTTTTCTGAACATTGAAGCATGTAAACAAGTTCTGGTACAAACCAAAAATACAAATATAAACCTGAAAATGAGCATAACATAGGACCTTTAAGTTCTTCTCACTCACAGGAAATTAAAACACCAGCACAAAGGCTGGTAAAGCTGCATAAAACTTGACCATTTTTTCATTTACTTTTGTTATAACTTCTGTCTTTTTATTTTTATTTTTCTCTGTATCTGTATGGCACAGCTTAAAAGTCATTCAGGTATTTTATGAAAATATCAAAAGTGCTGGCACCCACTCTACTTGGCTTTGAGAGATGTAGTGGCAAAGTCCATTTCAGCAGCGTGGTTACTTAAGACAGTCATGGAAATTGCTTTTTCTCTCTTTTCAAGTTTGTGTTAAAAACTCGTAATTATTTCCTTACGCTTGCTGGTTTGTGAGCTATTGCAGTTTTTCTGCCAGATTAATTACTTGATCACAGTTCAGCGCAGGAGGTGCAAGAGCAACTATTTCACATTTTTCCTTTTGACTAGCGCGTAATTGGAATGATTGAAAGTGACCTTATAGTGTCTTGTTTTGGCAACATGGATCGACTGCCAAGCTGTTAAATAAAATGAGGTTTTAATGGTGTGTTGGTAGATGCAGTTGGCTGCTAGTACACCTGGATCATGGCATCGTATTACAGCTGAATCAAAGTCTCCTTGTCTCACTGAATGATATTTTATAAGTCGTCTTGGCTTAGTTTTTAAAATGCATCCAATTAAGCTTCGACAAATTCTTAAAACGCTTATGTTTCTGCTTCCTCTTGAACATCCCAGCATCTGCTGCCCATCATATCTCCTTACTAAGCATCTGTCTGATGTCACAAGAAGGCAGAAGCAACGTTTTGCCTTTGCTTTCATACTTAAGTAGCGTATGATTCATAAATCCACTCTCTTATTAATTCTCCTCAGCTTGTGTAAATGACCCTCCTGGGTATATATAAGCTTGATAAACCGAAGACATGGATGAAGGGAGAGAGAAGAAGAGAGAGAGAGAGTGAGGAGTGGGGTAAAGAGGGAGGGGTGGAGGCTCCAAGGCTCTTTGAGGAACAGAGTTGTTAGTGCTTTGCCCTCGGGGTGAATGAGAAGTAGCTTTGAGGGCTGTGAGGCCCAGGGTTGGCTCCCCACCTAAAGGCGTGTTTACCACCGTGTTGCGCGGCGGCTGTGCTTTTGAAGGATCAGTCTTGAACGCGCCTCTAATTAAAGCTGTCATGGCTGGGTGCCTGCAGGGATAATGTTCTATTATTATAGTCATTTGTTTCAATTAAACGCTGGGTGATTTTACAATAGCAGCCGTGAACCTGTGTGAGTGAGCCATCACTCTAAACAAGATGGCTCCAGTCAGGCAGGGAGTGAGGGGAGGGAAGTCTCAGGACTCTCAGACGCATTGATCACCACGTGTTAAAGCAGGGATTCAAAGTCTGACGGCGCTCATTAAAGAAGGTCAGCAGGTTAAGTTTCTTAGATATAATAAAAACTGACATTGTGCAACGTCATTAGCAATCACATTTCACCTTTTATTTTCACTATGGGGGATTTTCTGATAACTGTCACGATCGCCAGCTAAAGTGAAACTAAAAGCCAGCCCCAGATTCACTTTTGTGAATCCTCACTGTATTTGCTTTGTTTTAGGAGCTGTTACTTGGATGTATGCTACTTACAGTCTGGCAGCTAGATGCTACCTTTTAATGAAGCCCTGACCTCACCTGAACACTGTGAGGGTACACACCCATAAACACCCCGAATGCAGAAAAAATGACGAAAATAAGATAAATACAGGCAGAAGAGGGCAGTATCTCTGCAAAAAATGATGACACCGCCACACACTTCTAGTGGGTCATAAGTGATAATTGAAAGGGATTACTTCTTGTTTTTTAGGAACATCCAGCATAGTATATCACTGAAGTGAGTGGACTAAAAGTGAATTGAGTATGCAGTTCATTTTTAACATTTTGTATTTTCAACAGTAATACAATAATGGAATATAAAGGCCTACAACTGAAACAAGATATAATCACAACCACAAAACAAAAACAACAAAAATGATTAAATAAGTCAGCAATAGCAGTAGTCACAGCCAGTTGAGCTTATAAAATGCAGTTTACTGCCAATATTATTACTCCTCAGTGGTAAAGAAGTATTCAGATCGTTCACTTAAGTAAAAGTAATAATACCAAAGTTACATTTAATAAATTTGTTACTGTTAAACTGAAAATGTTCCTTGAGTAAATTTATGCAAGTATAATATGGAAAATGTATTAAAGTATTAAAAGTAAAAAAGAAATCAGTGCAGAAAATTTTAAAGCAAACTTAATAAATCAAAAATAATTTAAATTATTTATAGGAAAAGCAGAAAGTCATAGTTATTTAGATAATATATTAATACTACATGTATTTATTTTCATATACATTAAGTACCTTGAATTGTTTTTGCATGAAACATGACAAACAACTATCAAAATACATTCATAGTCTATCCTCTAACGGTTGCACTTACGTATTTTCATATGATTTGTGTGCAGAAATCTTAACTTGTAAAGTAATTTATGTTATCAAATCATTTTTGTAGAATGAAAAAGAACAATATTTCACTTCAAAGTTTATTGAAGTATAAGTAGAAAGAAGTATGAGATTAATTTAAATAGAAAAAAAACTCAACTTTGAACTTGAGTAAATGCACTTAGTTAAATTCCATCACTGTCACTCTTAATCGATTGTCTTTATACTATTAGTCCCTTAAAAACGCATATCTCTCAATGCCAAAATGAATGCAAGTTTTCCAAATAATGCTAAAATAGGAGGTTCTTCATCTAACCTTTTTTGCAATATTGTGTAGCATGCAGCTGCAGCACACAAAGCGATTCTAGGAATGCATCTGCATCTACGTCCATAATTGGATTTTAATCCTAATACAACATGATGTGGATTTAGAGGTATATATATATCCCAACTACCTTCTTAATCTTACTTTGGGCTGACAGCCAAAAAGTTACCAATTTGGGTCATGACCACATAAGATGACTATATGTGTCGGCACTTAATTAAAAAGCGACACACGCTGCAGATTTATTTAGTTATTTTAAGATGATGATAAATTTCTGATTGATTCTATAGCATCAAGAGACTGGTTTATTATGATACCATGGCAATAAAAGCTTGCATAGCAATCAAGTCGCTTATTTAAATGATTAAACAGACGCCACTCTGGTATAATCATCATGAGGACGGAGCAAGGTTAGCTGCTTTGCTCTCCGCTGGTGTGAATCTCTCCTCTTTCTCCTTGTAGCTGTATAGGGCTCTCTTCTCCCCTTTTCTCATCTCTGTGCTGGTGGTCAAATCCCCTTAGCTAAATCAAATGGTGCAGGCAATTGGAGCGGCCGTGAAACCATTTCAAAGGTAAGGTCAGCAGGAGCAGGGGAACAATGGCTTTGTGATATTCCATCTCACACACAATGTGCTACACATAATTGGAAAGCCTTTGTTATTTGACTCCCATTTGACTATGATGTACAAGATGTGAATACAAACACGACAGGCGTAACGATGGCAGAGGAACACGTTCACACCGAGTTTCCTGGCTTTACATCACAGTTTAGGTCTGCCTGGCTGCTCATCACCAAAAAGCAATATCTAACTGTCCCCATGCTAACTTTGGAGATGGATTTTAGTACTTAGGTCATATGGGTTTTTTGTATCCTTTTTCCCCCCTACTTTTTCCCTCTGTTATGTCTTTTTGCCTCTCTCTCTCGCTCTCTCTCTCCCTGTTCCAGCGTCCTCTTTCCCTTCCTCTTACTTTCCCTCCTCTCCATTTATGAGAAACTCTGATCTCCTGGGGCTTTACAACAAACAACTAAACTGCTGGAGGTTAAGCACAGCTATGACAACACCCAAGAGAACTCAGAATCCAACGTTATGAATAATCTAAATATATAAATTTAGGGCACTGCATTGCTCAAGTTGGCACTTATTGGTTTATGGGTGTACCACAAAATACAGCAGAAAAAAAATATAACGGCTTTGAGCAAAGTGTTCAGTAAGTTAGCTGCTCTGATATTAACTACTTGCAATGCTAGCTTTTTCAACCGAAAACTATCTATCACGTCGACCCCACAAAAGAAATAACATAATTTTCATGTTGCATCACAGATCAATTGAGGAGTGAAATTAGTTTTAGGCCTGTTATGTCAAGACCATGAGAAGTCAGTATGAGTCAAATGAGCTCTACACAACATCCAGAGCATCAATATAGCAGCAAACAGCTATTTGCTATGTAAAGATGTAGTGGAGAAATGGCATCTTAAGTAGAGAGTGACAACACGTTCTGTTTGTGTTATATGATCGGAGCTTTTCTTTTCATTGTTGTAGTGTATGGTTCAACCACGCGTGCATGTAAGTCCGCAGTTTACGCTCGCACGTCAAGTACTGCTGATATCAGGAAGGTGTCATTGCAGAGTCCCCACCCTCCAGTTCCACCCCTGGTTAAAACAAGCCCCCAGGAATACCACCTTACTTTGATGCCAGTTTTGCATAGTGGCGAAACCATGCTATCACAGCTTCTGGGTCTGTTGCCTGATGCCATTGGGCCCAGAATACTTTTTATCTGATAGTCTTGCATAGTGAAAGAGAGATTTTTTTTTTGAGTGCCACTGTCCCCGTGAAATTATTCGTTACACTATCAGGATTTTATCCTTTAAGTCCGGTAACATTTTAAAAGCCTGGAAGAGCTGCACTATTAAATCATTGTATCTTCCATTGTATGACGTTAGCAGAGGGCTAAACCAGAAGTTAGCCGCTTGACCAGTGGCAGTTGGCTGCTTGACCAGCAAAGTCTCCAGAACACTTGCTCTGTGGGCCCCAAGATGCAGAAGATCCAAGTAATTTTATAAATTTGGGGGCTTTTTTTGACATGCACAACTGAGTAACTCTCATAGAAATGAGCAGGGGTCCGTCCTCCAACACTGTATCCAGTTCTTGATAAATCTATGGGTTAAAACCCTTAGCTCTCTCAGCGTTATTGCTGTCTAGTCCTTTGTTCTTGCAGTTGGCACCATTAGTTGCTACCCTATGGCTCAGCCACCTCCATAATGACAACAAGCACCAAACTCCAGGCTAAAAATAAAGCCGAAACCCTCGCTGACCAAATATGATCACTTCTGGCTAAATATGTTCACTTCTGGCTCCAAAAAGCCAAGATCCAAGATGCCAAACTTGAGGCTTCAAAATGACAGTCCACAAAACAATGGGTGATGTCACAGTAGCTACGTCCATTATTTTATACAGATTATGGTTGAGAGTCGTGTGCATACAATCTGTGAATCACACTCTGAACATTATATAGAGCTCCTCTACTAAAGGCAGAAAGGTGTGACCAGTCCTGCTGCCCACTGTGCATCTGCCCCCCCTCACCCCTCCTTTGGCCAGCTATTTGGATGATACCATTAAGAATTAGCATACAGTACCTATGGCAACCGGCAACCTTTGTCAGAGTCTTTCATAATATTTGTACAGCCGTCTGCCGCTTGCTTTATTTAGCTCGGGCTTGATGGCCCTGTGTGATAACTTCTTGCTCTTTATGTCGCGCACAGGTGAAAGCAGCAACTAAAAGCACCCAGAAACATTTTAAAAGATGACATATAGGAAAGACTATTAGAGGCAGATTATCACAGCTGGAGTGTTTTGAGTAATGAGCACTAGTCCTGTGGGTGCTGTACTGTACAGTATATAGCTGCTTTTAGAAACGGTAATACGCACTTTCATACTCAGGAATCAGTGCCTTTGTGCTCGCATTGATGTGTCTTTGCTGTTACAGTAGCTATAGCTTCGACTATCACTTTCATCAGGCTCTCTGCAGTGCAACAGTTAATTTGTTTCTGCATTTTCTGGTGACTTACTGCTTCATTAGTTAGGACAGAGCACTCAGCTCTAATGAAAACGAGTCAATGCTATGAAATGTAAGAGTGAAGATGAAGACCAGCAGATGAAATGTGTGCTTGATGTGAAATAAAATCAAGACATGCACTGAATTATTTTATATTTTTGCTGAAAATGAATTGTAAATCGACTCATATCAGCAGTAAGACACACTCCCCGCTATGTTCTCCACCATTTTATTATTTATTATTATTACTTTATCATTTTCAAGAATAAGGTGAATTGGTATGTTACATATTTTCAAAATATAAGAACATATTAAAATAGATTCATGTACATTTGTAAGAGCCTGAGTGAGCCTTTTCCGTGTCTGCTCTTACGAGGTGACACCCAATACCCACGATGCCAGGGTGCCTTCCCCTCATGAACTCCTCTGTTCTGCATGTCTCCTTGTTTATATTAAACATGGTGTGGTTCAGATTAAAGGGTGACAATTTTGCCTGGAGGCTGTTGCTATGGAAATGCGTCTGCTATAGCTATGATAGGCCATTCATGTTTGATTAATTGGTTTTTCAATGCTTCTTGGTTTGTGAGGACCCTTAAAGAGCAAGTCCATGGAAAATGGAAAATTAATGGATTTCTATTTCCTTCTCTTTCCTCTTTCTTACTCTTTTTTCCTCTGTGTCTTACTACTTATTTTGCCGAAGCTATTTCCTCATGTTTTAAGAAGTGTAGTGACGGTGTTTTGAATTATGATTGGAAGTTGGAGATTGCCGTGGATGGGGGAGGTTTGAGCTTGGTTATTTGAAATGCAAAAGGAATGTCTTTGTTCATGACTGCCTTTTGTGTGCAGCTGCTGGGGCAAACGCAGAATCTAATGTTGTGTGAATATTATGAGTTTTCAAAGCAGGCCAGGGCCTCGTACAACATTACTTTGTTGTGCATTTTTATTCTAGCAATCTACTGGGACCAATTATGATTAGAGAGCCAAGCCTTCATCTTTGAACCTCCTCTCGTGTTTATCAAGACCTCATATGCTTGGGCCTTTTCAATTTGATCTTTTTAGCACTTCACTAATGTGTAATGTATTATTTAACTCATGAATGTTTAAAAGAGCTAACAAATGCTAGTTCATCACTTTCTGATCTGTAAATTGCCAAACATTCCCATTTATGCCTACATTAAAAGCATCCTTTGGTCCGTGCTCATGTTCTGTCCTGATGCATGTCGGAGAAAAGCTTTTGATGTAGTTATTATTGAAGATCTTTAAAGACGACTAAGAGCAGAACTTTTGAGTCTGATTCTGTAATCACTCTGAAGGGTGTTCTCCATGCGGGGGTCATTTTCCAGCTGTGAGCACTGTTTTCTGTTTCTATTTGCGGGCTCAAGTGTTGAAAAAGGTGTTGTTGAACATGGCAGTAAGTGATATTTTCCTCTTTCATAGCACCAAGTGAGCATAATGTATCTGCAGGGGGTTGATAGGGTTGTTGATCAATGGCATTGACGCAACGATTGCTTTGAAAGATGCTGAGATTTCTGGCTTTTTAAAACTTCATTTTCAGAGGCAGAAAGGTCTCTCACCAAACACCAACCAGGCCACTGTGTCTGAAGGACCCTGGAGGGCCTGCACTTTTTGCATTCCCTTGTTATTGTCAATAGAAGCCAATAGAAAATATGGATTGTACATTTAACATTAATAAATTTTGAAGAAAATGATAATGGCCCTGTGTGCTACAAATGCTGAATGTTGAAGCAATGAAAAATTTAGTGTGAGGTATAGTTCCTTTAATGGCTAGATGACGTGGTAAACTCTGACTTGAATAGGGTGAAAAATGTCTGTATTAAATTTAAAAGTAGTTTATTCATTGACAAACCTGCGATAACCAGGCACCTGTACAGCAGGACATCTGATAAATTTAAGTCCCATATTCACGTCTAGCTCTGTTTTTGGTCTCTGCCAACTCCTGAGAAAAAATATCTGTCTCTTTAGCTGCTAAATGCTCCAGTGTGATTACCAGCTAGGGGCTAACGGTCTGCCATCTGAGCAGGTATCATACAGAAATATATCTTCCTACAACAGTTTGTGTGGTAGCTTACGCATTAGCATCCTTACTGATTAGATTAGCTTTGAAAAACTGAATTTGCAGTTGGGCATTGTCACATTATTTACTTAATGTAATGTAAGTGACCTTCCAAAGAAACTCAATGTTGACTTCTGGTTTCCAAAGAAACACAAACACAGGTCTCCTGGGTCACAGTCCTGTGTTTGTTTGACCCATCTAACCATCCCAACTGCCTCCCTGCGTGGACTTTGTTGTTCTTTACACTGCGTCAGCTGACCTCCTTCTTTGCTCTGATCATATGAGGGAGGACAGCCTGCAGTGCATAGGTCACACAATCACAGCCTCCTTGGGTTATTTTTTACCAATCCTAGTGCATTACAGTGCAAGTACAAACAGTGAATGAGAACAGCCTGCATACGCTGAGCTTTTACAGCATTTTAGCTGAAAACAGCTGCCTTCTGTGAACTGTGACTCTCACAATATGAAACCACTGAGAATGAGCCAAGACAGTAAAGTTGTGGGCCAGAAAACCGAAATAATGGGTTTAAAATAAGTGAATAATAAAATGTTTCATATAGCGGAGGAAGGAATACTGCTAACAGCTGCTTTAATCATCAACCAATAGCTGATTTCACCTCTTTTAGTTTGTATTTTGATAATGACTTTGAAAAAAAACTTTTTATTAGAAAAAAAAGATTTTTCAAAGTGTATGTTTGGGTCACATTTGTTTGATAGACAGCTGTTGTAGCCTATTACAGTAAGCCGTGCTGACCGCTGCTCTCATCTGACTTCATCTAGCTCCAAAATCTAGATTTTATGGCTTCACTGAGTGAAAAATGTGGCTTTGATATGAGCCTTCAGAAAACTATGAGGACTATGTCAAAAATGCTGTATTTGTGTTTTTCTAGTCTGGTTAGTTGAGAGTGAATGGTATTAGCCTTTAGGGAACAAAGACGTCTTAAGTGTCTGAGTGAGTTGTTTTGGTTGGTTGGGGTTAAGAGATTAGAAGATTAGAAATGTTTTTAGTTGATTAATCATTTTGCTCAGTATGCAAAATGTGTCCCTGTATGACAGTCAGATACCCAAAAAGTAATAACGATAACTTGGCCCCCGAGCCTGCATGTTACTGTCTTTAGAAAAGACAGTTGAAAAAAAAAGAGAAGTTTTCTAATCACCAGCCTAAGTTTAACTATGAGACCTGTAAGAGTTTTTTTGTGTCTTTTTTTAGATTTTGTCTGACACAAATGCATATTTCCTCAAATTTGAAAAATGTCTGCATATTTGGCTAATTGGCAAACTTTCATTACTTTGAGTAGAGAAGATAGTAAAGCTGGTGTTCTTCTCTCACCCCAGATGCAGGAGATGGCTTTGCACCACCACCAACAGCAACACCATCACCAGCACCCAGACGGCGCTCATTATAACCACCCCCTGATAAACAGCTCACCTCCGATACTGCCCAACCCCATGAGTGCACTGACCCAGCTAAACCCTCAGGTCAGCCGGAGTGCACTGCCTCATGGCTCCCCCTCACCTCCCGGAAGTAAATCGGCCACACCCTCCCCCTCAAGCTCCAATCAGGAAGAGGAGACTGATCCTCATTCGAAGGTACTGATATAGCAACGCTTGTCTGGCTTGTAGTGGAGGAGTAGGAGGCGAGGGCTTGGCAGCGCTTCTCAGAGATGGTTTCGCATGCTAACTGTAGCGTTGAGTCTAAACAGGGGGCAGCCATGCTTGTGCTTTTTATTGGGTTGGCTGGAAAACTCGCATGGTTGCAAAATTTTGCTGTTGAGGGGAACTGAAGCCATGTTTTTTTTTTTTGTAATGGTGTGTTGCAGTGTGTTGTCACATTTGAAAAGAAAATTGACTTGAAATATTTATTTCATGATTGAATTTAAGTGTAAAAACACAACTTGGTTTAGTTATTAAAATGCTCCCTTTTTTCTTTATTCTGTGCAGCACATTTCCAAAATGTGGTTCACACTTAAAAGCAACACAATCTTCTTTTGGTCCTTTTGTGCAAGATAATTTCCCCCTCTTATAAATTTCCTTTCTAATGACACAGTTGTGAATGGCTGACAATCCATTAACACCATGGCTGTTTGTAAATTTGTTGGCAAACTCTTTCACGCGCACGCCATGAGACATGACGTGAAATGTTTTTCCCTGAAGGAGGGGTGGGCGGTATATCACTGATACTCAATGTATCGTGGCTTGGTCCATGCGGGATGTATAAAATGACTATTCCACAAACATCTAGTATACTAGATTAGACATTTTTTAAGCCACCGGCATGAGGCGTTTCGATTGTCTCACTCTGTCCTATGGCTCACTTTGTTTCTCACACAAACAAAAACAGAGAAAGATTCCCAAAAAATATGAAATGTCCCATGAACTCCCCCACCAATCCAGGGCAATCTTTCCTAGGTGATATTGTGAGCAGGCGAACTGGAGAACCGGTTCGTATCCTGCTCACAGTTAATAAATCCTCATTTTTAATGGCGCCGCAGTGACAGTTTAACTTTCTGCTAACAACTAACTGTTGACTGGAAACTTCTCGTTCTCAACAAAAACATCAACACTTCTTGTCTGAAACAAGCCGGATTCAAAATAAGAGTGGTTGTGTTTTGATTTATTTAATTAAAGCAATACTTACTATAATTTACTTAAATTTATTAGTACTTCTTTTTTTTTTTTTACATTTATTGTAACAGTAGTTACTTTTTTATATCAGTATTTCATTAAACTATATTTTATGTAACTTTATTGTAACAATACTTTTTTACCTTTATTATAGCAATAGTCTTTTTTAAAACTTTTTTGCAAAAGTGCTCTTTTTATTTTTTATTCAACTTTATTGTAACAGTAGTTTATCTTAAATATAGTACTTTATTTAACTTTATTATAACAGTATTTTATTTAACTTTATTGTAACAGTATTTTTTTTAAACTTTATCGTAACAGTGGTTTACTTAAATTTATTAGTACTTTATTCAGCTTTATTATAACAGTATTTTATTTGATTTATTGTAATGACAGTTTAACGATGACAGTACTTTAAATTACTTTATTGTAACAGTACTTAATTAAAATTTATTGTAACTACTATTTTGAAGCACTTTATTTAACTTTGTTATGACAGTACTTTAATGAACTTTATTGTAACAGTAATTTATTTGGTAGTTTAGAATTTAAGTAATGTTCAGTGCTTCAGAGGAGATCTCAAAATATTGTGATACTGATTCTGTAGCATGATATAGCATAAAATTATCAAGATATTATTTGTAGGTCATACGGCCCAGCCATGCACTGAAGTAATTTAAGAAATATTGTTGGATTATATTTATATTTGGATTAATCATCAACAACAAAGAAACAAGATGTTGGCAATCTTATCTTATTTTATCATTTGAGTTATGTTTGGTTTGAAAGCTACCCCTCCTTCATTTAAATCACTCATTCATTTACAAGAGAAGGACACTTGTTTACATTCGTTTGGTTTATGTAAATCTGTAAAACAGCTTTAATAAATTGCCCACCAACCAGCATCTCTGCGAATTTGCTTCGTTTCTATCAGGGGAACGTGAATGAGTGCATAATTGAATCTGCCACATCCACAGTGTCTCAGATTCATCGGTGTATTTAAATGCTAGCTTGCAGTGATACAATATAACAAGAAGGGGATCCTTTAGTTAAAGAAAATATATTTCCCTGCATATACATCTCTGCTGTGCTTCTCGCCGTGTGTGTGTGAATAAAAATGATTACCATCTCTCCTATCAGTAAGTAATTCCATTTGCTCTCCAATTCACTCTGAGACCACATCAAAGCCAGAGCAGATACAGCAGGCGATTTAAAATTCCTTTCACCCCTGGCATGAAAAGTCAGAATTTATGACTTGCTGAACAACTGAAAAATAAAGATTTGAAAAGGTTTGATAAATTCAGCTAACAGATGTTATTTTTGACAAAGTAAGGCAGAAATAAAATGCTGTCAACCAGTGGCAGTGTCAAAGTGTTACTGTCAGTGAAACATTACTGCAATATTCAAACGCTGACTTAATGGGTATTGAACAGAGAGCATGAATAATGGATTTAATGAAGTTTACATGCTTCACCTGGACCCAATGTTGTAAGCATTCATCAGAGATGCAATGATTCACTCTAGCTGAATCGGCAGGCCGTGTTCCTGCGGTGTCAATAAGTGGTTTTGCTTTTTGTGTGTTTTTGATGGTCTTTCAGATCACGGGCGAGAAGCGGCCATCTTCAGAGATGATGAAGCCCAAGCCCAAACCCCAAAAAAAGAAGAAGAAGAAGGATCCCAATGAGCCTACAAAGCCTGTGTCAGCCTACGCCTTGTTCTTCAGAGACACCCAGGCAGCCATTAAAGGACAGAATCCCAACGCCACCTTTGGAGACGTATCCAAGATAGTGGCCTCCATGTGGGACGGACTGGGAGAAGAGCAGAAACAGGTAGATTTATATTGTGTGTGCGTAATTTAAACCTGTAACTATGCATTTTTGGGCCATTCAGGGGCAGTGGAAACAAGCTGTGAAAACAACTCTTAAATTACCATCACAGTGTGGCAAACTCATTACGTTTTTATACAAGGCCCCCAGGAAATGGCTGGACTTTGAAGCCATTTCGATAAAGTGCCTAAACTGCGCAGCTACAATGTCTCAGAGTGTCACGTGGTGCCATTTGCCCAAAAGAAAAGACCCTCTGCCCCTAGACTTACAATGGGAAAGAGACATCTCTAAATTAGAAGATTTTTTCAAGTGCCGCAACCCTTGCAAAATGAATTGTGTCACTACCGGAATTCAATCCATTTGTTCCAATAACATCTCAAAATTTTGAAAAGCTGCAAGAGGAAATTATTTTATCAACAATGAAGTCAGGGGAGTGCTAAACCAGAAGTTAGCTTCTCAGCCGGCAAAGTCTCTATTGCTCTTGCTCTATGGGCTCAGAGATGCAGCGATGTGGGTGATTTTTTTCCCTGGAGTCAAAACTTTTGGATTGATGTGCCTCCGAACAACTTTGAACCAAAAGGACCCACCTGCAACAATGTATCCAGTTCTCTTTATACATCTATGATTTACACATCCCACAGACAGAGCATCACCAGTATTAAACCAGAGTTGTGTTTCTGGCCACCTAGCAAATGAAAAGCCGATATTCACTCCCCTTTTAGCTCTGTTCTTGGTCTCTACCAGCTGTGTTCACGACATTTGGTGCTGAAAAGTTATTGTACAGTTTTAGAGCTTTTTTCGCTGTAAACAACTGCCTGTTGCAAATGAGTTGAACCAAAACAGTAAACTTGCAGGCGGAAACACCAAAACATTGAGTTGTAAGGCAAAGCTGGTGATGATTCTGTCGCTGCATTACTCAGAGCAACCCCTATTTCATGCACGTGATCCGTTGTAAAAATAAAAATCGTGATTAAAGTTGCTTTATGGCATTTCATTATGCAGTGTTAGTTGCCCTTCTAGCATTAAGGAGGTGTAAAACTGTCCTACTAGCCCAGATTACATTTTTAAGGTCGTGGTCATGCAATTTCACAGGTCAGGTTTACCACACATACTGTAAACTCTGCAGAGCATTCACAGCTTGGTCTTTCTGTTGTAGCACACTGCGGGCAAACTAAGACTGATGGTATCTGCAATATGTATCTGTGTCGTGCAGCAAGATTTAACAAGATAGCTTGCAGTGCTGGTATTGCCTGTCATATCATAACCTTCTGACTAGTTAGCTACCTGCCACTTGAGTGTGATGATGATCCACTGCACATACTTCTAAAGTTGAAACAATGGATCAATTCCAACCATTGTTGTATGGTTTTGCATTTGTTTGCTTAAAACTGCGCAAAAGTGTGTATCTAAGAGGTGAAGGGATGGTGCAGCACCAGAAAATACAGGTTTTTGTTCTAAAATAAGACAGTCGTCCCTCATTCTGCATAACGAAAAACTTGCGTAACAATGGCTACATTTACATAATATCCAACTTTTATTAGAATTCAACAATATTTAAAATTTTACAAAAGTCATGTAAATAGCATGTTCCGTTTAGATATCTTGAATTCGGCCTTTTTTGGAACGAAGCATTTTCTGATTGAGACATGTGAGACATGTTGACATGATTCAGAATTTAGGAGCATTCTTTATATGTGTAGACACTACTTTTGCATGTGCAGTTTGTACCGCAGTTGGCGACACGCTGCCTCTTGCCTGTTTACAATTAGCACTGTGCATTCTAATGAATACATGGTACACAAACCAACTTGCCAGCAGTTTGCACGGCTGTGGGGTAGATATGCACGCCAAAAAGAAAAGCTCACATTTCTGGTTGGAAGAAGCAACACACCCAATTTTAAACCTTATGAAAGGCTAGCCTGGAAATCAACAGGTTATTGGAAAACTGTAAATATTGCGATGCTGACCTTTTCAAGGACGTGGTTGAAGGGATGAAAAAGGAAAGCTGTGTTCACACGCTTGAACAAGTCCGCCATTGGTGAAAGCTTTAAAAAAAAAAAAAAAAAAACTTGGCACACGCAACAGCTGTTCTACTTTTCCATATCTTTAATAAACGACATTTTAGGGCATGTTATTGGGAGAATGCACGGCTGCATATAAACTATTATGAAATATTAGTGGAATATTCATATTCATTAGTAAACAACTTAGTGGAAATATTGTCTTTTGAGGAATAAAGGCAACAAACAGAATATTTGGGCATGTAAGTGTAGTCATTGATGCACATAAAATAGGTCTTTCATGAACTGAGACTCTATGTGAATCTAATGCTATTGTTTATGTATTTGACATGCTCCTACCATATATAATCAGTTGGTAAGAATATATTATTATGCACTGAAAACCATACATAGGAATAAGTGAAAAGTTTGCCACAATCCGCAGTGTAGATACACTATTTCCCTACATATTTTCAGGAGTCAATTTAATTTTTATTACAGCCTGACCTGTGCATATGGAACTGCATTAACATTTACTGCAGTTTAGAGCATTTCCAGCCGGCACATTTTCTATTTCATTTCAGCATTCCACCCCAACAGACAAAGTCAAAAGGGGTTTCTGTGTGTTTGTGGTAACAAATGATGGTGTGAAATGAATGGAAAACGAGACAGCCTGATGATCATGCGCAGACTCATATTTTTAGAATATCCAGTCAGGGCGCAGCCTATTGGGTGTCAAATAAAAGCACCTGTCTCCATGACAAAGTGCAGCCCATTCTCCTCAGCCCCAGCCACCGTCGACGAGACCCTATCTAGCAAGTGTGTGTTTTTCTCCCACCAAACCTACTTTATACGCCGGACTTTGGAGGCCGTCTGTCCCTTTTATTTGCAGTTAATTTTTGCCGCCTTCACCGGGGCTCTTCACCATGAATCTTCATTTCGCCGCTGACACCCTTGAATGTGAATTCCTCATTTCCTGTCCTTTTATTTATATCTGTTGCCTGGTGATTTGATCATGCTGGGAATACAAGATTAGCAATTGCCTTGTCCTTGGTTTTGCCTCAAGGACATCTGCTCCTGAAATGTTATTGTTTGTGCTTCTTAACCCCTTGTGTCCTGGCTTCTTTTTCACCTTAGAGAAAAAGAGAGACATTTTGCCTTGTAGATGCAACTATCTCTCTTTCTCTCTCTCGCTTGCTCTAAATGCATTTGTCCTTCACAGTATTACCTGGGAACAGAGACGAAACTGACAAAAGGACAATTCCACCATTAAAAATCCACCCGTTCATCGTGCCATTCCACGGCTAATTTTTTGATTTGTTTGTGCATTCATGTGTTTAATCAAACGTGTCACCTTGCAAGACACATAATTAACTTGAGGTAATGATGTCATTATGGAATGAAATGTAGTACCCTGTCTGGGCAATAACACTGTGATTGCTCTAATTATTCTCTGAGACTAGCACTGTCACTTCTTCCCTCACAACCAATGGATAAACTTGATAACTGTGTATTTACAGAGTGTAACCCATTCAGCTGCTGCATGTTCATATTCATTAACTGTGTTCAAATGTCTGTCTTTGGTTTGCACAAGCATCCACAACTGCTGAGGTGAAATGCATTTATCCATGCCAGCGTCTCATAAACATTTTCAAAATACAGCTTCAGTTTCTATCTCCCCCCTCTGACTTCTGATGTATACGCTGTTATGCCGTCTCTTTTCTTCCAACATCGCCTGTCACGTCATCTCTATAGGACCGATGAGGTGTGTTCTATAATGCCACAGTCAGACCCTCTGGAGCCATGCAGGAGCACCAGAATGTAAACACAAGTCTTCCCCCTACACACAGCTTTGTTTTAACTACAACATGGCCCCTGTTTCCAATTACATATAGTACTCCTCAAACACACCATGCAGCAGAATCCACATAAATGCATCGAAGGCGGCGTGTTTTATAGTTGTATTTTATTGAAGGAACGATCACAAGTGTCATTGTTGTGATTTGTGTTCTTTCTGTGATTCTTTTTCTCAAGCTTCAGTGTGCGTTTCCCCACTTTACTCGCAATTGTTGTGTATTCTCCAGTGTTGCCCTTGAGTTTGGTAGAACAAAGTGTTTTTTTATACGTGTTTATGTTCATATTTTCTTTTTTTTTAGTAAGATGTTTTTGAATGCCTGCACGCTATACTTACTGGGTTTCTTTTTTTTTATAATTCCCGAAGGCCTTTGTTTTATAGTGCAAGATCAATGCGTTATTTGGGCTGCGTTATTCCTCAAGGTGACTACATGTTAAAGCTGGCCCAGAAACACAAAAGATTTTTTTCCCTTGTTTTTGTTATTTAAGATTAAGATCAATTTTTTCGTTTATACAGCAGTGGGGAGGAACAGTGATAATGGAGTTGGGTAGGAGGGAGGAGAGACCTTAGCTTTATTTAATTGAGTCTGCTGTGTCGGAGTTGTGCTGCGGTGAAAGGTCAGAGATAGAAGGGAAGGAACACTGTCACTTTGTTTAAACTGCATGCTTTGATATTAAACTCCTTTGCAGGCTACATTTTAGCATCCATCCAAAGATTTCTGCTTATTTTTCAGTCTGTCTTTGTCTAACTCTCACACACGCTTGCATGCTTTTATTCACTTTGTACCTTTGCATCCTTTCCTCTCCTCCACTTCTTTCCTTTTAATTCCTCTCATCTCTCCACCTTCCCTACTTCCCGTTTCCACCTCCTCCTCCCCTCATCGGTCGCTCGCTTTTTCGGTCGTCGGGGTAATCACTCCCTTCAGTGTCAGCAGGGTGCAGAGTTATTGTCTCCTGTAATTAACTGGTTATCAAACAAGAACATTTCATTAAGGTACAATTAGGGGCTAATTCAGGCGGGACACCTCTGTGTCAGGATTACGATGGAGGCATATGCTCTCCCCCTTGCAGCTTTGTTATTTTTAATTCATACTGACCTGCAGCCTCTGACGGCTTCAATTGCTAATGAATCCACTCACTTTGGAATAATTAGACATCCTTAGGCATGGTAATTTATTTAAAAGTATCCGTCGTTGCGCGAATCATTAGCTGTGTTAAATTGATTTGAAATTAAAGCTGCTGGGAGAAGTTTGGGGTTCATTAAAGAGGCAGCCATGGATCTATCAATATTTAAGGGGTGAGGGGTAAGGGTGTGACTTTAAAAAAAAAAACAAAAAAACTGCAATTCATTCCTTAAGGGGAATTGTCTGTTTTCATTAAGAAAATCTGTATTTTTTTTTTAAGTTTCTGTCTTGTTCCATAATACCTGAATGTATATCATGGAGGGGGAATAATAATAATATTGTAAATAGGGATGAGTGAGAGGATAAACATCAGCTGTTTGAGCAAGAGATTGTATCCGTCTCCGTCCCGGTTTGTTTGCTGTTCTGTGTGTATGTGTGTTTGTTTATTGACTGTATGTGTTAGCAGCTGCCAGCCTTTGTGCATTTGGCAACACATGAATGCATAATGGTTATTCTACCCCACCTCTTTGAAAGAAATGACCCCGTCCACGGAGCCACAGACAGTCTCTCACTGAGGATCAGTAATTATCCACCGCACACACAAACACGCGTTCCCCTTCATATTAAAACGCTCCAGAGAGGAGCCGAGATCTGAGTCTTCCTCAGGGTGGACTTTTTTTGCGACTTGTTTTCCCCGCATCAAAAAGCCAGTGGCAGCTATAAAGAGCCCGTGAGTGACATGTGATGACATTAACTTGAATTCCCTGTCTTAACGCATCATTTGAGGTTCATTCAAAAGGCTTGAGATTGCCTCTTTGCTAATGCTGTTTTGAATTCTTTTATTTTTTTTCTTTCCCTCCTCCTCCTCGTCTGAATGATTTGCTGGGACATCAGCTCTGATTAAGAGATGAGCAACAGCAGCCTTAATAGAGGAAGAGGCTGAAAAGCAACACACAAAATGACAAACAGTTTCTCACTCCTCATTTAGCTCCATTATATTTCTAACTCCATTTTCACGTTAGTGCACACAAGCTTTCTCCGCATTTCATTCTGGACATTTTCCAAGAAATAAATGATTCAAATGCAGCGACATGATGCAGATGGTCAAATCTCCTTGACTTGAATGCATTTAATATGTTTTTCATCACACTGCCGGGGTCACGCAATCACACCACGACTCCCCAAATCTCATCCGCATCAGTCAGCGTGGACCACAGGGTCACTTTAGCCTTTGGTCATCACCTTGTAATGAATCGTTGTTGTTGTTGTTGTGTTTGCTCCTGCAGAGCTACAAGAGGAAAACAGAGGCTGCTAAGAAGGAGTACCTGAAAGCCCTGGCCGCCTACAGAGCCAGTCTGGTTTCCAAGGTAACCACGGGGTCACATCTTTGATATACATGGGTCAGCGGCGATATAAGGGATGATAAATTAGACAGAGAATTCCTCTCACTCTTATTCCAAGGAAAGGGTCCACTCGCTGCACCGAGGGGTTAGTATGTTGCATATCTGTGTGTGCATGTGAGTGTGTGTGTGCTCAGAGGAGAACAGTGAAAATTAGGCCTCAAACACACCCAATTTGCAACCTGGGGAGAAATGAAAAGTAACAGTCTGTGTGTGCACGCTCATCAGTGTGCACATGTCAGAGTAGAAGTAGGCATTACCTATCATTTGCTGTTCTCCTGGTGTTTCTGTCCTCCCTGATGGGCCACTAATGTGTTGGCTGAGGTTTACTCACAACTACTGCTCTCTCTTTACTTACTTCAGTTTAGCCTAGAACATTAAAGGGATAGTTTGACGTGCAGTTGTATGAGGTACTTCTCTATAGTAAGCGTATTACATGGACCTGACACAGAAGCTAAGCAACAAAATGTAATTTAGCCACTCAAAAAAATTATCAGATTAAAGAAGTATTTTACCAATATAAAAAGGCTCCTCACATAAAACTAATCCATCTCTGCAGTAGAACGATGCAAAAACTTCTGAAATTGGTGCTACATGACCAAAGAAAACAGATAAAAAGTATAATTTTGCTCAAGAGGTAGAAAACTTACAACTACCCATCCCAGACCAATAACAGCTCGTGCTGGTGGATGATGTAATGTGGACTTGTGACACAATGGTGGCCGGTGGGCTGACAAACGGTAACAAACAATCTCCTATTGCAATTAAACAGTAGGCTAAGACATATTTCTGAAAATATTTGAGGCGAGAAATATGTAAGGCAGTCAGTAATCCTGCTTTGATATTTTTACCATTTGATGTCAGTTTTTCCTGTCTCTGTTTTTACTGTGCAGGAAGCAGCACGGTGCCCACTTCCTGTTCACAAACTCCTGCTATTACAGCTGAACAGGGCGTTAAAATATGTTTCTGAAAACACAGTAGGAGAAAAATAGGCAGTGCAGTTACAATATCCTAATATATATTTAATCATTGCTGCCTAGTTTTACCGATCAGATTTCAGTTTGAGTTTGAGAGACAGAGAAGGGGGCGGGTCTGTCCCTTCATCCAGCTCTATACTCTTTGGCGGGAAATACAAAAATGCGGAAGCAAAGCCTGTAGTTTGCGTAACAGCCCAAGAGACAGCAAAACTCTGCCGGATGATATGTTTGTTTATGTGTGTTATTGTGTAAATTTGGTTAATGTGAGCTAACCCTTTAAAACACTAAATTCACACAATAACGCAAAATAAAATAAAGTTAAAAAAAAAAACCTGAGAAAGCGATAGACCAGCAGCCCCTGTGTTTAGCGATGTTAAATCGCTGTTTTTTAAATGGAGTCTGGCTCTGAAGAGAGCAATAAAACGGCTTCATTTCAACATTGGAAATCACTGTCTGACATTAAAGTAAAGTAGTTTAAATAATATCAATATATGGTACACTTAAACTGATATTGATTTTTTTAAGGTGGGATTTTTATAAGGGGCTAAAATACGTTTTGTTGCTTAATCCATTGCAGTAGATTGCTTCACCTCAGCGTCGCACTTCAGCCTGTTTCTGCAAACTGAGGACGTGCTGACCGCCATCTACATATGTAATAATACTGTCTATGGATAAGTTACACAACGATCTAAACTATCCCTTTAACACTTTTCCACCCAAGTGTGTAAATTACAAAAATAAGATCCACAAAGTTCTTCAAAAAGCTGATATAATATATTCCCCAAACTCTTGGTACATCTTTGAGGCTTACACAATAGTTATCACAGCACAGGGGTGTTTTAAATCTGTGGGAGCGCTGCATTTCATTTCAGTGTTTCCGCATTGTTTTCGAAACACAACTCCAAATTGCATTAGCATATCCCAAGCTCCTCCTCTTCCCCCTCCCTCTTCCCCGTCCTCCTTCCTCCCCCTCCTGCACAGCGCCACACTTCCTCTCACGCTCATGGGCCGAAAACAAGCACCTTGATTAAGGCATGAATAGTTAATTCATCAGCCTCTTCACTGTGGCATACTTTCAACTAAAAAGACTATTCTCATCTCTTGTCTTTGGTGCAATTAGACATTCATGTCAGAGCTCCTATACAGAGGCTTGATTGATACTATATGTTGGGAGATTGCCAGTCAAAAAACTGACTAACAAAAATAAACCTGCAACAACCCCCCCTCCACCTCCCCTTCACTCATTCAAGACCAGCCAATCTGAATGTGGGGCTGAATCTCATGATTCAACGCGACTCTCTTTTTTAATTACCAATGAAGGAGTCTTTTCAAAGTGAATTGGGGCGGGTGGAATTGGAGGTAATTGGAGTATCATTTGAAGGATTCACATCTTTATCGTGCACCTGTTGCCTTTTTGTTTGGTGACGTGTGTTCAGTTTGTTTGGGAGAAGAAGAAAAAACAAAAGTTTGATTGCTTCCCACTGTGCGCCTCGGCACTTGTATGTGTTCATCTCAATCCTAAAACTCCAAAGTACAGAATGTTATTTTTTTTTTAAAAAAAAGTCTAAATTTTAGAAACTATGTGGTGAATTTCACAGATTTCATAAATGTTTCAAACTCTCATTTAACACTCGCATAGCGTTCATATATTTCCTCTGATGAATATGAAATCATTGTACCACAGTACATCAGCCTAAAATGTCCCCCTAAAATAAAATAAGGTGAAACAAATCACACCCATCCTCTCACTCGTCCCGACTCCCTTCACACCATTTCTTCAGTATTTCATTTTCCACTTGACCCTGCAAATGTATCTGACCCTCTCCTTTATCCATCCCTCCATCCCGTTCCATTGATTATTTCATGGGTTCAGAGGGATGGATGTGAGCCATTACTAAATAGCAGACCACCACACATCACTCCGGCCCGTCTGACAGTTAATGAGAAACACTGGATGTATTTCATACATACGCCACCTCGTAAAAAGAAGGGGAGACAGAGAGACCTGCAGGATGAATGTGTGTGTCGGGTCTCGCAGCATCAACACGGGTTTGTGTGGAATAAATAAAGAGAGGAGGAGCAGAGTGGCGACTGTGGGTCGTATTAACCACTGCAGCTAAACACAAGTACAAATGTATCGTATAGAGTTAGAGCTCGCTGCTACAATATCATTTACATCTTAATTTTCACACCAAATTAAAGTTTCTTGAAGAGGAGTTAGGCCAGTTTTCAATTTATCCCTTGAAAAAAAAATTGTCTTTGAATCTAAATTTGCTGATGGCAGCTGCTCATTTTCTTTTGCTTTTCTGGCATATTGTTTTGAACATTTTTCCCGAGAGTGTCGTCTCTCTCTGGAGAATTATGGGACAGTTTTATCAGGTAGTGACTATCAGCTCCATCAGCTGTTGTATGCTCATATATGTCTCAAACTATATTTTATGGAGCTAGAACAGTGACAGTAAGTTTTGACATTGAAAATAAAATTTGGGATTTAAAAAGTAAACATTGGCCCTGAAAAGGGCAAAAAAATATATATATTTTATGCCTCCATACCGGGGGTAGCCCATTCACTTCATCTCATCCTGGTGAAAGCGATATCTCAAGAACACTTTGAGGGAATGTCTTCAAATTTGGCACAAACATCCACTAGGACTCAACAATGAATTGATTCGATTTTGGTGGTCATAGTTTGAAGGTCAAAGTTACTGTGACCTCTTCTGTCTCATTCTTGTGAACATGACATCTCAAGAATTTCTTGTAGGATTTTTTTTTTTTCATATTTGGCACAAATGTCCACTTGGACTCAGCAATGAACCGATTAGAATTTGGTGGCCAAAAGTGACACTGATTTCACCAAACATGTTTTTGGCCATATCCCAATCACGTTTACAATGTGTTTATCAAAAGAAAAAGAAAAATCTTCTTTTTTGTCCTTGTCACTCTTGAAGGACTGTGAGTCCATAAGACACATTCTCTCCTTAATGTGCAGATTATATTTAAAACATGCTGTACTGGTCCTCTCCATGCCAAAACGATGCCAAAAAGTTAAAACTGAAAAAAAGGGACATGAAAAAAAAATCTGACAATTGTAATCAAAAAAAAAATGTATATGAAATAAAATCATGTTTTGTGCCCGTTTTACTTTTCAGCTGAACTTTTTCTTCTGCCAGTGTTTCCTTTTTCTATGCCAAATTTATTTTTGATGCCAAAACATACTGTCCCTGTTCTGCTGCCATATTTGGGTACTAAAATTGCACATCTGATAGTATAATGTTCATATTATTATGAGCAATTCGGACACAGGGTCAATATATTGGCAATACTGTGTGATTCTGGGAAGAGCAGTGGAAAACTGCTACAGATATTTTACACCAAAAAAGAAATAATAAAAATTTTACAGATCTGCATTTCAATAAAAACTCCTTCAGATTTCAATATCTTAAATATTCAAGTCCTAACCATTACATAAACCCTTCAGCAAGGTGCCCTCTGTTAATATTTTACTGAATATGTGATTTATTCTTGGAAGATTATTCCAGTTTATTACAGCTTTGGTCTTACAGTATTTTTGTATCTTTGGACATAATTTCTATGTCAAAGAAAAAGCTGAGACCTGTCACTATGTAAAACTAAAGCTACAAAAGTACAATACATGCTGCAACAAATTGGAATCATCTTTAAGGTTGAATTATTGTTAGAATGACCACTTTCCTCCTCCTCCAGACATATAATGATCCTGTGGAGACAAAAAGTGCCCAAACAAGCCAGGCTTCTCCACATATGATGCCAGCCAACCCGCCCCTGTACAGCGTGCCACCTCCCCCCCAGCCGTCGTCGCCCTACCTGGGGCCCGGGGCCTTCCCTCTCACCGACCTGCAGAGCTACGCAGGACACGCTCCCCGCCACACCCTGTCGCAGACGCTCAGCCAATCGCAGATGCTGCCCAGCATTAGTGCCTCTCCCCCCTCCTCCTTCCAGATCAGCCCACCCCTTCACCCCCACCAGCAGCTCTCCCTGCACCAGAGCTCGCTCCTCAACCAGCCTATCCGCATGCAGCAGGTCCAGTCCCAGCCAATCATCTCTCACCAGATGGGGCTGCAGGCCTCTCTTCACTCCCCACCTCCTGGGCAGCAGGTATGGCATCAAACTCAGACACACATGCTGCTGTGGAGTATTTTAGCAGTTTTAGGATGTTAGATTAATTTTCTGATTTCTCTCTGCAGGGTTTTTCTCACCTCCAGTCAGAGTATCAGAAGAGCATTGGGGGTTCCCAGTCTCCAGGAGCCCCTGGCCCCGGTCCAGGCCCCGGAGTGGCTCAGAGCCATGACTGGGACAGTGAATACTGCAATCGGGAGTGTGGCAACCACTGCAGGTCAGTGGAGACCGTTTTATTGGCTTCCAACAGTCTGTTTTCCACAATGACCTTTGTTACTGCAACTCATCAAATCACACTGCTGTGTCTTTAAGGACAGTTTGAATGGCGAGAAATTAATTGAGTTCAACCAAATGGACATTTTCTTCTACTGTTTGATGTGAAAAAGTAAATGCCAAGATTTTCATTGATGTTTTTCAGCTAGAATTTGTCAGATAGCTACAGTCCAATCCGAGTCTTAGACCAGAGGTCCCTGAGAAATAAGCATATATAGTCTCGTCAAACGTCTCCCACTGCTTTCACAGTGTGAGTGTTGAAAATTGTCAGCTCCGTTCCAGTGAGACAGCTGGAGAGGTAATGGTGAGATAATAGAGCTTGTCATGTGTTTGTCAGACAGCAGGAAAAAAAAAAAAAAAGACCAGATGTTCCTAACACAAGTTTTCACTGTTATTGTTCTAAATGGTTTGGCAGACTGTGTAGTTCTGCAGCAGTGGGAGATTTTCTAAGTTTATAGTGCTCGTCTTCAGTGACAGATCTTTCTATAGGCAACATGGGTGACAGCCTAGGGCACAACCCCGAGTGGGGACGCCAAAATCTGCACCCAACGCCAACCCCCACCCCCAAGTCTTTATTTTTTTCCAATTTAACAACTCAAACATAAGGGAACAATACTGCTAATGCTAATGGTCAGCTATAGTATAATATGTTCATCACACAGTGATCATGCTGTAGGGCCGCTACTAAGTCCCTCCTTCATGCTGCCTTTGCATTTTTTCACAGAGCCAAACAACGCTGGCATCATGCCATGATTTTAGACAGCATGTCAGCACTGCAGAACAAAATGAACAACAGCTTCTGCTTTTAGTGTGACATAGAACATGCTCAGCAGCTGCACTTTATTAACAATAACATTGGCATAACATCGCAATAACAATCTTTCACTTTCTCTGCTAAATGGCGGCTGATTTTGTCCTGTGCTCAGGGAGCTTCCATAATTCATAGTTTTCCCAATTTGCGGACACTTACAGTCGCTGTTCTTCTTCTTTGAGTTAGTCGCTAGTGCCAGGGTAAGCTTGAATGTGCGAGCTGCAGCACTGCTCAACATGCTGCACCACTGTGAAATGTTTTATTTAATCTGAAGGGCTTCGTTGCAGCACGGCACAAAGCTAAGAGAATGGACCTTTCCGCTTAAATTGTGGCCATCAGGGAATGAAAAGTATTCACTATACGAGGAAAACATTGCTTATCTTCTTCTGTTCTTCTGTTTTTGAATACTTCTTTTCTTTTGTGCTGTTTCTTTGTTCGTAATGTAACCTCTGCTTCTGTTTTTGGTTTTTTCTCTCCAGTGGCAGCATGATTGGCAGGGACAAGCCACTCTACCTCACCTGAAACTGAAGATCATGCTCTGTCGACAAATACGACACCGAGGAGTCTACTCTCACGCCCCAAAATCCACCACCCACCCCCACATCCCGCTCACCCCATCCCCTCAACCCTCCTCTGATGCACACACTTACACACAGTTCACACTTAACATACAATAACAAACATACAGACACTCACACACACACACACACAAATATTCTGCCTCCCAAATCACCACCGCCACCTTTTTTTGTCAATGTAATTATTATTTCTCTCAGTTTCTAGAAGAATTTGTGACCAGAGTTTTTTGACTAGATGACTGCTGTCTGTACCAATTAATGTATTAGCAGTCCTCTTGCTGTTTAAAATTTGCCAAGCACTTATTGAGGCCCCCCTCGCCCTCCCTCCTGCTCCCACCCTCCTCTGAGTTGTGTGTCTATGCCCTCTCCGATACAGGCTGGGCTGTAGAGCACTCCTCTTCTGTGTCACTATAAAAGTCCCCTCAGGGACCCCATCCAGCTTTAATTAGAATGAGAAGAAAAAAATACTCTTCCTCTTCTTTAATCATTTTAATTTCCTTTTGTGTTTTTTTTCCCTTTTTGTTGTTGTTGTTGTTGCTGTTTTATTTATTTCTGGCTTGCAAAATTGTTCTTCTTTTTTTTTTTTTTTTTTGCCAATAAGCGTTGGGCCCTATACTGTAGAAAAATATTAACTTCTAGTAGGTTCAGCGCAGGCTTTGATGTTATGGTAGCTTTGCTTAAGGGCCTGCAAATTGATACAAAAGCTTGGGTGGGGAAAAGAAACAAAACAAAAAGGAATCTTTTTTTAATATTAAAGACCTGTTGAGGTCTACTGAGCTGTCACAGTGTGATTGTAAATATCACTTTTATGGGATCAAATTGGGAATTGGAAGTCCAGATAGATTTGTTTCTTCTTTAATATTACATGTAAGTCATTTTGTGTGTGCGTGTGTGCGTGTGTGTGTGTGTGTGTGTGTGTGTGTGTGTCTGGACGGTAGAATGTACCCCATTCATGGCGTGTGAAGTCGAGTGTGTATGTGTGTATGTGCGCGGACACACACTTGCGTGCAAGAGTGTCTCAGTGTTCGAGTGTCGAGTCTTTCTCGTGAATTTTAACAGCCTTGTGCAGCTGGATTTCAGAGGAGTATTTCACACTCTCGTTCTTGCATTAAATCTGTGCTCACTGGTGTGTTTTTTTCCAATAAAGTTCAATCTAAAACTGAATACACAATATGTGTCCTGCAGATCATTAAATGGAAAGAGCCAGGTGAGAGATAGAGAGGAAAGAGATAGAAAGAGAGAAAGAAACGCTGTGAGATAAAATGAGATATAATGTTGCAGGTGGAGGGGAAAAAAAGATATTGCCTCAAAATGACCCCCCCCCCCCCCACCTCCCTTTTCTTATTTTGTCTGACCATAATGTCAATTTTGTCTCCTCGACATGCAGAAGTGAAGTAATGAAATATGTGAATGGAGCCATCACATCCACATTACAGTGATTTTTATAAGTTTCTACTTGGTGTTTGGTTGTGTTGATCTCATCTTTTTAACTTTTCGTGTGATTAACAGAAATGCATTTTGCTGACAAAGACATCTGTATTTATCTCATAACTGTAGCATAATTTCAGTTTTAGTTGTTACAGAACTATAACATTTTAAGTTGTGTAAAAAAAACCCTGCCAATTGTAGTTATTTTATTTGTAAAGCCAGTAATGATAAATATTTTAAATGGTTATCGATATATTGTTTTCGCTCTAGTTGCCCATCAGCCATTTAACAGGTTTTCTTATTTATGAAAGAAATTAGATCACTTTTGCTTCTTACAATGGAGGTGTATTTTTATTTTATTGTTAGATTTCCTTTGGTTTGATAAAAATGATGATGACCACAACGATGATCTTTTTTTTTTCTTTATTTTTTACATTTTTGGATGCTGCTCTTTTTTTCCCTTGCCAGCAGCATCTGTTTGTGTCACAACGCTTCTTTTATTTCAAACTGCATAATAAAAAAAGTTTAAAAGTGATTAAGCCTGATGCCTTTTAATTTCCCTGCAGACTTTTTTTGTCTCTAATGAGACTATCACACCTTTTTTTAAAAAAAAAAAGAGACAATAATCGTTGTTTTAAAGATCTACCAACACCCCCAACGTACTGTACCTTACAGTGTGTTTGCGCTTAAGAGGGTCACATTTGTATCCTATATTTATATTTAGCTCAGGGCTCCAATGGCATTAGCTAATTAGCCATGGATACAGAGTACACCAGCCAGCGTGGATATTGCCAGTAAACTATCTTAACAAACAAGAGAGCAGATGCGAGAAGACGTTTGCTTTGCTTGTGAAAGTGGTGCATCGTAGGCGTCTAGTGTGAGATAAAGAGAACAGAGAAATGCAATGTGCACACAAACTCAGGCAACCGTCCAAGTACTGATTTTACCCCAATTGCACACAAGTCTTTTTGGAGACTTTCTAAGAGAGAGAGAGAGAGGGAGAGAAGGAGAGATTGAAATGGAACTGTCACGATCCCTCTATTCAATGTTTTATTCATTTTACGTCTGCCTGCCGTCTCTTCCTCAATAGTATTGAATTGGCAAATAGATCATTATTGGACAATTGGAGAACCTGCCACTTTGTGATATGACACACATTATATGAAAATCACAGTCATACATTCTTAATGCAACGCAAGATAAAAGAGGTTTTGGGTGCAGCCACACAGCTCCGTCTGCGCCTTTTGTGTACGTCACGTGTTTGTATGAATATTTGTGTTTTTATTTCTTTTCTGTGTTTGGGTGCTGCCTCTCCTCTCTAGCTATAGTGCATACATGGTAACAATATCCTTTATTCTCACTGCCAACCACGCATGTGCTGGCAGTCATTGTCTGTAGTAATACTGTAGTAAATACTATGAGAAGACAGTATCACTTTGACACTCCCTGTCAGCGCCCTTAATCCCATCCCTCGTCTCAGAGTCAAAGTCATGAGGCCAACAGAGACTGAAAAGCTACAATTTATGGTGGAGGATGCCATTGAGAGGAGGTGAATGCAGCCGTCTTGTTGGTTTCCATAGAATCTAAAAGACCACTGCAGCGACAAAATGGATGGTATCGGTTATAGCAGGCTGGTTGACAAAGATGGGTTTGGTGTGGTATCCATCGAGAGAGCAAAATAAAAATGATGCAAAAAATCTTCACTGTTTAATTCTGATTCAAAAGTGTAAAAAAATTTAATTAAAGAATTTTTCCTGTTATTCTAACACATTTAATGTTTTTTACAGAAGCCCTGAAAAGCAAATAATTTTTTGGGGTTTTTTTTTTGTCTGCAATTTTTGCCAAAACCTAAGTTTGAAGGACCATGTGTGTGTGTGTGTATTTGTGTTTGTATGTGTGTGTGTTGGGGTGTGTGTGTGTGTGTGTTTTTTTTTTTTTTTTTTTTTTTTTTTTTTTTTTTTTTTTTTTTTTTTTTTGGTGTCTTTGGCCTTCTGCATTACGTTTCTGCAAATACGAGCTACTGTATGAGAGTTGCAATGATGATTTTGTAAACCCGGCCTGTTGGCTGGTATTTGAAATGTGTGCAGTGGGATAATCAGATATTTATGGTGGTGTTGTAAAGTTAACATGTAAAAAACATAAATCGGTCTCTCTCTCTTGCTGAGCTGACTGCATATGATTGCGGGCGAGCCTCTCTTGTGCATATGAAATACAATCCTGTTGGCAAGCCACTGCATAGTTTCATTGTTTTACAGTGGGAATCTGTTTGTTAATTAAGAAGTTCAAACCTTTTGTTTTGCTGCATTTGGCTGAAATTTCAATGCCCTTTGCATCGTGCACATTATGCATTGTGATAATGCTATGACGACTGCAGCGCACATAGATGCAACAGCCAGTAGCTCCTCAAATCCTTGCTACTTTATATTTTTCTATTTTTTCAACACCATGGCCCCTTCTGTTGAAGCAAGAGTTTTCTACAATAGAGAAGCACTTATCAACATACACACACACACAAAAAATCCCCTGGCCTCTGATTGCTTTGGTATGTTTTGAAATGACTACAGATTTATTTATTAGTCCAGCTAGAATAGTTCATTAAAACTTACATTAAATTATATTAAAGATTCATCCTCGCCCTATTTTGTGTTTAATCAGGTCTTTGTGCTATATAATAAGTGAAAACACGCATGGTTTTAGTTTGTCTATGAGGATTTTTCATTTAACCAAACTTTTTTTTATTGAGGTTTAATTGATAATGAAAATGTGCATTGTCCTAAAAATTTAACATTTTAGGACAATGCTCAGTGATTTAGTAAAACAAGTCCTACAAAATGTTTTCCAGAATTGGGAATTGTATGCATAGTTGCCAGACCATTATTTATTTAGTTATTTATTTATGTATGCAACTGATTATTAAAAAAAACACCATGCGTATACAACAGGTTCAGCATGTTTGCAGATGATGAATATGAGGTCAACCTCAGCGTGTGTGAGTGTTTGTCTGTGGAGTCGCTCAGCCAACAGTGGAAAATTTCCACCAACAACAGTAAGATACACCCTGTCTAAAGCCTTTTATTTTCTTAAAATGTTCTATATTTGCTCATTGTTGTGGTGAAGCAATGTACCATCACCTTTCGATTGAGCATGCATATAAATATGGTTTAATCTGACCACATGAGACAACTAGCTAGCTGGAGCTTATCTCTCTAAAGTGATGCAGGCCAGAAGGTCAGTGCTATAGGTGAACTAAAGGCTCAAACACGCAGAAAGCACCAAGAACACAAAGCCTTTCACAGGCCAGTTACTGTAGCATACAGGCAAAACGTTTCAGTTGCAACTTTGGTACTGCGGTGGAGCAACATACAGCAGGAAATGTGGGTGGTTTTAACAAGAAATGGGTTTCGCTTTGTGTTCACAATCAGTTAAGGTTTCTTTTTTATGCTGACTGAACTGCACAAAATGAATTAGTATGTCGACAAAACACAATATTGCCAGCGGATTAAATATTTTAAATGTTCAGAATCTATCCTGTAATACTTTTCATTTGGCATATTTAGCAACTTAGGAAAAGTGTCAAATAATAGTTATTTCATCACAGACCTCTTTTTGGAACAAACAGGTCTCATGATTTGACATGATGGTTGCAACTTACTCATAACATATGCTCAAAAAAACTGCAGCAAACTGAGGGTGACAACGCACGTAGCACATAACACCTGAGGCAAAAAGCACACTTGTGGTTTCACACCTGTAGATATTTACATAATTCAGAATATATGTTATGTCAGTTTTGAAGACCATTACGGTGCTGCCTGTGTTGGCCAAATTTAGTCCATTTCCTGTTTTTCTGATATCACAAATAATCTATTGTTTAAAGTGGTTGCCATGTCTGTCAAAGAACCAGGGGAGCAATTTTTCTTTCACATATAAAATCCCCCTCAGATTCATTGTGAAACATCAAGTGATGAAGATTTTCTCTCTATGACTGGATTAAACCAAATTTAAATGCCTCAATATCAATTTGGCTACTTTCCCTCACATACTGCAGGATCATTAGAATATGGTATTATTTATGACAACTCATGTCCAAAACCGCTACTTTTTTAAAAGTGACTAACACACAAAATCACAATTGAACAAGCTGGCAAATGGTACGTATACATTTTAGTTTTAGTGGAGTGGCCCGTGATCCCACAGAATCTCTTCACTAGCAATTATTTGTCTATTTTTTTATCTTTCTTGCCTGAGTATTTTGTTCGTGCTTCCTGCTGGATTGTCCTTTTATTTCTATGTCCCTTTGTGTCTGCACAAAACATAGCCAACATGCAGTTTCAAATTTTCTAAAGTTGCTTCTGTTAGTGGTCCATAATTAATAAAATGACTATACATCATTATATTTAACAAATCCCCTCCTGACCAAATTGTATCAGTTCCCTAACCTTAAAGCAGCTATAATCAGTATTACTATATATAAAAAATGATCTCATACTTGTGTGTGAAAGGAGTTGCTTAAAGTAACAACACCAGTGAGAGTTATCACCGGCTCAGTTCTACAGAGAATCTTTAGTGTCTTTCAGCTTTTATTTTGAATCAGTCTCATCACTTTCGATGTGTTGTTTTCAGCAGGTAGCTGTTTTAGGTTTAACATCAAGAAATCACACAAAAATCGGTCTGTTTTGTCGGGCTTGAAGTGATGTATTTGTTGGACCAATTAGGCAGTTATAGCCGAGGTTTAAGTGCGTGTGACGACACGGAGAGCCGACTGTTCAACACAACAATGGCGACTCATAAAGAGGTTAGCGTCGTCAGTTATATCAGAACATGAGAGTACTTCTTGAATAAAAGAAGGCCAAAGACAAGCACTGAGAGCTTTTTTCATCGGAAAAGAGGTTTTGCTTATTTCCTGAGCGGCCTCAGTTAATGTGATTGGTTTAAGTTTGCCTGTGACAGACGGCGTTGGAAAAATGGTTAATCCAATCATCTGCCATGTATTTTTTTTCAAAGTGCGTGCCCCTTTTTCAAAGCTGTTTGTGATGACTGCTTCTCATATGAAACCAACTGTGCGCTACTTGGGTGAGACCAAAAACAGAGCTCAAAGGAGAGCAAATACAGGACTTTTTCATGTGGCCAGAAAAAAACTTAAAATTATGGTAATTCTTTTCTCTGTGTCTTCTGGGTATGTGAATTGGCCACTGTTTGGTTTGCCATATCAACTTTAAAGGTAATATGTCAATGTTTTGTTCAATTTGTCTACAACAATAGTAAAAATAGTTACTGGCGATTTAAACAGAACAATGAATACCAATAAAGAAATAAAAAAGACTTTTCTTATTACAAAATGTGTTTCACAACATAAAAACTGAATTCAAAGCAGAAGTAGCCATAAAATAAGGTCATACAATGTTAAAGTTTGCAAAAACATTCAAACTATCAATCACGATTCCATGTAATAATCCAACTAAAACATGTGGTGGTGGTGGTTTTTGTTGGATTGGAACGGCAGAAAGGCTTTCGTTTTGCATGTTTTAAATAACATAAAACAAAGCAATGCTAAATAAAAAGCAAATTACATACTTTCTTTTCTTTTTGAGGTATCTTTGAGAGAAGTATCTGATTATGTTAAATGAATGAGATATTCTATAAACTGCATATGTCCAGCTGATTTTTTTTT